>NC_092225.1:102091212-102463712 GCF_036320965.1 Panulirus ornatus | reverse complement strand
GTCACTCGCTGGAGGGAGGTCATCATGGGTCGCTCGCTGGAGGGAGGGAGGGAGGGAGGGAGGTCATCATGGGTCACTCGCTGGAGGGAGGTCATCATGGGTCGCTCGCTGGAGGGAGGTCATCATGGGTCGGAGGGAGGGAGGGAGGGTCAAGAGGGAGGTCATCATGCGTCGGAGGAACATTAGAGAGAAATAAAGTGGTGGTCAGACCAGTTCATTGAGTGGGAAAGGTGGCGTTCAATTGGATGGTGGGATTACGTGGTGTTCAGACAAACTGAACGACAGGGAAAAGGTGGTGTTCAGATGAAGAGAACGACAGAACGACGGGAAAAGGTGGTGTTCAGATGAACAGAACGACGGGGGAAAGGTGGTGTTAAGATGAACTGAACGACGGGAAAAGGTGGTGTTCAGATGAACAGAGCGACAGGGAAAGGTGGTGTTCAGATCAGATGAACTACTGAGAAAGCAGATTAGAGTGGGCACTGGAGACCGAAGCACATTTTAGGAAAAATCCAAAGTTAATTGAGAGGAATTCAATTTACGTACGAAATTTACGCTTTCTGGTTTCCGAATGTAAGTACAAATGACAGCTCACGTAAAATGAAAGCTAGAGGAAGTCAAAATAAGATACGTGTATCAACTGCTTGTAAAGAGTGAGCTTAGAGTAAATCTCTGCGTTTAGAGGAAGCCAAGAGCAGAGTAGGTCAGAGCAGAGGACTGGGCGATGGGGAGGCTCTAAGGGTACACAAGTATAGAGTTATAGAGTAGAACACTAGGCGTAGATGAAGCTCTTTAAGAGCAGAGCACCCGGTGTAGAGCAAGCTCACACAAGGAGTCGGGAGTCCTCGTAGCGACTCACCAGGTCATCAGGGTGACTCGCCAGGTCCTCACAGTGACAGCATACCCTTACAGTGACTCACCAGGTCCTCAAAGTGACTCACCTGGTCCTCACAGTGATTCGCCTGGTCTTCACAGTGAATCACCAGGTCCTTGGAGTGACTTAACAGGTCCTCACAATGACTCAACAAGTCCTTAGAGACTCACTAGGTCCTTGCAGTGACTCAACAAGTCCTTAGAGACTCACTAGGTCCTTGCAGTGACTCACCAGGTCCTCGGAGACTCATCAGGCCCTGCAGTGACTCACCAATCCATCACAATGACTCATCAGGTCCTCATAATGACTCACCAGGCCCTCACAATGACTCACCAGGTCTCACAATGACCCACAAGATCCCACAATGATTTACCAGGTCCTTACAGTGACTCATCAGGTCCCACAATGACTCACCAGGTCCTCACAATGACCCACCAGGTCCCACAATGACTCACCAGGTCCTCACAATGACCCACCAGGTCCCACAATGACTCACCAGGTCCTCACAATGACTCAACAGGTCCTCACAGTAACTCACCAGGTCCCACAATGACTCAACAGGTCTCACAATGACTCACTTAGTCCTCACAGTGACTTACCAAGTCCTTGCACTGATATTCCAGGTTCCTGAAGTAATCGTAGAACTGCTGGACGCTGCCCAGTGCTTCGATCCGACAACGGGGCCGGGCCGCTGCCGACCCTGTGGGGGAAATGGAGTCAGCACGTTACGTAACCCCTAACCTGTCGTGCAGCATACTTTATAGACGGGAGCTGTAGCGAGCAGAAGCCCAGGGAAGTTATGCCATCCCGGCTATAAAGTGTTGAATTGGTCCTCAGTATCTGACAACCCTCCGGCATAGTGTCATCATCGTTCCACATGTATTATCGTACATTCATTGCTACTTTCTATCTTTACATCCTTTCGCTTTCTCTCTTCTTTTTTTCGTTGTAAACCAACCAGTACAAGCAATGAAGGTTCAATTCAACGCGTCTGAGGTGAAAAAAGGACCCAGGAGGAACGGCTAAGAAAACAGGAATGAAATTGGGGTTGGAGTGTACAACAACTTTACCTGTCGGGTACGACTTCCTCAGTTTCTGAGGACGCCATTACATGACGATGTTAACTTCGTCCGTGGGACATACAAATGTCTAGCTACACCCAGAGAAAAGTTATAAACTTAACCCAGGTTGACTGAGGGCCAGATATATAAAGCGTGTATGGTTTTAGAACTTAATACCTGAAGATGTTCAAGATTTTTCGACCGTTAGTTATAATTTAACGCTGACAGCCTAAATGACCCTGGCAGTTGATAGGTATAAAGCTAAACAACCAACCAATCAACGCGAAAAAAAATGAATGTTTATAAATCACATTTCATCCATGCGCCGGTGCCACCTCCTGTTACACTGTGTTATAGGTAACAAAAAAAATCATCCAGCAGATGACAGTGTTGCAGTAGATAGCCATAAGCAGCTTTACCGTATCTAAATCTCACATTACTGAGACCTACATACAAATCAAATACACACAAAATACTTATGAACAATGAGTATATATATATATATATATATATATATATATATATATATATATATATACCTAAAAGAACTATGTGTATCTCAATTTTCTTAATAGTTTTTCTACTCACCAAATAATCGTTTATGCTGACGCTGATGATTTTTTGGGATGAACTGCGGACTCCTGGGAAAATAAGCAGAGTTACAATAAATATATAAATAAGATAAATAAACGGAATGTTAAGTACAGGTATAAGACAAACACTGAAAAGAGATATGACTTAAAACACATGAGAGGTTGCTTGTGATTGGTCAGGACTTGGAGACCATTCAGCGTTTGCCTTTGACGGTATATGGACCAAACGTTGAAAACCTGCTTGTGATTGGCTAGCGCTTAGGGGACAATACATTACCCGTCTGTGACGTCACTGTACCATAGGTTGAAAGCCAGCTTGTGATTGGCCAGTGTTAGGGAATCAAAACATTTTGTCCACCTGTGACGTCAAAGCATCAGAGGTTGAAACCTGTGACGTCACTATCAGAAGCAAGATTGCCCAACTAAACAGATGAAAAAAACGTAATTCACCTTACATACTACAAGAGTTGGTGGATGTCTGAGAAACACTAGCATTTGTAGAGGAGGAGGACTGCAGGGGTGGCTGAGGGTTCCTAAGCCAGGGAGAGGTAATAAGCAAATGCTGAAAAATGAAAGAAGGGGGTCTATTCTATTTTGAGCAACAGCAAGAAAGGGAAGAGTTAGAGAGGTACATGTAGATGGAGAGGAGGTAGGAGTAGTAGAGGTAGATGCGATAATTTACTCACATACTGAAGAAGGTCAGGGAGGCCAGCAGGATCAGCGTCATCAACCACGGTAGGGCCTTCCAGACCGACTGTGGGGCCGTCATCTGGCCAGCGTGCATGTCACCTCCCTGTCAGCAGCTCCTTCGTCAGTGACGCCCACGAGCAGTCATCTAGGCTCAGTGGCTGTCAGCCATACCCGTACAGCCATACATCCACCGGTCCTCAGGAACATCCACTATTCGTCAGTTACATCCACTTCTCGTTAACGAAGCTGGCTGGAAAAAAAAAAAAAGAATCAAATATGAAAAATAAATAGTTGATGTTTATTTTCACTTCTGTATTTTTCTTTTCCCATCTTCTCCCTCAGAATTCATTCTTGCTATCTTTCTATCCTCGTCCATTCAGGTTCCTCTCTTCAGCACCTCTCTTAGTACCTTCCTGGTTATTAGCCACACAGGTTATCTAATTGATCCAGACTAACCTCAGCTACACTTCATCAAGTTGAAAGGATTCAAATCTGATTGTTAACAATCTCAATTCTAACCAGCCAAGCCGTCAACATAACACGAAACGGATATCAACTTAAGATTTGATCTAAGTCTCTCCGGCTTAATTCTAGCTCAGCTTAGCTTTTTAGCTTTGCAAAGCATTTACCCCTCTCCTCCCCACCATTTTGAATTTAGCATTTGCACAGTGTATCAACTCTTTTCACTGTCTTTACAGGCAGGTGAGTGAAAAGTCTAGTAATCTTTCGTCTCGTTGTGGAAAGTATGACAGCGAGGATCACGTTGCTGACAACTGTACGGCCAAAGTAGTACATCGCGTTAACTGAGGGGGGAGGCAACGAGCTAAGCTCGCACCGAGAATGTCCTCGATACAAGTTTACGAAGGAAGTCTGCGCAGTTAAGGCAAAGGAGACCATTTGGTGAAGCAAGGAAGAGTGTGGAGGAGACTCACAAGACTCCCCAAACCCAATAAAGGCCTATGCTACAGCACTCGAAAGAAAGCGTGTCATGGTGACGATTGCCAATCAAAACATCGCCAGTTGCTGAGCCAAGCTCCACGACACCCAGACGAATCCTCCACTGATCGTACATACAGACTGACTGACACTGACAACAACCATGACAAAAACTAGTATGCCATAAGTACTTCGTCTGTTCGACACCCACCCCCCACAAAAAAAAGTGAGGATAAAATCAAATCAACAAAATGAAATACACTATGTCGTACGTCGTCGTTCGTGTGTGTGGCTCCGGGTGTGGAGAACCAACCTGACCAAATCTTCATCAGTGGAGTCTGTCTGTGTAGACAGTGGAGGAGAAAATCGTCACCACTTTCAGGGGCTGATCCCGTTCGAATCCCCTGGGGGACTCGATCAAGTCCAACAGTGCGTTCATAAAGCTGGCCGGTAAAACACATCTTAAACCAACTCATTCAACATCATTCAGAGGTATTGTAAAGGTCTTAAGAATAAGCAAGCAAAACTTTTACTACTGCTTGCAATATACAAGCCATCCGTTATTTTGTCTACAGAAGACTAATCTAAACAGCACAGTCCTCAACTGAGCTGTTTTAGATAATTATCAACCGTTATGGATGAGATGGAGATCATGGGGTAGTATCTACCTATGTCCACCAAAGCTTACCGCATACACGAGTGACATGAAATTCTACAGCAGATGCCCTCGCATGTAGAGTAGAATTCGATAACAAGCACCGGGCCATCTATTCTGTTTACTGTCAGGTTCCAATGTGGTTGATGATGATGAGCTTATTCCACGTTGTAGTCATTTACCCCAACAAAAAATAGAAAAAAAAAATCTTAGAGATCTCAACACTCATCATCAGTGGAGACAGGTCAGACTCTCGAGTAAAGCAACAAATGGTAAATTATATCATCAATTCTAACCTGAATGATGGTAGTGGAACTTGTATAGATGATTGGACAGGAAACATCTCAGCCATCGACCTATCTTTGTCATCCCCAGACATACTAAACGATATCATCCCGGGGTACTTATGCCGACTTAAAAAGAAATGACCACTTTCCGGTCTGTTTTTCTTATACGTATGACACTACTAACACCCTATCTCTGCTTAGGTTTGATTATAAGTAGAACATGTGTATTTCTCAAGACGGGTCGTATTATACATATATCCGGAGATGATACTATGATATGTTTACAGTATGACCAGCACCATCCTCAGGGCTGCTGAGGCCTTCTATTCCTTAGACCCGTACCATTTCTACAAAGCACAGAGTCCCTTGGTGGACACCAGATTGCAGAAATGCACTGTATGTGTGCAACAAAAGATATAAGATTTTCGACAAAGGGCCCTCAGATACCTATATTGCATAAACCAGCCCCAGGATCTGTGGGGACTAGTTATGGATAAGGGGCTGTGGTTTCGGTGCATTGCTCACAGCAGCTAGAGAAAGGTTGTCCGAATGCGATCATTCTTCATCTGTTCCTGGTGTATCACTCACGCAAGAAACGGCCAAGTATGGAAAAAAAGCAAGTTTATCCAGTATTTACGTACATCTAAAAGCCGACTTTAATTCATACATTAATTCTGGTTGTGCTTGTACGTTGCTTGGAAAACTCACTTGCAAGTGACATTCTATCAGTTGTTCCGATAGCATCCACTACAAATGTTTGAGTGAGCACGGTAGCGCAGCTGTCTCGGTTTGCTGTTACGCACATATGCACCTAGTCACGCTTTGTGGTCCCGCTCTGCCGTTATAATTCCCATCCGTGGTCAACGCTGCAGCTGGTAAGTACATCCACAACACAGACGACATTGTTATATGAGGAGTGGAGGAAAACTACAAACCCCCTTGATTTACTAGACCAAGACAAACGCACACGGTGACTGAACTTTTACGTTTAAGATGTATCACCACAGAAACTTAATACAGCGGCAGTGATGTTCATTCTCTCTGTATACCGTTATTAAATAACAGGCTTTTGACTTCTCCAAAATTCGTAAATAATTTCCCTCGTTTTCCTTTTCCTTTCATAACCTCTCTATATTCTATTTAAAGCCCGGCCTTGGTGTGATTTTTGTCGGTAGCTGGAGCCTCCAACGTAAAAAACAAAAATAAAAAACTATTCTACTTCTTTTATAACTTCCTTTATAACAAATCAACTGTTACACAGCCAAGGCTAGACGCTCAACCCACCCAAAACACAACGTTAACAAACGACTCTGCTGTTTGTTACCTCAGTAATCAGGGGAGTGTACTCGGAGGAATCACTAGCTGTCAAAATAACGCTAAAGGTGTGTCTTACAACCATTAACTCAGAATAAACAGGCGTCAAGACGGCAAGCACTTCGTAATCACACATTCCATCAACTCTGACAACGTAAGTGCGGGACCATCCGGCATAAAACGCTTCATCTTCCTATTTGTTGACTACGCCGCTCGCGGTCGGTAATTTCTTTCTTTTTCTATTATTCCGTTTAGGATATGACAGCTTCATAAATGATTTATAACTTTAGGTAAAAGTTGACTCAGTTCGTTGTTATACATTAGAACAAATATTATCCAAGAATATGTAAATTATGCATGTTCCGGAAGAAACTTTTACAAAACTGTTTGTTACATACATTCGTAATGACGGACAGTATTCATAAGTATATGGTTAAATGAACGAGAGAATTGGTCAGTCGACTGTATGTTTGGCTACGTCTTCACTAATGTACTTGGACATTAGTAGATACTGGCTCCTCGAAAACTTTCCGGCAATGAACCAGGAAGGTGCTTCAAGTTTCCGATCATTATTTGAGGTAATAACCCACAAACAGACTTCACGCAGGATGCTGACCATAATAGTCGCTCCTGTGACTGATTTGACGTGTGAGTGGAATACACCAGTCCTGTAGCCTAGTACGTTTTTTTCTTTTTCTTTTCACTTCCTCTAAAATTTGTAAATACTTTTCTGTCTTTTCTCTTCCCATTTCATGATTCTCTCTGTATTTCAACCAAGGCCCGGCCTTGATGTGAACTTTTGTCTGTAACTGGAGCCTTCAACATACAAAAAAACTGGACATGTTGTGTAAGCTACAAGGGATTATTCTTCAACCACAGCAGTACCGGACGTAGAGTGTAATCCGCAGTTGTCGATGAAACAGTTGAAGCTAAGATTACATCCAGTTATCTTAATCTCTTCCTCCATAGATTGTACAAACCGTCGCGTTTCCTATATTGATGAAGTCGTTTCTTCATTCTTTGTGACGCGTTGTCGTATTCACTACAGATTGTTAGTGAATAACGGTTTAGTTGTAGATGAATTGTGAAGATTACAACACTAAACTTGAGTGTCTGATCTAAAGGAACCGTATATTTCATGGGTTTGTTAGGAGCAATGACTGACTATACTCATCCCTACTTACTTCCTGTTCCCAGTAATTGTTGGCGAAGATGTACCTCACAGTGGGTTCAGCCACCACTACCCTCCTCCTCCCGCAAGGTGTTTTGGGTCGTTGATCTGTGGCGTGCCTCGCCGAACAGCCTAATGTTGCCGGGTACTTATATTGATGATTTTCGGAAACTAAACATATGATACACCTTCAAAGACGGAAAAGAACTATTTTCACATGAAAGTTAAATTTGTGGGTAGATATTCTTCATTCCGGACTTCCATCCGGCTATTTATTCCACCATGAAAGTAAAAGAGGAGGAGCTCAAGGAACATAATGGGCGTAAGCAGCCATCCGCCCAACCAAACCACGCCCACGACGCGACACCCTCGCAGCACACGCATTACCGTCTATACCCAAATATATATATATATATATATATATATATATATATATATATATATATATATATATATATATGTGTGTGTGTGTGTGTGTGTGTGTGTGTGTGTGTGTATACTCCAGACTGATATTTCTTATCTCGATAACGCAGCTGGTAAACGATACGTTGGCAATGCGATGCCACTCAAAACCAAATCTAACCGTGACTTGATACCGAACTATACTTAAGCATATCTATACACGTCAAACTTTTGTGGTCAGATGCATCGTTTCTTCCTTCTAATATATCTTAGTACCGAGATGTAGCAGTTGTACGTGTGAATCATAGTTAGTAAGCCCTGTGCTTAGTACTGGCAAGAAACAGTAAGACAAGACTCAAAGTAATGAAATATACAGGGCTGCTTCTATGCTTAGCTTCACTAATATATAGTGAAGCTAAAAAATTCTTTACGATGATTTTCACCATATTGTTGAAATGGATCGGATTAATGAACAAAAAGTAGAGTTTGTCGGGAATGATGTTAGCATCAACTGTGGGGATGACGGAGCAGTTTACTAGGGGGAAACGACCCCACACATGACCTAGCGGTTCCTCAACACAACCGTTATGTCTTCCCTACAGCAGGACACATTAACGGGGTTCACCCCTACCGACGGTAACCCCACCAAACGTCTCATAATTCGTACTTGTGGTACTGGCAAAGATGAGTATATCATTTACGCCTACCTGTAGTGGTTATGGTAATACTATCGTAGCAATAGTGCACTTTACAGTGGGATTAGTAGCACTAGGTACAGTGGGATTAGTGGTGGAAGTTTCAGTAGTATATGCAGTGGTGATATTTGAAAGTTAGGTATATGTGCTCTAGTGGTGGTACCAACTGGGGTATTGTTGACAGTGAATAGGAGTCGTAGTGGTAGTATTAGCAGTAGTCGCAGTGGTGGTGATGTTGGTAGTGAGTGGTGGCAGTAGTAGTAGTCACAGTGGTGGTAATGCAAGTGGTGAATGATGGCAAATATATGAATCGTAGTTGCAACTTCTCATTGCTTCAAACAGTTTTCCTCCCGCACCACATATTTGCGACAACTTACTGGGAGTTTCTATCAAACTCTATCACATGCTCTCTCTAGATACTTAAATGCCACATACAGATAGATCATGTTTCTCCAAATATCTAAAAAAAAAAAAAAAATCAAAGCAGTCGGCCCACACCCAACCCAGGTGTTCATCCTTCCCTCGGGGTTGGTCGATAAATGGATAGCTGGTGTTACCACGGACCTCTGGCCAGAGCTCAGGCACCCCAGTGCTACATTACATGGAAATGAGAACACTGGAGCGAGCAGTTCTTTGGCGAGACGGTACTCTTAATGACACATCCTAGCCATAGATTTTCACTAGCGGTGTACCCTCGTATTCGGAATCCGGTAACACCTATATATATTTATTTATAAAATAAATAAATAAATAAATATATATATATATATATATATATATATATATATATATATATATATATATATATATATATATTGATAGTCTCTCCTTTTTTTCACCTCCCTATATATATATATATATATATATATATATATATATATATATATATATATATATATATATATATATATATATATATGTGTGTGTGTGTGTGTGTGTGTGTGTGTGTGTGTGTGTAGTTTCCTGCGACAGCGGGGTAGTGCCAGGAAAAGATTAATAAATGGCCTCATTCGCTCACTTCCACACACTAGCTGTATGCATTATGCACAGAAACTATTAGAATCTAATATTTCCTACTTATTCCAGTACAATCTAACTAAGAATACAGACAGCTATTAGAAAAGATCTAAAAAAAAATAACTAGATTTAACTAAAAAGACAACACAGAAACAGAACTGCTATTATAATAGATTCAAGGACTGGAAATAATCAGATCACTCAAAAATCTACAACCAGAATAACTATAGTTAGAACAGATACCTTGAAAAATTTATATATGAGATAACAATGAAAAGTTGATGGCAAGAAATAACTCAAAAAAATATAAAAATGAGAAATATGAGAAGAAAACTAGAAGTGATAACTTAGCTAATTAGATGTGACTACATCTTACCTTGGCAACGGACGATAACCACAGCCAGTCTCAACTGCAGGTCATAGGTCAATTCAACACGTTCGTAACACGTTAAGAAATAACTTCCACAAAACCCATGTTGAAAACCCGAGTTGAACTTCGGTTTTCTAAGGTCATCTAGCACACCTAGTTGCAGGAAGCAGCTCTAGTGGTCTGCTGCACTTCTAGCAGTCTATCTAGCACCTAGGAGATCCTCTAGCATACGACATGCACACGTTACTAGTTCAATATTTTCCTCTTCGCTGCTAGACGGTTGCAGTAGAACAAGTGATAACCACAACTGAACTTGCCGCTTCTGCTTCCACCATCACCCTACCACTAAGGGGGCGGGGCGGGCAAGGTTACCATGTCGTAATATGACAATTCCCAAGTCTAGCCTCTAAAGTATATCCCAAGATGGACCATGAAATACCAAGATTCTCTAATTTTATATAAACAACATCCGTATCACTTAATAAGGAACACAATTTACGTTGATGAAATATTATCGTAGAAAAATTAATGCTTTTTCGTCATCACTTAGCATTCGGCATTGCTTGGGAGCAGAGTTGTCATGTTCGTCCTTTTCCTTGTCGGCTTCCATGTCCAGGTACTACCGCTTGTGGCACTGTCCATCAGGTCCAGGTACTACCACTTGCGACACTGTCAATCAGATCCAGGTACTACCGCTTGTAGCACTGTCCATCAGGTCCAGGTATTACCGCGTGTGGCACTGTCCATCCTTAACTTCTTCCACAGTTCACATGTCCATCCTTAACTTCCTCCACAGGTCACATGTCCATCCTTAACTTCTTCTACAGGCCACGTCCAGGGCTGCCACTGGTGATAAGGCTCCTTCTGTACTGCGATAGCTTGCTTTGCAGGAAGGCAAGTGGCTGGAGTGGACACATGAAGTCTGCTGGGAAAACTTCCCCTCTCAACACCTGCAGAAGAGTGAGGCAGAGCCAAAAAGTTGCACATAAAGATTGAAAGAAGACTGAATTTGCATCGACAGTTATCATTATCAATTATTCGTAGTTTAGACCAGAAAGTTGTAGTCGTATCACTCATGCTTTTCAAGGATTCTTTAACATACAATAAATCCCTCCACTGATCCTGCAGCTTATCCAAGTCTTCTTGTCTCACGATTGTGGGAAAATAGAGTGCCAGTTTTACTACAGACTCGTTGCTCCTCTAAGGGGAAAGAGCTTCTCTGATTTCATTGATTTGCACCATTGACAGTGTTGTCATCAGTGTAAATCTCTTCTTCATTCGTGAACAAAATTCCAGTAAGAACGCTCAAAAGTCAAAGCGAAATATTTTCTCCTTATCTCCCAAAGTTTACTTACGAAACATAGCCTCACATCTACCACCAGCACTGAGGTCACTGACCTTCCTGTATGCAGCAGCATCATTAGGGTCAATGGCAGATAGTCCTTTTTTTAGAGTATAACTTCGTCATGCAGGAACATTGCCAAAATACTTCTGTTCTCAGCCGAAGTGGTAGTGTTGGAAGTCTATGATGCTGCGATTGGAATGCTATATCAATTTTGTGTACTTTGTATACGACATAGTTTAGAGATAGCAGCATATACTTTCTTTCCAGAGAGGTCGTAGTTTCATCTATCTGGGCTTCTCCTGAAGATAATAGTCGTCTGAGGGCTCCATGGTGGTGGTGTTGGTGCATCCTCATTGTGACGTGCGTCTGTGATGTTCATTCTATATGTGGCTTCTTGTAGACGTCGGATTGACACTGGCTGCTTCATGTGTCCAGGTGGCTCCTCGCAGCCTGCTGTCGTGGTGAAGGACGGTAGTCATTTTTTTTTTTCTCTCTCTCTCTCTGCAGCTGCGGGCGTGTCTCCGATCTGCAGGTCTTGGCCAGAAGCCTGGCTGTCGTCTACCTGACCCGTACTACCAAGGACGACGGCAGGTCAGTCTCCGTGTGTAGGCTGCAGGTGCTGCTGGTCTACATGGGTGCTCCAAACATAGTCCTGAGAACTTTGTTTGTTTATGACTTCCAACTTGGCTACTTGCTCTTCCTAGTGTTTGCTTCTTGCCCTGTGTCTGAGATGTTCCAGTCGCGGCTCGAGGGTGAGCTTGTGGTTGAAGCAGAAGACTCCAAGACATTGATAGGTATCCACTCAGACTCTCCATGTGTTCTGAATGGAGAGCAACCCGTTTGGCGTGGCTGGACAGATGGCCATAGTTTTTGGCTTGGCTGGACTCATCTCGAGGCCAAGTCTTTTATGTCAAGTATAGGTGTAGCTCGTCTTCGTTATGTGAGGTATAGGTGTAGCTCGTCTTCGTTATGTGAGGTATAGGTGTAGCTCGTCTTCGTTATGTGAGGTATAGGTGTAGCTCGTCTTCGTTATGTGAGGTATAGGTGTAGCTCGTCTTCGTTATGTGAGGTATAAGTGTAGCTCGTCTTCGTTATGTGAGGTATAGGTGTAGCTCGTCTTCGTTATGTGAGGTATAGGTGTAGCTCGTCTTCGTTATGTGAGATTAGGTGTAGCTCGTCTTCGTTATGTGAGGTATAGTTGTAGCTCGTCTTCGTTATGTGAGGTTAGGTGTAGCTCGTCTTCGTTATGTGAGGTATAGGTGTAGCTCGTCTTCGTTATGTGAGGTTAGGTGTAGCTCGTCTTCGTTATGTGAGGTATAGGTGTAGCTCGTCTTCTTTATGTGAGGTATAGGTGTAGCTCGTCTTCGTTATGTGAGGTTAGGTGTAGCTCGTCTTCGTTATGTGAGGTTAGGTGTAGCTCGTCTTCGTTATGTGAGGTATAGGTGTAGCTCGTCTTCTTTATGTGAGGTATAGGTGTAGCTCGTCTTCGTTATGTGAGGTATAGGTGTAGCTCGTCTTCGTTATGTGAGGTATACGTGTAGCTCGTCTCAATCTATGGGGCTTTTCTAGTTCGGGAAGGGATGATGAGTGTTGATATCCTACTAGTATGTGGTGATCTGCGGCCAGGGGCAGATAATTGTGTTAAGTCCAGTAAACTTCTTTGATTATTGTGAATGTGTAGAAGGCGACATCCGGCTCCTGCAGAGTTACTGTGATGGTTTGTCTCGCGACATCTTGGCCACACGGCGTTTGTTGTATGGCCTGGACGCAAGATCACGCATCCTCTTGTTCGTTCTTGTTCCTAATGTTTCCCATAGACATCGTAGCCGCTAGCCTGGAAGTTGTGGTGGTACTGGAGGAATGTTTCCTGTAGCAGTATGATGTCGAAGTTTTCTTCAGACGCACCTGTTTGCAGGAGGTGAGTTTTGTGCCTGATTCGCTGAATATTCCACGAGAGGATATTTAGGTTAATGCTCTTGTTGTCTGTTCTGCTGGTTTGCCTGATGTTGTCCTCACCCACTCGGCTCATCCTTGATGGTTTACCTCGACGGATGTATCATGGTCGGTCGCTAGATGGATGAGGTCTATGTCCTCCTGGTCTGAGGTCGTCCAGTGATGCGACCCTTCCTCTCTGGCGTTGACTCTGTTGCTGTTCACATATTCTTGAATCTAATACTCCGTTATTGTGGTTGTGAAGGGATAGAATAGCATTACAAATATCTAATATAGAATCAAAGAAAAAATCTTTAAAATGAAAATCAAGTGAATATATAATTCATCTATTTTTGTCCTTCATCTTAAACTTTAATAAATTGAGCAAATTAGGAAGCAAGAATTAAAATTCACTCAGTGTTTTAATAAAGACCTTTAAGAAGAATACGTTGCAGTTTTTTTAGAGGGCAAAATGAACATGTTAACATATATGGTAGGTCAGAGGGTCATACCCCCTCATTCTCCAGGGTCGTACCACTGTCTTTTGACCTCGTAGAGTCGAGCTCAAGGGCATCCCATCGCGCTAAAGAGATGAATGGTGTCATCCTCAGAATAATTTCTCCTGAAGAAGGCGCGGAAGACCACACCCTCACACCACGAAGATGCTGTCGGTAGCGTCTTCAGGAAGCCGCAGGTGCTGCACCTTGATGTTCCTGAAGAAGGCGCCGAATGACCACACCAGAGGCTCCAGCCACGTCCGAACCAGGAGGCGGAGGAAGGGCAAGATGCTCCCGACGATCATGTCCAAGCAACGCAGTTGCGGGTGCCAGCACCAAGACTCCTGCAGGGGCATAGATAATGATGAGAGAGAGAGAGAGAGAGAGAGAGAGAGAGAGAGAGAGAGAGAGAGAGAGAGAGAGAGAGAGAGAGAGAGAGAGAGAGAAGAGAGAGAGAGAGAGAGAGAGAGAGAGAGAGAGAGAGAGAGAGAGAGAGAGAGAGAGAGAGAGAGAGAGAGCACGTAACTAATTCAGTATGATGATGACGCTAAGAACCCATCAACCCTCCCCATGTTAACTTCACGATATCGGAACTTTGCTATCCTGGTTCGTTTAAGTTCGGTCCGGTTAAATTACATTAGGGAAACACCTCATCAGTTGAAGCTATCACATCAAATTTGACATCATGATAAGCTTTGGTTAGGTTAGGTTAGGTTAGGTCAGGTTGTAATAACTAGGCTGCTCTATCTTGGATTATGCTTAGGCTAAGTCTAGGCCTGTTATACGATGAGTTATTTTGGTTTATGCTTTGGTAAGTTAAGGGCAGTTATAGGATAAGTTAGGTTAGAAAACAAAATAGGCGTCAAACATAATATATCATAATATTATTCTGTTTTAAAACAACTTGTGATGCCTCATACGTGATCCTAACTTACCCTGCAACACACACACACACACATTTTACACCCGGGCGCTGGACTCACCAGGTACTCGAGGCAGCCGAAGCAGACGCCGTAGATGCAGGAGCAGCAGGGCAGCAACATACATACCAGGGCGTTGTACACGAAAGTTAGAGTCAACCTTGAGGGCACGAGAGAAGGAAAAAGATCAGCGGAGCAACATTATATATATATATATATATATATATATATATATATATATATATATATATATATATATATATATATATATATATATATATATATATATATATAATATATATATATATATATATATATATATATATATATATATATATATATATATATATATATATATATATATATATATATATATATATGAACTAAGTGCACATGCACGCGCACCTTCATAGAGTATACAATCCTCCAACAGCCAGGATCGAACTCGAGACCCCTCCCGCCTGTTGCACAGGGGTCCCGGGTTCGATCTTGGCTGTTGGATGTTTGTATAATATATATATATATATATATATATATATATATATATATATATATATATATATATATATATATATATATATATATATATCCAGAACGGATAATTGATTAAAGATCTTTCATACTTCATCGTCTTCTCCAGCGTTAGTGAGGTAGCGTAAGGAATAAGCGAAGTTCGAAAGGCTGCATCCTCCGCTCACATCCATTCTCTAACTGTCATGTGCACTGCACCGAAACCACAGCTCCCTTTCCACATCCAGGCCCCACAGGCCTTTCCATGGTTTACCCCGGACGCTTCACATGCCCTGGTTCAGTCCATTGGCGGCACGTCGAGCCCAGTATACCACATCGTTCCAACTCACTCCAACCCATGCACGCGCCTCAACCCCCTAGATGTTCAAGCCCCGATCACTATCTCACTCACTCCATCCTTCCATCTCCAACACGGTCTCTCTGCTCCCCTAAAGCTATACATTGAAAATTTATTCTCATTTGATAATTACATAACAAAAGGTCATTCTTATTCCAGATTTTTTTCCTTTAATCTCTATCCAGTTGCAATTAAGCAAACTTGCATTAGTAAAGATAAGGTATCGTTTTTGTAGTAAAAAAACTGAATACTTGGTTTTGAAATCAACTTCATATCCGAATAGAAGAGAACAAGGAAAATGAAATAAGATTACACAGCTACAGAGGTGAAATAAGTCAGTGAAACATGAACGTTTGTATATCTTATTAATCATTTCGAAAAAAAAATACGCAAGGACGTGAGAGTTATATATAATCTATTTAGAATATATTGGGCAACCATATTATTAATATCTTTCAAAGGAGGTTTAAACCATCCCATAACCCATCCCTGGTCAACAGCCAATTCGCACAGTCAGGAGCCTTGTGGTCCAGCCGCTTTTGTAATTCGTAGTTTACCCATCCATAGTGAGTACGAACGGCCACGGTGAGTACAACAGCTACAGTGAGTGAATACCAACGTTTACGTTGAGTGCATCACTGAGTTGCTTCCCTCTATGACTTGCATTACTTAATAACAGACAGCGAGTCTAACCGTCTCCACGGTGCTACTCGTACTGATGATGTGACGCCCATGAGAAATAGTCACTTATAATCTCAGTTATGTTAATATTTCAATTGATGTCTTAATACCGTTGTGTCTATAGTTTGTGATTAGCTTTAGCGTGTTTCCTAGTTTTTCTGTACAGGTGTCGTGGGCTTCAGCCACGAATTCTCTTGTGTGTACAAACAATAACGAGCGTTTTCAAAACTCGAACCCGGCCATGACTGGTGATCGGACCTTCAAGTATGGAAGCCTATCAACAGGTAGCGCGTTGCGTTATCTCTACCTTCCAACTGTTTCCTTTTCCGTGCTCAAGGTGGAGGAAGCTCTGAGCGAGCTACATTACATGTATGTCCAACTCATGTATAAACTTTACCCAGGATTTCTAAAGTTTTGATTTCCTTCCTGTCCAGCTTAAAGATTTCTGATACACTCATCTATTAATACAAAGAATACAAAGGAATTCAAACAACAGCGGTCAGTTAGATCCTTTCGAGACTGATTGTGGTAGTGTAAAATATCAGAAACTCATAGATGATGTAAAAGTTAGAAAGTATACAGATAATTCAAAGAGAATGGCATGCATATTGTTATTTTCACTATGGAGGCACACATAATGTAAGTCGTCAGCTTAAAGCGAAGTATTCATCAAGTCTATTCTTAAACGTATACATAGTACCGCTTTCAGCCACTGTGAATGACAAATTGTTCCATAAGGTAACTACCTGTTGAATAAAAACTACTCATTTGAGATAAAGCGTTTGCCCACGAGTTGTATCCATTACTACGATATATGAAAAGCATCAAAGCCTTTGATCAATATAAATACTTGTATCAGATCACGTCTCACCCTCTCCTTCCTAAGCTAAATGGATTGAAGTCGTTTAACCTGCTCTGAGGCAAGTGTTAAGGATCGCATCCTAGCTAACTCTGAGCCAAGTGTTAAGGATCACATCCTAACATAACCGAGGTAGGCAAAAATAGTTTACCGACTCAGTGTTCAGAAGACTGATGTTCAGATATCTACAACAAATGCTCTTGTGGAAGAGGAAAATTGCCTGGATATCTACGATGGGGAGTGAGGCGAAACTACAAGACTGAGGCAGAGAACAATCCATACTTGTAGGAGAGATAGTTGCAACACCAGGCGACCCGTGGTGAGTGCTGGTGCGCCGGCTCGTAGAAGATCACAGCGAACTCCATCTGTAGCGAGAGGAAAAATAGGAAAAAGCAGTTAATTAATGGATATCTTCTTTATCTCATACAGTTCCCCCAAAATCCAGTACCTCAACTCCACACTGTATCGGAGACAACCAATTAACCAAATGATATCTATATCTTCACAATTTGATGACAATAATAAAACGTTAATCAAATCACATCATACGAGTATAGAAACCTTCTTTACTATAGCACTTCCTTCGGTCATAAATTGTAATCATTTCACAATTCTTAACACATCCATAACCCCTTTTCAACCCTCCCACAACTTTCCTACAACTCTAGCAATCCAGCAAAATACATGTTTAATGTTCCACAATCCTCCTGACAAGTTTAGCAATGTTGGTACAACTCTTGTCATTCAGTCATAACCCGAATACTCATCATACACTTTTAAAACCTTTCTGCGTCTTCCATATCTTTCCATCTCTCTCACAACCTCTCTGCTTCTTTACAACCTGCAACAATCTTCTCACACCCACTCAAAACTCCTCACTAATCTATAAAATTCATTTCACAGCCTTTTACACTCATTGAAAATCTCTCACAATATTTTCATAACTTCTTAGAATCACCAAAACCCTTTACAAACCTTATCAAATCTCCTTTAAACGTCTTAAGCCACTGAAAACTCATTTAGAGCCTTTTAAAACCTCTACCATAACCATAAGGTTCCTCTGTAACTCTCCTATCTATCTATACTCTAACCCTATTACAGAAATTTTCACAACGAATTCACAACACACTCGTTTCCCATTCTCACTGGTTAATCGAGTACGAACCTCTCACAACACCTTAACACCACCATTGGTATCCCACTGCTCCATAACAACCGGAAAGCCTTTCCTACAACTTTTTATATCCTTCAAAAACTACCGTAACCATATGAGAACACTAGCATCTCCTACAAAAAATCCTGCACATGAATAACATCATAACTCCAAAAGTCCTCAAAGGTTAAGCGTTCCTTCACAACCACAAGTCCCAACAACCACTTTTGTACCTCACGTAGTCCATCACAGAGGCTACCCACAACCCCGAACAAAAATCAACAACTACCTACACAACTCACATCGTCCCTATAACATCTAGTCATCCTAACAAAACCCCCGCAAACCTTAACAACAACCACGTATACAAGCCACACCCTCTCCACAACCCCTGATCCTCCACAACCCCCGTACAATCGGGCAATCGGCGCCACCACTTTCCCTACACCTGCATACATAGTGTATTTCCTCTGCTTTCCCTCCTTCCTTCCCTGTTGTTGAGCCGGAGGACGAGGTGGGCAGGGAGGAGATGTGCTACCCCATACCTAACACGGATCAGATCAGATCAACAGATACCCTCGTCGTGGACCGTGTCATGCCTCCGTCTTGCCATCTGTTTGTTTACGTACGTTGAGACAGGTGTTGAAGCCGAGTGGGTCGCGTTCCTTTGGTATGTCTTGACACAAGGCTACGCCTGCGTCCGTCCAGCTCAGCTCCTGCTCCAGCTGAGCTTTCCATCTGGGGAGAGCTGAGAGACGGGTGAGCCATAGTTAAGTGCCTCAGAAGGGGGGTTTGACTGAGTTAAGTGCCTAGGAAGGGGAGTTGACTGAGTCATTTACTTTGGGTCGTTAGTGAAGAGTAACTGATTTGGTAGGGTTGTCAACTGAGTAAATCACTGTCTGGGTCGTTGGTGAGGGATAACTGGATTGGAGGAGGCGTTAACCGTTAATCACTTTGGGTCGTTAGTGAAGAATGACTGGCTTGTAAGGGTCGTTAACTGAGTAAATTACTTTGGGCAATTAGTGAAGAATGACTGGCTTGCAAAGGTCGTTAACTGAGTTGATTACTTTGGGATGTTAGTGAGGAATAACAGAACTAGAAGGGTAGCTAATAATGTCTGTTTGGGTCGTTATATAGTCAGAGTTGCTTGACATGAATGTATTGTTTACTAATCACTTTACTGGCTCGTTAGTGATGAATGTCTGATTTGAAAGTGTAATTAGTTGTGGTCGATATTTACAACTGCTAGGCTTGTAAGGTTTAGTAATGAGGGTGATTGTTACGTCTTGTCCACAGTCAGACTGCTATATTACTGGCGTGATTGGTTCGTTAGGGTCGATGAATATTCAAGGGTCATTATTCTGTAGAAGTTATTGATAACAGTTGTGTTGTTAGGTCGTTAAGATGGAACAACAAACCTGTCTGGTTATTTAGTTGATCAGCTTGTTGTAGGTCCTTCTTTGCCATATTAAACTAAGTGAATATCCAAATATATGTAAAAGTTATGATAAGACGATATATATATATATATATATATATATATATATATATATATATATATATATATATATATATATATATATATATATATATATGATAATGATGATAATACAAACACCTTCAAAACATATATACAGTAAAATGTAATAATTTTTGTTAAGTTGAGAAACGACTATATATTTATCACGTCTGATGGTAAAAATCAGGTTAAATGCGATAAACGAATTACGAATCTGTATGGCCATTATCCTTCATATTTCATCTTTTTCGAACTTTTTTCTTGATCACCAAACTACCAAGAGCTCTTGTTAGGTTTATCTCATAGCTTTTACCTCCAGTTTCCTGGACCTGGAAACCTCATTTCCAGCCACCCGGACCTGGAAGCTCCATTTCCAGCCACCTGGACCTGGAAGCTCCATTTCCAGCCACCTGGATCTGGAAACCTCATTTCCAGCCACCTGAACTTGGGTGCTCCATCTCAAGCCACCTGGACCTGGAAGCTCCATCTCAAGCCACCTGGACCTGGAAGCTCCATCTCCAGCCACCTGGACTTGGGAACACCATCTCCAGCCACCTGGACCTGGATGCTCCATCTCAAGCCATCTGGACCTGGAAGCTCCATCTCCAGCCACCTGGACTTGGGAACACCATCTCAAGCCACCTGGACCTGGAAGCTCCATCTCAAGCCACCTGGACCTGGATGCTCCATCTCTAGCCACCTGGACCTGGATGCTCCATCTCTAGCCACCTGGACTTGGGAACATCACCTCCAGCCAACTGGACTTCGAGTAAAGGTGCCTTGAAACTTTAGGGTCGTCCATCTCCCTAAGTCGTTTCCTGAAGGAGAGCTTCTCTATGCATCAAACCTGACTCACACGTCACCATTATCACGAAGAACAAATGGAAATATTACTGGAGTTTTCGGTCCTTTTGTGTTCTCCAAACTTGCTATTCATCTACAACCACGAAAGTATTGTCCGTTTATTATACTTGACAGCGAGGTTGAGTCTATCAAATGGTTAATTTGCCCATAATGGTAGTTTTCATAGTGAATGTTGCTACTTCAAAGCCAAGATGGGTTGGAATACGACGAGGCTACGGCTGGCTGTTTGGTTAGGCTGATGGTTGGAACACGACGAGGCCACGGCTGGTTGTTTGGTTAGGCTGAAGGTCCGATCAACAGTGAGGGCCATCAAGGCCATGGCTAGGCTACTATCTCGGATGTTTTGTTCAGGAGGAGACTTCATAACAGCGATGACTTCAAATTCTCTTACATTACACAGCGAGTTTGGATTATATACACTAATAAGCAGATGATGCATTTTGGTGTAATCAAGAAATCCTTGGGTATCTCTTTTACGTTATGAAGTATATAAAAACATATGGTTTCGACCTCTTCATGAGTCAGGCATCGAAGGAGGAGCTTCAACAGTATCGAAACGTGTTCGGGAATGCGTTCGCAATACCCCCCTCACCTTCCGTAATCAATAAATCTTTGCAACTTTACTTTTGTCTCATGATAACAAGAGAAAGTTGGAAGAGGTGGAGCAGCAAACGAGGAAGAAGGTACCCCGTTATGTGTTCCACATGATAAATGTAACCTACTGGATCCATGTCTCGGGATTCGCTGGTTCGGAGCGTCTGATCCAACTGCTTCGCTGTCTCATCCGAGGCTTTTACACCGCTCACACTCAGGAAAACAATGATCATATTCCAGCGCACGTCAGAATGACCATAGAATGACAGACTTCAAACATTTTAAGTTAACTACGTTCTTGATAAGACCGTCATCAACACCTGCGTACGTACGTTCATATATTCGGACACTTAGCATCGTTCGCAGCGCTGATCCTCTGTCCACTACATGAACGAACACTCCCGGCATCCGCTGACAGACAAACCTACTGGAGGATATCACTGATATTTGCCAGTACTTCATCACTAGCCTTTGCACTCGCCCTCCGCAGGAAACACCAGAGACACTATGCATATACCGTGCAGAATTACCTGTCATGTTGTCTGTTTCGGCAGAATATCTGCAGTTCTCGGCAGAGCGTGGTAGCCGGGTTGGTACACGTGAGACTGACCCACACCCCGAGATGGTTCGACCCACTGTTTGAATCATGAGACCGAAGCAATTTGAAACAAACGTTGCTCTATCCCCCAAAGACGGACGAGGCTTCGTCATGGATGCTTCGTCCGAATCTTTCGAAACGTTTCATTACGACTGAAAATGTCTTTGCCAAGAGAGGGTGGCGGCGGAACACAGGATTTGGAGATAAGATATGACTCAGGCGAATCAGAAACTCAGGCCACCAGAGGAAGGTGTCTCTTGCGCGTTGTGAACCCTCAACACTGAGAGTGTTGGCCCAGTAAGAAGAAAAACTGAAGACGTAACAAACATTTTATTCATGGCATTAAATCATGTAATAAATTTTGGTAAGATTTCACAAGATGAAGATGTTCAGTGGACACAGAAGTACAAAGTTAAATTCTTTAGGCAATCTGCATAGAAAGTTATATATATATATATATATATATATATATATATATATATATATATATATATATATATATATATATATATATATATATATATATATGTGTGTGTGTGTGTGTGTGTGTGTGTGTGTGTGTGTGTTACCGGACTCCGTCAGCTCGTGGGTACATCACTAGAGAAAAGTCACCTTTCGCGAGGATGTATCACCGTCAGTTAACGAAAGGGAGAACATTATCGTCGAGGAACTTTTTGATTTAAAGAAGTCCAACATTTCCATACTAGTGACCGGAGCGCAGCTTCGAAGCTGCAGGAACCCGATAAAACGGGTCCTGGGGTTTATGTATATGAAAAATCAATAAAAGCTAACACAACAAGAGTAAACATACCTAATGTTTATGTTTATATGTAAAGCTCAAATGAAAAATGATATTCATAGTATTTTTTCAGAGCCAATAGTTTCTTAAAAGAACAGATCAGTTAAACGTAAAAGAATGAAAAATATAATCTTCATGGTCATTCTAAGTCCAAGTTATCATGAAGCAACATCTGCTGACTTCCCTCACTTCCAGGGTTTCCTTATACATGGAAACTCCCTTGCTGCTCCTGCTGCTGCTCTCGTTGCTCCTGGTGGTGCGGTAGCCTGACGCCCTCCAGCAGCAGGGGCCGGCAGATGAAGTACACCATAGCCATGACTGTCTTGTACGTGCGGAAGATGGGCCCGAACACCCACATGTTCTGCAGGGAGAAAGACGCAGGTGTACGTACGTGCGTATGTGTGTGTGGGGGGGGGTGTCAGGGGCTCGGCTGGTACCCGAGGGTCAGGACTGGGAGAGAGAGAGAGAGAGAGAGAGAGAGAGAGAGAGAGAGAGAGAGAGAGAGAGAGAGAGAGAGAGAGAGAGAGAGAGGCATTTACCCGTCAGTTCCTTCTTTTTCTTTTTACAGTATGGAACTCCAGATTAAAGTAAAGATAGGCTTCTGGTGTTGTGTGTCTGCTGGCTGCTTATCTGTCGACACACGTCTGTATACTGATAGCAGAGGTCGAGTGAAAGAAGGAGCAGATATCATAATATTTACTGTCACATAAACTTCGTCATATAAGCTACACGAAACATTGAAGTTTAACTTCATTTCAGTTACCATTCACAAATTTAAACTACCAGTCCAACTAACGCTTCGTATGTTGTCATCTATTAGTCTAACAAACGAAGCTGATTGCTAATCAATTCATTAACCTATTGATCTACCACCATAAGATGAGGATGGTAAGGACTGTGTATCAATTTACTGTCCCACAATGCACTGGGAGGATCAAGAAAACTTTTGTCATAGAAGTGAATCAAATACCACTAATGCAGTCGACGTTCCATGAAAACTTCTGTATAAAAGAATTTACCACAAGTGTGTTTTCAACTTCTTATACAACTGGCTTGAAGCAAATACTCCTCGACACTGAAAATCTAGAAGTGTCTTAATTTTTTTGGTGAGGAAGATATCCACTGATAGATAATCAAGTTTATATAAAAAAGTTATGAAACTTTTTATCCTGAACTACAAAACAAACTGAAACAGTCTCTATGGAAAGCTATGGATGTAGCTACTTCCACCTCTTAAGCCTCTGGCAGTGTAGTGTGTCTGAACGTTTGTGTTGGGAGGGACTTCAGTCGTCAACAGACTTCATGAGAGGCTCATGGGACTGTAAACACCAGGTGAAGAACAATGTGGATTTTACGACATCTTCAGTCTCAAAATATCTCAGCTTTGATACCATTTTCATGAGAGTGCTGGACACAGCATCGCTTGTGTTCGCCCCCACTATCGACGTCCGTACCTCTGAATCAGAACCAAGCGACTGAATTTTTGTCAGGAATCATTATCAAATCAAGCGACTGATTCTTATTTTGGAACCATAATCAAACCAAGCGATTGAATCTATTTTGGAATCATTATCATTACGGTTTCTCGGCCAAATGACGTCTCGTTATCACTATGAATACGATGTCGTGGTCAATATGGTTCAGACTGACAACATCCTTGTCACCATTATGGGAGAAGCGATATCACATTAAGAGCATTTCAAGACTCGAACTGGCTCTGAAACAGCTTCGGCGCGGGCTCCAAATAACTTCAACACTGTGCTTCATTTACGCGTTTCTGCGAAAACTTCGTCAGTAAGTCAGTCCCTTAGGCACGACGGTACGACCCTCGAGCACTACAATACGACACTTGAGCAAGACGGTACGACCCTTTAGCAAGACAGTACGACCACTAAGTATGATGGCGTAGCCAGGTTATCGTATGCAAGAATCACACCATCGTACCCAGTGGCCATACTATCGTGCTCATGGGAATCAACATGTTCTCTGGGTGACTTGAACATTTCGTCGTTTTCTTGGTTCGGTTACGTCAACAAATTAAACCCTCTTAGTTCTCTTCTCTTTGTCACACTATCTTCACCACCTGGTCAGGAGGGAGGGCACTTGGGTCGTCGACAATCTTCTGGTACTTGACGAAGATATTTGAGAAGCAGAGGCCGATGGGAGCCATGACCGGGGCGATGAAGGTGAAGCAGAGGACCTCGAGGCAGCGGTACACGGCGGCCATCAATGTCTTGTACACCCTGAACACTGGCCCGAACACCCACACACCCTAGGCCAGGGAGGAGAGGGAGAGAGAGAAAGAAAGCAGGAGGGAGTTAAACTAGAACTACATAACTGATAAAGGCTTAAAAAGAGAGAGGCAAAAAGCCGAAAGATATTAATCATACGAAAAAGGTTCAGAATACCAACCCTCTCTACAAAAAAAGTTTGGTGAGACTATGGCGCTACTGACAACAGATGGATGGTTTATCCCGGGCGTCTCTCTCTCTCTCTCTCTCTCTCTCTCTCTCTCTCTCTCTCTCTCTCTCTCTCTCTCTCTCTCTCTCTCTCTCTCTCTCTCTCTCATAACATATGCGCCAGGGTTCTGGTGTAGGACCACCACTATTCTTGATGTATGCATATGACTTGCCAAAAGCTATGGACTTGTATCTGTTTGTAGATGACACAAAGGTCATGATGAGGGAGGTGTAAAGCGAGGAGGAAGAACTGTGTCAACTTACAAGGCGACCTAGACAGACACTGAAATCTAGGGACGAGGATGGGTCAAAGCGAGAGAAGGCCCTCATCCGATCATCATCAAGCAAGAAATAAACTGGGGATATTACCCCACAGGGACCCCTATTCACTCAGAACAAGGGACAGGATGGATTCCCTGGAACAGAGTTTGTTGAGAGGCTGTACTCTCTCTCAGCAAAGGTGATTTTCCACTTGTGCAACCTGAAGTAGGCAGAGTCAGGAAACACACACACACACACACACACACACACGCACAGAGAGAGAGAGAGAGAGAGAGAGAGAGAGAGAGAGAGAGAGAGAGAGAGAGAGAGAGAGAGAGAGAGAGAGAGAGAGCGAGAGAGAGAGAATGTAATGATCGAAAATTATTTACAGTGACACTAATTCATCAACAGATTTGGAATTTGTGAAACATTCCTGTAAATGTCTAGCAACTCATAATAGAAATAGAACCAATAAATGTACACGATGTAATTCTCATTTGTAATTGATTACATTCGTTGCTTTACTGCAATTTGTAACTCTATAAAACACTAAAGTCTTTTTGATTTGTAAATTTGATAAGTATTGTAAGTTTTCTTTAGTATTATTTCTTTTTGTGTGTGTTGATGTATGTAAAGATGCGTCAAAACTAAGCTGGGCACAAGTCATGTCAATGACAGCCCTTCCTAGGCCCGGTGTGCCATTACTGACAACGTTTCCCATGTGCAACTGTGCTGTAGTGGACTCCTTAAATGCATGTGTATTCTAAATAAATAGGTATGCATTGCTTCATCACAAAAAAATTGACTAAGTGTTCCTTAAGAAGGGTTTGTAAGTGTTATAATCACAGTACATAAAGGAATTAGCAGCGAAAACGAGAGTAGGACAAGAGACGCCCAAGTGATTTTTGTATAACTGAGTGAATGACATTACATGAATCATTTTCTAATATTTTACGCAGCATGCCAACTATTTGTTACCATTTGTTTAAAAAATAGTGAGTGATCAATTTCGATACTTGATGTGTATTGTGTAGAATGTATCCTAAACACTAACACTAGCTGTTCATGTGCCAAATAGGTCGACTCTCAGAGCCATCCTTTTTTTTTAAGACAACTCAGTCGTGGTCAAATCAGGTCTCCTGTTGTTTGTCTATGTAAACTCATGTAAAGCCTGTTCGCTCACTCCATGTAAAACCTTGAAATCTTGCGATATATAGGGGATACTCTATCAAATTTGAACGAAATTGATCGTAGAATTTGTTATGGAAATGAACTAAAAGTAACCATCAATGATATCGATCAGTGATCCTGTAACAAAGAACATGTATTTAAAATAAAAATGGCTTGTAAAAAAAATTGACATAAGCGTGAAGTTACTTACAAAAAAGGCGACAACAGCGAAGGTTATTCCATACACCACTGCCAGAACCGGAGCGAGCAGGAAGGTGAACACGGCGTAGACTGAACTCAGCAGGAAGCTGTGCAGAAATACAGATCAACTTCATTGTCTCTATAATAACACTGTTTGAACAGACGTTGTTATCAGCTTGTTATCATGTTAGTAGGATTATATACAAAAGCTGGACATCATCTTGAAGCTGTATGTAAATTGTCATATATACTATTAATTATGTAATTTATGTGAAGTAATTTAGCCATCGCTTAATACCTTTGGATATTGAGTGATTCTGCTTCGTTATTGGGTGTAGTTTTCAGAAACTAAAACAAGAGTTGTGGAGAATGATTTGGGGCTTTTCATTTTACGATATCAAATACGGAGAAAAAGGTGAGGGTTATGGAGATTAGTTAAAAATTTGAGCTAAGCATCTTAAAAGTAACACAATTGTAAGAAAATACAATTAGTTATGAAGATTTCATGTACTCTCTCCAGGCACCTGGTAACTGCCTAATTATGTTAAGTGAAAAATGAATGCTAACAAACCTTTCAAATGATATGAAAAATAAAATAAATCTTACCTAATGGAAAGGTTAGTTAGGGTTTCACGGATTCTACTGATTTTTAGCAGGTTTCTTTTTGGTTAATTGACCTTTCATTTTCCCTGACCTTCATAAAGTTCATGACCCCCACTACTATCATCTTTGATGTTATCACTCAACATCTCAAGCTCTCAGAGCCGCGTTGCCAAAGTGATATTTTACTGCAATTAATATGAGGACGTTCTTGAATTTGACGGAGTTAGCTGTTAGGCTTAAAGATAATTTAAGGTTTTATAATGCAGCGCAATATGCTTTTGTTTACCATATTATACTATAGAAAAAAGGCAATAGTATGGATAAAAGAAAATTAATCTTTATCAGGGGAGACAAAACCATTGATATTAAAGATGGAAATTAATCTTTCCAACAAAACGAGAAGTAAACGACACAGAGGACGTTACCTGCTGTACTCAAAATGGACTAAAATGTACACAAAATACTGATTCTGAATAAGGAGGTACTGTTTTTACAGGGAGATTGCTGAACCTTGCAAAACTAGTGATGACAAGACAAAGGGAGAGTTGCTCTGTACAAAGTGAATACCGGATTTTGAAAAGGAAAACAGTATTGAACTATTCAAGAGATAGACGAAGAGCATAAAAGAAGTCTTGAAGTATGAAAGACGCTGAGCTATATTATGTGTGTATGTGTCGGTGTAAAGATTTTTCATGTTATGCCTGGCATGGGCTCTTGGTGGCATCTCGTCCTCAGGGTGCTATTACTGGCGCATGGCAGGTGTGTTCTTGGAGTGCCATTACTGGCACAGGTTTGGTATGTCTGCTAGTGTTTGGGCACATTGAGATGGATGTGTGTGTTGTGTATGATGTGAATGATCTTTGTTAAGAAGGTAGAAGCTTTTGTGAAGGGGACACTGACCTGTATTAAGAGCAATAGCCTTTGTAGCGTGGCACTAATTAGCAAAACGAAAATTACATGAAACGGGATTATTGACATGCTGAGGGTACTAAGAGTGGGGCCACTGTGCAATGCAGTGACACTTGCCACCAATGAAAGTGGGACCTCACTACTGTAATAGGAGTAGTGACTTGTATAAATACAATATGGACAATATACGTACTGTATGTGGCCTTGGAATTATCTTACACACCTGAAGGTGTTAAGAGATCATTCGGTTGGTGGATTAAGTAGCTTCACATTGACTAATGACCCTGGCAGTTGACAAGCCAAGTCCTTAATGAAAGTATTCAAGTGAAGGGAGGGAAAATGGCCCCCAATAGGCCACAATAGCTCGAAATAGCTGGTAATGGAGACACAACCTACAGCAAAGGGATTCTGGCCTTATTGAGAAGTGGTTCCGGCATGAAAAAGGGGTCATAATGAAGTGTACATAAGCGATACTGACCTGTACAAGCAAGCGGTGTAAAGTCGAAGGAACTTTGGAGTAAACATAGCTTCTGGTTCAACAATGACGTCACGGAAACCCACCTAGGAGAAAGAAAACGCCAGTCAGGTGATGACGGAGGTTACAAGGAAGAGTGAGCAGTGGAAGAAATGAACAGAAAAAGTGGACTCAGAGTATAATGATGAGAGGCAATAGTGATGTAAAAGGTAAAATGAATGAAATTGTGTATTAAATGAGAAAATAAGGAATGGAAGTAATTAAAATATATATTGACGAAAAAGAAAGTACCATTTGGGTACAGGTAAAGCATATCTTATAAACTAACAATCAGTTTAAGATGATAGGAATATGTAAATCAACATTCATAGGCGAAACACACAGTTCACGACCACAGTGTGTTTGTCATCACAGGAAAAGTTGGAAGAAGTGTGAAAGAATAACATTTATGAGAAAGACATTTTGATAATTACATACAGTGACAATGTCTCTTACTCTATGATTATCATAATAGTGTCCCTTTGGTTTTGACGAAAAAATATAAGTTGGGAATGAAAATTAATGAGAAACGAAATAGGAAATTGAGAAATGACAAAGGACTCAAGACTTACCCTTAGGTAGCTCAGTTCATTCCATCCCTTACGTCTCTCAATGGCTTTGATCCTCCTCAGCATTCTCCTGACGGTGGAGACCTCTGCTTTGCTCGGGTTGCCGGGGACGACGTCGAGATTGAGGACATCAGCGGCACTCTGGCCTTCTGGGTAATACTGTTGGTCGCTCATCACCACGTAGGTCGTCCCATCATTCGCCGTGTACCTTCCTGGAGGTATCTGGGTGCTCCTCACAGTCATGGTCGTGTCTAGAGGAGGCTGCAGGATGTGTTGTGTGGTGCTGAGTCCAGCAGAGGAAGGGGCGTGTCCTGTGGCTATGATTCCAGTAGACACAGGGGCGTGTCCAGTGGCCATGACTTCAGTAAATGAGGGGCCATGTCCAGAGGCCATGACCCCAGGGGCAGCCGTCCCGTGCTGTGCGACGATGACTTGAGATACAGGGGTGTGACCTGAAGTGAGGACTCCAGGGGTCATGGGCAGGTGTCCTGTGGCAGTGAATCCAGGGATATGAGATGCGTGCGCCGGGGTCACAACCCCATGAGGCACAGAGGGAAGACCTGGGGTCAGTGTTTCGGGTGCCGGTGGGTGACTTGTCGTTAGGACCACAGATGGGATGTGTGGTGCACCTCCTGATGTGGACAATGTTGTATATCCTGACGTAGTGAGTCCCGGGGGTGGATGTGTATAGTCTTTGGAAGTAACTATACCAGACAGTGTTTGTCTGTGTCCGGATAACACGTTGGTTCCAGGTGCCATATGTGCCTGTACTGCCATGGCTCCAGTTGCCATATGTGTCTGTCCTTCAATAGCTCCAGGTGCCATATGTGTCTGTCCTTCAGTGGCTCCAAGTGCCATAAGTGTCTGTCCTTCAGTGGCTCCTAGTGCCATATGTGTCTGTCCTTCAGTTGTTCCAGGTCCCATAAGTGTTTGCTCATCAGTGGCTCCTAGTGCCATATGTGTCTGTCCTTCAGTTGTTCCAGGTCCCATAAGTGTTTGCTCATCAGTGGCTCCTAGTGCCATATGTGTATGTCCTTCAGTGGCTCCAGGTGCCATAAATGTCTGTCCTTCAATAGCTCCAGGTGCCATATGTGTCTGTCCTTCAGTGGCTCCAAGTGCCATAAGTGTCTGTCCTTCAGTGGCTCTAGGTGCCGTATGTGTCTGTCCTTCAGTGGCTTCCAGGTGTCATACAGTGTCTGTCCTTCAGTGGCTCCAGGTGCCACCTGGAATCTTTCCCTCAGGAGCGACGACTCCAGGCGCTACCTGCAGGCTTCTCTCTCCATCAGCCCCAGATGGCACTCGTACTTGTCCCTCCGAGATATTGACCCCAGGATTAACAAATCCTTCCGCGTCTGTGCTCCCTGTACGCTGCAGGAGCACCTGCTTATGAGCTGCAGGTGTTTTGAGCCAAGGGAGCTGACCTGCCTCTGCTGCTGCAGCTTTAAGCAGCAGCAGAGGCATCTCATCAGTCTGGCTGAGTCGTGGCGACCCACCCTCCATCTTGTACGGTGGCGACGCCTCTCTCCGTCGCAAGTTCGTCCTCTTGTCGTCTCGGGTCTGATCTGTCGTTCCGTCGTCTCCCCGACTCGTCGCACTAGTTTTCTCTGTCAGTTCGTAGCTACTGGAGGGGCGCGGATCTTCACGACTACCTGGAGATACTTGGCTGGCAAGGAACTCCCTGAGGAACTTCGACATTTGTTGACTTATGAAGCTGGTCTCCCTCTTCAGGGAAGCTTTAACCTCGCCTTGGGGATGTCCCTCTTTTGCCTTCGACCTTAGTTTGTTCTTCTCTGGTCTTCCTGTCCTTCCCTACGGCGCCTGTCTTGTCTTCCCCAACATCGATCTCGTCTTCGTCCATCCCCCCGTCACCAGCATCAACTTCCTCATCTTCACCACAGACTCCACCATCACCATCGTCATCTTTCTGGTCCTTTTTGTCATCTTTTTTGTCTTCATCTTTCTTCTCTTCATTTTTGTTCTTGTCGTCTCCACTTTCGTCATCTTTGTCATCGTCCTTCTTTTTGTCTTTGTCTTTGTCTTTATCTTTGTCTTCACCTTTATTTTTCTTTTTGTCTTCATCTTTCTTTTTCTCTGTCCCTCCTTTTGTTTTCTGCTTTGGCTTTTTACCCATAATGGCTCATCAACCTACGAGGAAGCATGGAGTTAGTCAGGTGTATATAAATATCAACTTAACGGTAAAATATATATAATAATAAGTTTAGATTAAACACTCACTTAACATCAAATAATCCACACATAAGATCAACCCTTTAAACTTCTGTTCATATGTTTGTGTTGCTATCTGTCAACAGTGATCAGTTCACTGTGGCACTCAAATATTGTTTTGTATTTTGTATAAACATTAAACCGAGTAACTATTGAACCACTCTGTATCTCTCGAAAAAAAAAATTTGTCCTTGTGCCTAGTGGTTGTTAAACATGATTGGTTGGTTGGTCCGTTAGGCTGTTGTCTGATGAGGGACATCTTTAAACTTATAAGAAAAGATGAAGGTGTAATGTATTTGTTGTTATCATTAGCGGAGGAATGGAATTAAAATGATAGAACAGTGAATGGTGACACTAAAGAGAGGTTTTAAAAAATTATATGGACCGTTTTCTGTTGAAGTAATTTACTTATGTTGTTCGAAACTTCACTGCCGACTGAATTTTTTCTGTCAAAATAACTTCAACACTTTGTCACTTCGGACATTCTAGTTCAAGAAAGTGGATTACCACAAGGAAGTGTATTCAGCCCAATTCTTATCAGTTCTCTGTCATCAACAGCCATCCCCTAGGAATCTATCTCCCAGAAAACATATATAACCAATCATTGTTTCCTCGCGATCGTGTAGTGTGGCAATCATGCTGTATTAAACTCTGTTTCACGTTGAGCCTAAGTGGATATTAAAGTTCTCTTCTACAAGAACTGTCAGTTGTTTTTACACTGAAGACCAAAATTCCTATTTCAAAATTTGAACAGTATGTCAAAATTATTCCCTACAGAAATTTGATAAAAAATTCTAGGCCTGCACTTTCATCACAGACGTAACTAAAAACAAGACAATTACTATTTGGCATAACAAAAAGATAATGTCCTCAAGTAACTATCTAGTCATATTAAGATGCTGATGAAAAATGTTTGTAAGGCCTACCACGACTCAAAGGTATATCCTTCAGCGAGCGACACAATCTTGAGGAGGTTGGAAATGTTACATAATAAATATAATTGTGAATGTGTCTTGGAGCTCTGAGCTGTACGTGGGTCGCGCGCACGGAAACTGAGGCAATTGTGTCTACCTCGCACTTACTTCTGGATTCAGGACGACCTGAAAACGAAACATCAACCATCTAGCCTGGCGACCGCTCCTCCTACAACAGCATCTTGCGAAGAACTAGCGTCAGGGCCCTGGTCCTCAGGCCCCACGTCCTATGCCGACCGACGAAAATGACCCTAGCGAGAGGTGTGGGTGAGCAGACGACACAAGAGCCGCCCAACATCACCGACAACCTCCTCGCCGACAGTAGGGACGCGCCTGAGGAACAGATCCTGCCGTCGGCGACATCAAGTCACTACTGACCATCCTGACTGCTTCCACCTCTACACGGGCGGCTCCAAGGCAGACGAATGGTTGCAAATGTGGAGACGTCCGAATGTTTCTTCCGAATCTGTTTGCCCAGCTGCGACAGCCGTAAATTATGTAATCAACTCAACAATGAATTGTGATATTTCCAGACTCTACGTCCCCGTGAAAAGCTACTCATTGTGCTGCGGATTCAACAAATTGCAGTGCAACGTTATTCATAAATTAGGTGCATGTCAAACCCGTCATCTTGACCTAGGTACCTGGCCATTGCATTATCCACAGCAACGAACAGGCAAGATACCCTGGGAACTGCACGTCTTGCCTCTTTCTTTAAGGAAGAAAACAAGAAATTTTGTGTGCCAGTCAACAGATCAGTCTAAACCTTCACTACATAATCGAAGAGAAACACAATAGCACACTGTCTTGCGAGGGAAAAGAAGTCAGGAGATTGTCATTGTAAGATTAAAGAAAGAACTAAAATCAAAACAGACCAACACTCGATCATCACTCGTGTATCTAAAGTAATGTCACTCCATGCTGTTCTCCCACCTGAGCGGGAGACATAAAAATAACAGCGTTTTCCAACAAGCAAGTCTATTTAAACAATCTGCATGAAATTTTAAGTATATTCATAAATATAATTATAATCTTACATGTATAAAAATAATATGTAATCATATGTTAAGTTTTACATTTTAATTAAAAAAAAATTGATGTCTTATATATTTAAAGATTTACGTTAAAAATACATTAATAAATTAACACAAATACGAATCAATATTTTTTTTATTGTGAGTGTCGTCATCATGGCACAACACGCCCAAGCAAGACCATCTCGTGTGTACAGAACAAGAGAGGAAAGAATGTAGAAATGCATCAGGGCTCTGCAGGAGCCTTAAAACCTGACTCCTTAGAAAAAAAGGTTATAGAAAGAGAAAAAAAAAACATGAAAGATAATACCACAGCTTCGGTATTCGAGAGAAGGAGGTATTATAACGGTCAATCATTGTAAAGCCGGTCCGCATACAGGTATTGTAAGACCCGCAGTCATACACGTACCTCGGGTCCAACACTTGGTGTCAACGATATATGCATCCAGTTCCAGACATCAACTGCCAAAATAATACCTATGTAACGAGAGAGCTACATTGAGGGGAATCCTGAGATAGGAAGGAAGGATGAATTTAGATATACTACAGCAATTATTATTACCAATTATTATTATTATTATCATTATTATTATTATTATTATTATTATTATTATTATTATTATTATACCAGAACCCATTTGTGGAACTCCTGTGACTTCAATTTTCTACTGCGTAGAGAAATCATACACGAGACGATAAGTTTTCAATTTCATATACTCGGTACCAGTGAAACACCACAACACAAACAGTCACGGCACCTGTACAATTTCCCATCATGGACCACACACAGGCATAGTGAGTGTACGTGGTCTTAGAATTATCTTGAACACCTGAAGGTGTTCAAGATTTTTCGATTGGTGGATGTAAACTACGTTGACGGCCTTAATGACCCTCCCTGGCAGTTGATAGGTCAAACCCCCAACCAACCAACCTTCTGAGATACAGACTTTGTGATGTTGATAAATTGGGATTTGCAGGACGGTGGAAGATATGGTTACGCCAGTGTTTATGAAATTACCGGGCTGAATTTCGATGTCTCGAAACTGATGACTGTGAGAGAAGTAACGCTTTAAAAGGTTTGGCAAGAAATTGCGTTTAATCACAATCAAATTTAACCAGGTTACTCCTCTCCTATTCCGAGATGTTTCACCATTAAAAGGAGAAAAATATGTTTAATACGATAAAAAGAACACGAGAACTATAAGGAAGGGGGAAGTGAGAAGTGAGTTGAAGAATGTAGACTTAAATCATCAGCATAACATGGAATAAGGATAGACATTGAAGGGAGAATATCGTTTAAGGAGATAACAAAAAACGCAGGTTATAAGAAACCTTGCAGACCCCGCTGTTCAAAGGACTGTCTTAAACAGAATTTCATACGAGATATGTTACAACAGAAAACGAGAATTCAGTTCCGTGAATGGAACGATAATTTTCATTCATTTAGTGTTTTTCAAGATTGAATATTGTTGTTCTCGAAAGACAAGAAACACAAGCCACACTACAGTATGCGGCACACAGCACTTAAAGTAAATATGACGAAGTTACGCTTCTTAGTGTATATTCCTTAGTCAACGATTATTAAGATTACTTGATTATTTACAGATGACTAACACTTTCTATGAAGACATATGGCTCAATAATATTACAGGTAAAGTATCCACCGCTTGATAAACGATTCTCAGCATAGATTTCGACGAAATAACTCCTCTCTGAAACTGACAGATCTGATCAACATGTATGATGAAAGTAAAGGAGTTGGTCATATATTTAGATCTCCATAAACCATTCGATAAAAGTTTCTCAATAAAGGTATTGACATGGCATAATAGGTGTTGTGCTTTGGTGGTTAGGATATTAGTTGAATGGGTGTAGTGATTGATGGTCAAGTCACTCTGAAGGGTTGGAAGTAACAAAGTGGTGTGTCACAGGGATCAGTCGTGCGACATATTTACCAGTGATACTGATAATGGTCTGCGTTGTGATATATCGGAACGTGCAAACGATGAAGCTGGAAAATTAATCTATAACAAAAAGTGAATGTTTGGGGTTACACAGACATAAACAAGCTGACGACGGTCTGGGCTCACAAGGTCGCATATCATAACACTGATGAATGCAGAATTACCTTTGTATGTAGTAAAAACGAGAAGGCAAGTTACGAAGGATAAACGGGGAGAAAAACCGACTTGGATGTTATAATCTCTGGTGACTGAAAGCCAAGAAAGCCATGAACAGCAATATAAAAAAGAGTGCACAAAGTTCCTGCTTTCATTGGTAGAGTTCTCAAATAGAAATCATCCTCACTTTTAACAATCTATTGGTGTTTTCCAACAATGAAAACTATCCACTTTTGGTCACCCGACTTGAAAGATATAGACAGAATCGTGAAGACAAAATTCAGCAGTCAGCTACCAATGAATCATTCCCGGACCGAGAAATAAACCCCGTGAGACATGACTGAACGACTTAAGATTATCCAGCTTAGAAAGGAGGTTGAAAGGTGGTCGAACACAAGTATTCGAAAATTTTCAAAATCTTCAGTTAAGTCGATCTAACAAGCTACTAAAGGACACATTCGTCTCATGTCACTCACAGTAATGGATACAAACTCGTGGGCAAACGTCTTACCTGCAATAAGGTGAAGTGCTTTGTCTTGAACAGGGTCAACATACGGAACTACCTACAAATCAAAGTAGATGAAAGCAAAACCGTTGAGACGTTTAACAGACTTGGGGAATATTTCGATTCAAATCTACGCCTGACTTTATTTGCGCCTCCTTAACTACAAATAAAGATAACAGGAATTTTTCTCTGAATCATCTTTATATCTTTCTACTCTCACGACACCATTCCATGAGTTTCTGATCTCTTCCAGTGTCACAGATTCTAAAGGACCCAGCGGTCTGTTGCTCTTTGAATTAATTTGCACGATTAGAAAAACAATGTTCTCTCACTTACGCAAGAGATACAGCAAGAATTTGACCTTTGTTTTTCTAAATAGTAACTGATCCTGTTCAGATTGCTAATTGTCTGATTTTGAGTGTATGGATAACCAATCTATTGGTCAAATTCTACCAGATAGCAAGGGATGGGAGATCTATTACATTATCGTCATCAACCGGTTGATAAAAATCCCGGCCGAAGCCAAGAAGAAATCAGGATGAATACATACCTATGTAGGGTACACGAGAACAAAGAAACACATGTAAGATAGGCATCAATGGTATAGGTATACATATATATATATATATATATATATATATATATATATATATATATATATATATATATATATATATATTTTTTTTTTTTTTTTTTTTTTTTTTCGTTCTTTCTTTTCTTAAACTATTTGCCATTTCCCGCGTTAGCGAGGTAGCATTAAAAACAGAGGACTGGGCCTTTTTTGGAATATCCTCACCTGGCCCCCTCTGTTCCTTCTTTTGGAAAATTAAAAAAAAAAAACGAGAGGGGAGGATTTCCAGCCCCCCGCTCCCTCCCCTTTTAGTCGCCTTCTACGACACGCAGGGAATACGTGGGAAGTATTCTTAATCCCCTATCCCCAGGGATACTATATATATATATGTATATATATATATATATATATATATATATATATATATATATATATATATATATATATATATATATATATATATATACATATATATACATATATATACGTGTGCGTGTGTGTGTGTGTGTGCCATTAATGTCACCTCGAGCACACATTCCCGACCTGTGTCGGAAATGGTGCGCCTGAAAACGGTTTATCATTGGCAAGAGCAGGCGCTGTACTGTCCCCTGTTAGATACTATAGTGGCAAGGAGGCATCTATTGCGAAGTGAGCACCTGAAATCAGGTAGAATCAGTTATGCAGAAATACTGACTATAGCAATTTTACAATTGGCGGCAATGGCCGTAAGATGGGGGAGGTTGGGCGTCCCTCGTAAACAAGTTTGAACGCAAGATCTCCGGTACTAACAATAACACGCAGAAGATTCTAAACTCCAATTCAAACCGTATTGACTGCAGAAGTCCCTAAAGATCCTGGATTAGGCGCCGTGTGAAAAAGACAGCCATAAACGGATACCGCAAAGCGAGGATGTCGGCATAATTGGGGTGACAGAAACAAGAGCGTCTCATGCGACCTTGATGCTGTGTTTGAGTTGTTGAGAGCTAAGACGCCAGCAGGTGGTACTCAAGCCTATCAACTGCCAGGGAGGGTCATTAAGATCGTCAACGTCAAGGTGCCATATCCACCAACCATAACAAATTCAACACGTTTAGGTGTTAAGAATAATTCTATGGCCACCTACACTTTCACTTTGTCTTTAGCTTATATAATGTGTATCTAAGCTCCCACTATAGTATATTTCTACAGGGTGGTCAATTGACAGAGGTGTGTGTGCCCCCCCCCTCCCCCCAAATTTGAGCATTTCGAAACCTTAGCACGCTGCCTCTTGATTGGATCTCACACCCGTCCAGGAAAAATTGAAATTTATCCCCAGTGTATTCTGAGGGATACTAGGGGCTGACTTGTTAGTAAAACGATGTATCACAAATCATGTAAGTAAACATTCACACCTGTACATGATTACATTCTATATGTACACAAAGGAGTGTGTAGCAGTCGGTTGCTTATTTGAGCAAGAGGCCTGACGACTGCCAACGGTCATTTAAAGCCGTCAGAATTAAACTACATCCACCAACTGAAAATTATTCAACACCTTTAAGGTGTTATGTATAATCCTAAGACCACATACACTCCACTGTGTTTATGGCCCTTGACTGTTCAAGAGGCTAATAACACAAATAAGGGTAATACTTCTCACATTTCTGTTAAAATGCAGAAAAAAATAGAATAAGGACATTCCAGGGCATCACATCCCCAGACCAGTGTTCAAACTGGAGGAAATAACGCAAGTATTTGAAGATGGTAAAGAGTATTGTGTAACTTATCTTTTCAATGTAACAGTACTCAAGATATGATTGTCACAATCTATGTGACAAGTCAAAAATAACAGCGTATTCCAAATAAGGTCTAACACCTGGAAATTGTAATTAGAAAATCTAAACATAATTATTATAACTACAGTAAAGGTAAAAGAACTTTATGTTCTAATAGTAAAACTGAGTTATATCATAAAATTCTTACTTTAAATTCTTATTTGATTTTATCTATACATTTAAATATTATGAGTTATATAAATATAGAACACTTTTATAAGATATATCACAGAAAATCATGAGACGCGTTATTATAGAAAACTAAAGTTATAGTCAGTAAAGAGCAACATCATTTTCGTCGATTCACACTACAGTGTTTTGAGCACACTGATTCTTCTTCCGCGCCACCACCCACAGGATGGATATAGAAATCCACAATAAATCAACCGGTTTTGTGGCACAAATCAATTCATCATCGCTCAATATTTTGCAAAATTCTAGACTGAAAAAAATCAAAATCTCGTGAAAGAATAAAACTCAACATTAATACGGTACGACCATAGTAGTAACAGTGTTAATTAGTTTCACAGAGACATACTTAAGATATGTTGGCAACTGACAGTTCAAGCCGCTGGTAGAGCGGTCATGTGGTTCTTGTGACTGAGGACTTGTCTGTGGAGCTGGATGTATAAAAAAAAATGCTCTTGACATCTTAATTCACTGTTAAGGGTAATTGATCATTCAATTAATAATTTACCTTAACAATCCATATGTCAAAAATTTGAATAGATAAAAATTGTAAGGGGAAAAGAATGAAAATGAATAAGTTCCCCTGAGGATTTAGCTGTGTGAATTATATATCGTTGATAAATATCACGTGTGTGTGTATGTGTGTGTGTGTGTAGATTCGTCAAGACTAAGCTTGGTAAGGGTTCGTCAATGACAGTTATTACTGGTAATGGTCAAGCGTGTGTGTTTAAGGTGCCAATATTGGCACATGAATGTCTGTCTTCAAGGTGTCATTGGTGGCAAAGATGTTTGGATATTTGTTGTGTAAAATATAATGAAATCCTACATTAAAAAAGTTATAACTTCTTCAACGGAGTTGTAAAATAGAATTCTATCCTGTTGATCATATTCATCACTAAATGTATGATTTCCCTGAGACATTATTAATAAGCATATGTAATGTCAGCAGGTTTTGTACTTAAGAAGATGCATAACCTGATTAAATAGTAACAGATTGAAGAATTATAAGGAAGACAATGTTCCCCCGTTTGTGCGGGAGATATAAAAATACTTGAACTCAGTCCGAGCTGTGGACGATCTAATGTTCTGCAGCCCACAGCATAACTTCGAAGTACAAATATATCCAAGAATAAGTATTCTATGTAAATTCATCAATAACATCTTTTTTATTAGATCTTCCAAACTGATTATATATTGTAATGTTTGTCTTTAATCTAATTAATTAAATGATTAGATTTAAGTTCTTATATTTTAGTTCGTACCCGACTTTCAATGCAAGCCACTATATTGAAGAAAACTAGAAATACAGTCTGTGAGTTGCACAATCATAATCAAATATTTATTATTGCTTTGCAAGATTCAAAATTCAATACTTTCAGTTCTCGAAAGATAAGAAAATGTAGCTAGAATACGGTGATTTCGTATCTCCATTACAATGATACTAGTTTCAAGAAGCTTCGTACGTATGGCATCAGTTAACATATTAAGTTCAATAAAGCAAAATTCAACATTTCACGTTTTACACAATTCACTTATTCAAGAAAGAGTCCACTACACGTGTTACATAAGGGCCAACCTATGTCAGTAATGCCATCCCGAACACACACACCCGACCTATGCCAGTATTGGCACCTCAAGAACTGGCTATCATTGACAAGAGTTCGTTTTGGCTGATCTTTACACACATACACACACACCCCTAGGCGGAGGTGTGTGCGTGTATGCATACATATATAGGAGTAAAAAACAAGGTACACATTTGAACGTTTTAGAACTTGGGGCTACGTGTGTTTAAAACTCTATCTTTGTAAATCATAAATAGTATTGACGAATACGATTCACATTACTCATCATTTCCCCAGACTCGGCTCATACAACAACAGCTGTCGACTGGTTAATTCTTTCGGCCCCAGCCCCACCGACTGCCAAGGTCATTAAAAGGCAGACAACGTTATTTTGGAACCACCAGTCTAAATGACCCGAAACAAGTTTTTCGGGTGTTCAAGATCATTTTAAGACCATACACCCTCTCAAAGCATGTATGACCCTTAAGGTATCAGAGAAGCAACTCTCCTCTACTCTCTTATACATGCTTTTCTGCCACCATGGCAAAGCCAGCTTTCACAGATTTAAGCCGAAAACAAGGACACTTTTCTAAAGTCCTCAGGCCTCCTAAGATATCACTGACAGACAATTTCTAATACTCTAGATATGATTTTTCTCGCGTTTGTTTGATTCCCAGCGTTCCTACACTTCCCATAAGATCTCAGGCATTGTCAACTTTTGTTAGTCTGAATTGTTCCGAACACAATGTCCATAAGATTCATTTGAAACGATCCACTGGTGTTCGAATCTGCTTCTTATTATTTCACTACTTATTTTAACTCTAACAAACAACTCAGTGTTATCTTTTCCTAGTATCAACGAAAATGATTTGGAAGAAGTTCTATTTACGAGAGAGAAAGAGAAGTTTGAACTTTTCTGAAGAAATGAAGATATAAAATGAACTGGAAAAGTGTGAGCCTTTCATTTAAAATGTTTACCTCATGTTCGAGAGAATTTGACTCGAGATGTGAGCGTTCATGATGTGAAAGGAAATATTCCTACTCTATCTATTACAACCACAATATATGACTCAGTAAGAACACATTATCACATAATAATGAATGTGTGATGACCTACTTAGTGAAGAATGACTTACAATGTTGTCAGGGAAGTATTACTTGTGTCGCAGACGTCGTCCACCTCCTGCTGTGGACACTAACAAGATCTACTGAACCTTTGTCTTGGTGTAACGAAGAAACGCTGAATTTTTGAGGTGCTTTATAATGATTTGAAAAAGAAAACGGAAATAAAGGCCACCTTCACTTTCATTTCTCTAGCCAGAAATAAGGCTGAGATGAATATTTACCAAAGTGATATACGAGTTTGTTGTCATTCAACCTAAGGAATCATTTCACATTAATTATCTGAACGCGAAAGTTTATAAAATAATGTTTGTCATGGTATGTTATAATACTTTCAAAGTTTCACTGTTTCAGGCCATAATTGGATTATCTTACTATGGTAATTAGGACAGCACTTCATGATTTAAATTAATTTGGAATGCGTTTTGTTTAACATTTGAAGAACTGATCAGGCCTAATGACCTTCCTCATAGGTCGATGGCCGTAAAACCCAACAAACAACAAGAAGAACCGATTCATTCACTGATAGATTCAATTTATGTTTACATAACAGAACAATGACACCAACACACTAAAACTCCAGTTATCTATTCTAAATATTTATTTCATTATTAAGTACATTTACAATCAGTGTTTAAGTATACCATAATAATTTATCAATTATAAGCATCTTATCTTAATGAATAAGTGAATACCTATTGAAGAAAAAAAGTACGGCATTTTACAGATTTTATATATTTGCAAATTGTCTTTGTTTACAGGTAATATATCAAGAGAAAATCATATTATAAATGAGAGGTTGCAATGAGATGTGAATGGGTGACTAATTCAAAATTAGGAACTAATTCATATTTACACTATACACTATAGGAACTCTGTTATCATTGGTGATATTATCTACTATATGATTCGTCACTGTACATGTACTTAACACTATATATATATATATATATATATATATATATATATATATATATATATATATATATATATATATATATATATATATATGCAGACATTGTAAATACATTCGGCGACGAACAGTAATGGTGAGTCACATATACACAAATAAAAATTTAAGCTAATTTGTATGGTCACGAAATATTTACAATAATGTTCTCATGAATACTTGAAATATATGTCTAGCATTCTGGTTCAGTTATTGTCTAGCAGAAGAAAGCCAGTGAATTCAGCAACTTGACATACAGCCATTTGGCAATGTTCTTTTTGGTGGAATTATCCGTCAATCTAGAAAGACGTGCCAAGTGATGTGTTTCATAAATTACATATTTCATTGTATACCGCCGTGTGTGTGTGTGCGTGTGTGTGTGTGTAGAAAACTTCGACAGGTCCTCCAGGCCCTGTCAAGTGCTCTTGTCAATTATAGCCCGCTCTTAGGGCTCTAAGGGGTACCATTACTGGCACAGATCAGCTGTGCGCTTGGAGTGCCATTACTGGCACAGGTCGGGTGAGTGAGCCCGGGTTGTCATTACTGACACAGGTGGGCTGTGTGTGTGCTTGGGGTGCCATTACTGGCACAGGTCGGGTGTGTGTGTGTGTGTGTGTGTGTGTGCTCGCGGTGCCATTACTGGCACAGGTCGGGTGTGTGTGTGCTCGGGGTGCCATTACTGGCACAGGTCGGGTGTGTGTGTGCTCGGGGTGCCATTACTGGCACAGGTCGGGTGTGTGTGTGCTCGGGGTGCCATTACTGGCACAGGTCGGGTGTGTGTGTGCTCGGGGTGCCATTACTGGCACAGGTCGGGTGTGTGTGTGCTCGGGGTGCCATTACTGGCACAGGTCGGGTGTGTGTGTGCTCGGGGTGCCATTACTGGCACAGGTCGGGTGTGTGTGTGCTCGGGGTGCCATTACTGGCACAGGTCGGGTGTGTGTGTGCTCGGGGTGCCATTACTGGCACAGGTCGGGTGTGTGTGTGCTCGGGGTGCCATTACTGGCACAGGTCGGGTGTGTGTGTGCTCGGGGTGCCATTACTGGCACAGGTCGGGTGTGTGTGTGCTCGGGGTGCCATTACTGGCACAGGTCGGGTGTGTGTGTGCTTGGGGTGCCATTACTGGCACAGGTCGGGTGTGTGTGTGCTCGGGGTGCCATTACTGGCACAGGTCGGGTGTGTGTGTGCTCGGGGTGCCATTACTGGCACAGGTCGGGTGTGTGTGTGCTCGGGGTGCCATTACTGGCACAGGTCGGGTGTGTGTGTGCTCGGGGTGCCATTACTGGCACAGGTCGGGTGTGTGTGTGCTCGGGGTGCCATTACTGGCACAGGTCGGGTGTGTGTGTGCTCGGGGTGCCATTACTGGCACAGGTCGGGTGTGTGTGTGCTCGGGGTGCCATTACTGGCACAGGTCGGGTGTGTGTGTGCTCGGGGTGCCATTACTGGCACAGGTCGGGTGTGTGTGTGCTCGGGGTGCCATTACTGGCACAGGTCGGGTGTGTGTGTGCTTGGGGTGCCATTACTGGCACAGGTCGGGTGTGTGTGTGCTCGGGGTGCCATTACTGGCACAGGTCGGGTGTGTGTGTGCTCGGGGTGCCATTACTGGCACAGGTCGGGTGTGTGTGTGCTCGGGGTGCCATTACTGGCACAGGTCGGGTGTGTGTGTGCTCGGGGTGCCATTACTGGCACAGGTCGGGTGTGTGTGTGCTCGGGGTGCCATTACTGGCACAGGTCGGGTGTGTGTGTGCTCGGGGTGCCATTACTGGCACAGGTCGGGTGTGTGTGTGCTCGGGGTGCCATTACTGGCACAGGTCGGGTGTGTGTGTGCTCGGGGTGCCATTACTGGCACAGGTCGGGTGTGTGTGTGCTCGGGGTGCCATTACTGGCACAGGTCGGGTGTGTGTGTGCTCGGGGTGCCATTACTGGCACAGGTCGGGTGTGTGTGTGCTCGGGGTGCCATTACTGGCACAGGTCGGGTGTGTGTGTGCTCGGGGTGCCATTACTGGCACAGGTCGGGTGTGTGTGTGCTCGGGGTGCCATTACTGGCACAGGTCGGGTGTGTGTGTGCTCGGGGTGCCATTACTGGCACAGGTCGGGTGTGTGTGTGCTCGGGGTGCCATTACTGGCACAGGTCGGGTGTGTGTGTGCTCGGGGTGCCATTACTGGCACAGGTCGGGTGTGTGTGTGCTCGGGGTGCCATTACTGGCACAGGTCGGGTGTGTGTGTGCTCGGGGTGCCATTACTGGCACAGGTCGGGTGTGTGTGTGCTCGGGGTGCCATTACTGGCACAGGTCGGGTGTGTGTGTGCTCGGGGTGCCATTACTGGCACAGGTCGGGTGTGTGTGTGCTCGGGGTGCCATTACTGGCACAGGTCGGGTGTGTGTGTGCTTGGGGTGCCATTACTGGCACAGGTCGGGTGTGTGTGTGCTCGGGGTGCCATTACTGGCACAGGTCGGGTGTGTGTGTGCTCGGGGTGCCATTACTGGCACAGGTCGGGTGTGTGTGTGCTCGGGGTGCCATTACTGGCACAGGTCGGGTGTGTGTGTGCTCGGGGTGCCATTACTGGCACAGGTCGGGTGTGTGTGTGCTCGGGGTGCCATTACTGGCACAGGTCGGGTGTGTGTGTGCTCGGGGTGCCATTACTGGCACAGGTCGGGTGTGTGTGTGCTCGGGGTGCCATTACTGGCACAGGTCGGGTGTGTGTGTGCTCGGGGTGCCATTACTGGCACAGGTCGGGTGTGTGTGTGCTCGGGGTGCCATTACTGGCACAGGTCGGGTGTGTGTGTGCTCGGGGTGCCATTACTGGCACAGGTCGGGTGTGTGTGTGCTCGGGGTGCCATTACTGGCACAGGTCGGGTGTGTGTGTGCTCGGGGTGCCATTACTGGCACAGGTCGGGTGTGTGTGTGCTCGGGGTGCCATTACTGGCACAGGTCGGGTGTGTGTGTGCTCGGGGTGCCATTACTGGCACAGGTCGGGTGTGTGTGTGCTCGGGGTGCCATTACTGGCACAGGTCGGGTGTGTGTGTGCTCGGGGTGCCATTACTGGCACAGGTCGGGTGTGTGTGTGCTCGGGGTGCCATTACTGGCACAGGTCGGGTGTGTGTGTGCTCGGGGTGCCATTACTGGCACAGGTCGGGTGTGTGTGTGCTCGGGGTGCCATTACTGGCACAGGTCGGGTGTGTGTGTGCTCGGGGTGCCATTACTGGCACAGGTCGGGTGTGTGTGTGCTCGGGGTGCCATTACTGGCACAGGTCGGGTGTGTGTGTGCTCGGGGTGCCATTACTGGCACAGGTCGGGTGTGTGTGTGCTCGGGGTGCCATTACTGGCACAGGTCGGGTGTGTGTGTGCTCGGGGTGCCATTACTGGCACAGGTCGGGTGTGTGTGTGCTCGGGGTGCCATTACTGGCACAGGTCGGGTGTGTGTGTGCTTGGGGTGCCATTACTGGCACAGGTCGGGTGTGTGTGTGCTCGGGGTGCCATTACTGGCACAGGTCGGGTGTGTGTGTGCTCGGGGTGCCATTACTGGCACAGGTCGGGTGTGTGTGTGCTCGGGGTGCCATTACTGGCACAGGTCGGGTGTGTGTGTGCTCGGGGTGCCATTACTGGCACAGGTCGGGTGTGTGTGTGCTCGGGGTGCCATTACTGGCACAGGTCGGGTGTGTGTGTGCTCGGGGTGCCATTACTGGCACAGGTCGGGTGTGTGTGTGCTCGGGGTGCCATTACTGGCACAGGTCGGGTGTGTGTGTGCTCGGGGTGCCATTACTGGCACAGGTCGGGTGTGTGTGTGCTCGGGGTGCCATTACTGGCACAGGTCGGGTGTGTGTGTGCTCGGGGTGCCATTACTGGCACAGGTCGGGTGTGTGTGTGCTCGGGGTGCCATTACTGGCACAGGTCGGGTGTGTGTGTGCTCGGGGTGCCATTACTGGCACAGGTCGGGTGTGTGTGTGCTTGGGGTGCCATTACTGGCACAGGTCGGGTGTGTGTGTGCTCGGGGTGCCATTACTGGCACAGGTCGGGAGTGTGTGCTCAGGGTGCCATTACCGGCACAAGTCGGGTGTGTGTGTGCTCGGGGTGCCATTACCGGCACAGGTCGGGTGTGTGTGTGCTCGGGGTGCCATTACTGGCACAGGTCGGGTGTGTGTGTGTGTGTGCTCGGGGTGCCATTACTGGCACAGGTCGTGTGTGTGTGCTCAGGGTGCCATTACCGGCACAGGTCGGGTGTGTGTGTGCTTGGGGTGCCATTACTGGCACAGGTCGGGTGTGTGTGTGCTCGGGGTGCCATTACTGGCACAGGTCGGGTGTGTATGTGCTCAGGGTGACATTACTGGCACAGGTCGGGTGTGTGTGTGCTCGGGGTACCATTACTGGCACAGGTCGGCCGTGTGTGTGTTCGGGGTGCCATTACTGGCACAGGTTGGGTGTGTGTGTGCTCGGGATGCCATTACTGGCACAGGTCGGCCTATGTGTAACTTGTACAGTGGGCTTCGAGGTGGATGTATGTGTTGTGTAGATATATGATAAATTTCTTCCTCCTAAATAAATCCATTTCGTTGTTAAGACTGTGTGGGATCATTTAGGAGAAGACGATTGTACTAATGCCAGTGGTCACGGCTGCAGAGAACGGTACAAGTAAAGATTATTGAGAAAAACATTAATTACTTTGAGTTTTCAAAGTGATGATATCTATCACTCACGATATCAAATGCCTTTTTGATTTACGTTAAAAACTACGATCATTGTATTGACTGGAGTAATGCCATCTCAGTTATCAACTCTAAACTCCAGTACCACGAGAAATATCATTAAATCTTCTATCATCAAACACACAAAGAATCAAAATCTTAATATTAGTGAAGGTCTTTCCAAATTGGATAGCTTTATTGTTGATAAAATTTGTAAACAATTCCCCTTCTTGTCCACATATTAAGCTTATGATACGCTCGTTGTCTGTCTTGGACAATCACGTGATTACTAAATGGCGTCCTAGCTACGTCTCTTCGTTGTATATCAGCTGACATATTTCCTTGTATCTTCCCTGATGATGTGAATATTACATGAAAGTGCACCTGGGAACTTATCTTTTCATTTTCCCCTTGGACTCATAGGTAGCGCAAGGAAACAGACGAAAGAAATGGCCCAACCCACCCCCATACACATGTATATACATACGTCCACACACGCAAATATACATACCTACACAGCTTTCCATGGTTTACCCCAGACGCTTCACATGCCCTGTTTCAATCCACTGACAGCACGTCAACCCCGGTATACCACATCGATCCAATTCACTCTATTCCTTGCTCTCCTTTCACCCTCCTGCATGTTCAGGCCCCGATCACACAAAATCTTTTTCACTCCATCTTTCCACCTCCAATTTGGTCTCCCACTTCTCGTTCCCTCCACCTCCGACACATATATCCTCTTGGTCAATCTTTCCTCACTCATTCTCTCCATGTGCCCAAACCATTTCAAAACACCCTCTTCTGCTCTCTCAACCACGCTCTTTTTATTTCCACACATCTCTCTTACCCTTACGTTACTTACTCGATCAAACCACCTCACACCACACATTGTCCTCAAACATCTCATTTCCAGCACATCCATCCTCCTGCGCACAACTCTATCCATAGCCCACGCCTCGCAACCATACAACATTGTTGAACCACTATTCCTTCAAACATACCCATTTTTGCTTTCCGAGATAATGTTCTCGACTTCCACACATTCTTCAAGGCTCCCAGGATTTTCGCCCCCTCCCCCACCCTATGATCCACTTTCGCTTCCATGGTTCCATCCGCTGCCAGATCCACTCCCAGATATTTAAAACACTTTACTTCCTCCAGTTTTTCTTCATTCAAACTTACCTCCCAATTGACTTGACCCTCAACCCTACTGTACCTAATAACCTTGCTCTTATTCACATTTACTCTTAACTTTCTTCTTTCACACACTTTACCAAACTCAGTCACCAGCTTCTGCAGTTTCTCACATGAATCAGCCACCAGCGCTGTATCATCATCAAACCATTCGCCATTTCCCGCATTAGCGAGGTAGCGTTAAGAACAGAGGACTGGGCCTTTGAGGGAATATCCTCACCTGGCCCTCTTCTCTGTTCGTTCTTTTGGAATATTAAAAAAAAAAACGAGAGGGGAGGATTTCTAGCCCCCCGCTCCCTCCCCTCTTAGTCGCCTTCTACGACACGCAGGGAATACGTGGGAAGTATTCTTTCTCCCCTATCCTCAGATATATATATATATATATATATATATATATATATATATATATATATATATATATATATATATATATATATATATATATATGTGGAAATAAAAATAGCGTGGTTGAGAGAGCAGAAGAGGGTGTTTTGAAGTGGTTTGGGCACATGGAGAGAATGAGTGAGGAAAGATTGACCAAGAGGATATATGTGTCGGAGGTGGAGGGAACGAGGAGAAGAGGGAGACCAAATTGGAGGTGGAAAGATGGAGTGAAAAATATTTTGTGTGATCGGGGCCTGAACATGCAGGAGGGTGAAAGGAGGGCAAGGAATAGAGTGAACTGGAGCGATGTGGTATACCGGGGTTGACGTGCTGTCAGTGGATTGAATCAAGGCATGTGAAGCGTCTGGGGTAAACCATGGAAAGCTGTGTAGGTATGTATATTTGCGTGTGTGGACCTATGTATATACATGTGTATGGGGGTGGGTTGGGCCATTTCTTTCATCTGTTTCCTTGCGCTACCTCGCAAACGCGGGAGACAGCGACAAAGTATAATAAATAAATATAAAATATATATATATATATATATATATATATATATATATATATATATATATATATATATATATATATATATATATTTATATATCGCTACCTCGCAAACGCGGGAGACAGCGACAAAGCAAAAAAAAAAAAATATATATATATATATGTATATATATATATATATATATATATATATATATATATATATATATATATATATATATATATATATATATATATATATATGCGTGTATGTAATGCTGTCAAACTGTGACATAAGTGAAATAACATTCTGATTTGCTATTAACTTTAGTTACTTCAACTCCAGCCTTACCTATGTACACAGTGAGCAGCAGTGAGGACGAACCGCTTGTGGATAAGTGCTCCTCCACAGTAGTGACCACCAGACGCCCCGGTCACTCTGATGGACACGAGCCACGGGAACTCCCCGGGGCTGGCGTCCACCCCGCCCTTGATCCTGCCAGTCCTCAGCTGCTGCCGAATACCGCAAGGCACATTGGCCACTGTTACCCCCCAGGGAGAGGAGGAGGAGTCAGTCAAATGTGACACTAAAACGCCAATGTTGGCTGACAGTTTTACCTCCAATTTCTATATTTCAGATGAATCTTTTTTTGTTTACGTTATGATATATGTGAAGTTGATGTTATCTTTCGACTTTCAATTTTAATGTATAATTATTTGTTTCTATCTAGTCTTTTGAATCTGCTAAAATCAACTCTTCAAAGTAACATAATATCTGGATACAGTCAATTCCAAAATCAAAAAGTAAAAAACTTTTTTGATAAATTGATCTATGTAGAGTGTGGTTCAATGAAACCAATTCACTCTTGGAGGTTTCTTATTCATTATCCTAATGCTCTTGTTGATCAACGAAAGTAAATGCATTTACTTACGGTCCAACGAGATGTTTACAAGTAAGCGTCATATTAAATGAATAATGGAACAGTAAATTAACCAAAGTTAAAGGATAGGCATGGAAGAAATACTCACAAAATGACCAGTATTAAATATATAAGGCAAACGATGGCTCAACAACAGAAAGACGCACGTACCTTAATGGAGCCTGAATTGGCGACAAGTGAGGAGTTCCCTGAGCATCTCACGTTCCTGACTGGTGGGATATGCCTGGGTCATGGCAAGATTACTGAGGTGTTGGATCCAATGATACCAGTCAAGGTTTCAGGGTTAGGACAGTATCAACGAAAACCAACAGAGAGGGGTCCCAGTTTTTAGAAGGTTGACACCTGACATTTTCATAGTTGTGAGGCTGCTGGATAGGGCCTTGATAATCACCCTTTGGGGAATAGACCTCAGAAGAAGAATATGAAAACGGTTTTAGAACTGTGGTTGTGAACAGGTTTAAGTGGTGCAAGTTGTGCTCATCCAGACAACTAACAGGTGCGCGAGGGTGAACGATGAAGATTTGGAATGAGATGAATTAGTTAAGTTTTCCTTAGAAAAGATTTTGAAAAAGAAAACTTTGTGCACGATAATGCAGGGGGCCCTCATCCACCTGGATTAGTTACAAGTTTGTGATCGTGTCCTTTACCAATGGAAATCAACGAAAACGACTTTTCAGGGGAGCATGGGAATAAGCGACTAGTGTTGTACATCTGCATTCGATCTCAGGTTGTTGTTGTATGTATTTCATAAAATCGCGTCTTTGTGAGACCAATGTCTTCCCTTGGTTAGGTTAGCAGATGATACTAGACTCATGGTTGGGGCTAACTTGTTTAGGAGTGTAAGGACTTACAAAATGAGCAAGATAAACTTCACCAGTGAACGAAAAAGGTTCGGCGAAATGCCTTTAAGATAGCAGAGAGAGAGAGAGAGAGAGAGAGAGAGAGAGAGAGAGAGAGAGAGAGAGAGAGAGAGAGAGAGAGAGAGAGAGAGAGAGAGAGAGAGAGTTTTCAAGGGAAACTAAAATAAACTGATCAGTTCGCCCCAATAGGAGAGATGGATGGCATTGAACAAGGGTAATGCCATCCCTCTTTGGTGTCTGCCTACCGTCGGCAGTGATATGAGGCGATGACATCAACAAAACATTTGTCCCTTCAGAATAATGTTTTCCAAACTCATTCCCCTCATCCTAAAGATCCAGTTTACCCAATCAAATGACAAGATCCGGGGAAGATCAAAAACTTTCTCCTGTTTCCTAGTTTTCTTATATCGATCATAGGAATACCATATGACGCTTGAGCTGATAATCGGCTGAACTAATTTAGATGATCGAAAAATTTCTGACATCGTCAATCGGCTGTTAATTTGCCAGCTTCCCTGACTTATGACGACATAATTTTATGCGAAATCTTCGGTAAATTGATCGACTGAAATTATAATGATAGCTGAGATATTGAATTTATGTGAATGTTCGAATAACAAACGAAATTTTAGATTGTATTATATAACCTTAGGTAACATTTTAAAAATAGTCTTTATTTCAATTGATAAGTTTTTAGCTGATAACCCACTGGCTTACGAAGTGAATTTGTTTGGTATGAAGCACACATACAACACACAGATCAATCTTAGGCCCACTACCTCACAGTTACGTAGGGGCTGACCTGTGACTAGTAATGTCACCTCAAACCCACACACCCGACCTCTCCCAGTAATGGCACACCAGAGAACAGGCAGCCCGTGACAAGATTAGCTTTGGTTAAGCTTTCCACAGACACACACACACACATACACACACACCGACTTTCCCACTAACCTAACAACCTCATGAGAATTATAAGCGTTGGAGGAAGCGATAATTTTCTGAGTGAATTTCTGAGTGGGTTGCTGAGTACACATGAGAATCAATCACATGGTGATTGCTATAGAATATGTGTGTGATTACGAGCACATTGTCTCATTGAAGATCTTCAGGAAATAAATGAAGTAAATGTAATTTTCTATTCATTGCATACTTGCCGATAATATGCGTATCCCATGTTTTCATACGCTATATATATATATATATATATATATATATATATATATATATATATATATATATATATATATATATATATAGTTGCGAGGCATGGGTTATAGATAGGGATGTACAGAGGAGGGTGGATGTGTTGGAAATGAAATGTTTGAGGAAAATATGTGGTGTGAGGTGGTTTGTTCGAGAGAGTAATGAAAGGGTAAGAGAGATGTGTGGAAGTTAAAAGAGTGTGGTTGACAGAGCAAAAGAGGGTGTGTTGAAATGGTTTGGACATATGGAAAGAATGAGTGAGGAAAGATGGACAAAGAGGATACATGTGTTAAAGGTGGAGGGAACAAGAAGCGGGGGACCAAATTGGAGGTGGAAGGATGGAATGAAAAAGATTTTGAGCAATCGGGGCCTGAACATACGGGGGGGGGGGGGGGGATGAAAGGCGTGCAAAGAAAAGAGTGAATTGGAATGATGTGGTATACCGGGGTCGACGTGCTGTTGTGTTGATAGTTATTTTTTCTTATGTCTTAAATGGTCGTAGTTGAAGGAGCGGGCGATCGACTCCCTGCTTTGTTTTGTTGGTGTTTGTAGCTTTGTTATCTTTGCAATTTTGAGATAATGGATGAGGGCAGGGGGTTCCTGAGAGGTCAATATGTTGACGGGAAGCGGATGAATTATGTTGGTAAATGAATAAAGGATTTTATACTTGGCCAGGATGGTTTGTCAGTGTAGTTCGAGTTCGTCGTGTGCAATGAGATGTTGCGTTGGTTGTGGGTTTATATCGTTGAGGTAGAATGCAATTTGCTGTTGGAATCTTAAGAGAGTGTTATGAAGAGTTTGAATTTGTCTGTGGTATCAAATGGTTTGGATTGACCACGATCTACATGTTTTAAGTGTTGGGAACGAGCGGAGTTGAATTGTGAGGATATATTGATACATAGTCTTTTGAGGTATGGGTTTTGAACTGGCTGGTGGTTGGTGATGTTAAAGGTGCAAGAATGGACTGAACCAGGGCATGTGAAACGTCCGTAGTAAACCATGGAAAGGTCTGTGGTGCCTCGATGTGGATAGGGAGCTGTGGTTTCGGTACATTACACATGACAGCTAGAGACTGAGTGTGAATGAATGTGGCTTTTTTCTTTTTGTCTTCTCCTGACGCTACCTCCCCAGAGAGAGAGAGAGAGAGAGAGAGAGAGAGAGAGAGAGAGAGAGAGAGAGAGAGAGAGAGAGAGAGAGAGAGAGGCTTGGTTGGTTATGGAATGGTTTGGGTAGGAGGGGTCTATGTTTCAAAGAACTGAGTGCCAAACACAGTAAGGTTGTGTTGATAGTTTTTTTTCTTATGTCTTAAATGGTCGTAGTTGCTAGGCAGCCGGTCATCGACCTCACTGCTTTGTTTTGTGTGGTGGTTTGTAGCTTTGTTATCTTTGCTTTTGACATAATGGATGATCGGGCGGCTGAGAGGCATAGTTTAAGGTGAAGCGGATGAATTGTGTTGGTAAATGGAAGCTAAAGGATTCTTATTCTTGCCCAAATCTGTTTGTCAGTTAGTGTTCTGAGTTCGTCGTGTGCAAGAGAGCTGGTTGCTGTTGGTTCTGTGGTTTATATCGTTGAGGTAGAAGTGCCAATTTGCTGTTGGAATCTTTAGAGAGTTTATGAGAGTTTGAATTTGCTCTGTGGTATCAAATGGTTTTTGTTTGACCACGTCTCTTTGTTTTATGATGTTTGGGACGCGCGAGTTGATGTTGAGGATATATTGCTCCATAGTCTTTTGAGGTATGGGATTTTGACTGGCTTGGTTGGTTGGTGATGTTAATAATGTGCGAGTTGAAATGATATGGAGTTGTTTTATATTTTAATGGGTTTGTGAGTGGAGTGAAATGATATGAATTGGTTAGTGCAGTGTGCTGTACTTTAGATCGTCCTTGTGTGCAGTGTGCTGGTTCAATGGTTATGTCTGTGAGTCTCTGCTGCTCTTGATTGCGGGTTTGGGAGTCTGATTGGCTGGCTTCCCCACGTTGAAAGACTACTTTTGGTTTTACGAATGGTTCGTCTCGGGTATGATGGGTGTGAGTGTTGAGCTGTGCAGGATGGTGGTCATCGAAACCGTTCACACGGGTGGGTGTGCTGCTCTCGTCACGGCTCCTCTAACGGTCAAGTGATAAATGTCCTTTGTGGACATTTACACTTCCCTTTGACTCGCCATTCGTTCTCGTCATATTTCAGGAACGGAAGAGAAAATCTATCGTTTACGTTTCAAATGATTTTCTTGCGGGAAATGTACAGGAGATGATGATCAGCCACTCCCTCCTTATCCAAGGTACTCCTGTTTAAACAATATATTTTTTTTTTTCGTACTTGTTTACATTATCCATCATCCCGCCTTAGCAAGGTAGCTCGGGGTAGCACACACTTGTCCTAGTCCTCTTGACATTTTGTACTCCCTAGACTTCTTTTCTCCCCATTGGGAGTCGCTAAATATTCCAAGCTTATCTAAGTTGCAATTGTGAGGGGGGAGGGAAAGGGAGAAGGGGGGAGGAGGAAGAAACCTGCTTTTTAAACTTCATGTTCTCGTTATATTATCTTTTTATCTTGCTCCCTGGTTTGTTTTGAGTTTATATAATCATTCTTTATAGAAAAATAATCACGTGGTAATTAAGTAATCGCATCAAGTAATTGATTGCAACACCCAAGCTGAGTAACTGAGGCCACGCGCGGAAAATAATTGTAATCAGTCGGTTCGTCCCATCACCCGCTCCCAATGACGCAATGAGTCATCCGGTTCCCACAGAGTGTTGGGTTATCTACAGGGGGAACTATGGGAAAGATTACGTCAAAACTTACCTTTTCGTTACCTTCCTCGTCATATGTTCCTCCCGACGTACTGATGACTTGCAGAGAGGCTGACTTTCTGACTGACTGTAGACTGTTTGACTTGCTGAGTGACTGAACTGGACTTGCTGAGTGACTGAACTGGACTTGCTGAGTGACTGACTTGGACTTGCTGAGTGACTGACTTGGACTTGCTGAGTGACTGAACTGGACTTGCTGAGTGACTGACTAGGACTTGCTGAGTGACTGACTTGGACTTGCTGAGCGACTGACTTAAGACTTGCTGAGAGATTGATTTTCAGTAACTTACTGATGTGCTGATCTGATAGACTGACATGCTGAGTGGTCTTGATTCTCCTCTCTCCACTCGACTACTTTGGTGACTGCTTGACTTACATACTGATGATGACTGCCTGACTCGATGACACTTGCCTTGCTACTTTGACTTACGCTTGACTGACTGAATTCCGGAGAATTAAACTTACAAGCCTTCGCTGAAAAGACTTATTCTCGCGGGTATAACTTCACGTTTATGAACGTTCTTACTAGAAGTCATTTCTAACCTGACTGACTTATCATGGACTGGATGCTCATGGAAACTCACCGGCATGCCAACGAACTGTGTCTTATTTAGTCTTATGATCAAATCAAGTCGCAAAATTGTAGACTTAAGATTACATTTTTCTAGCAATAAAAACATATTTTTTGACCAGAGATAATCAAACACTTGTCTCAAGTAAATATAAATTATGTGTTCTTGTAATTTGAAGGATTAATTTTCCTTTTTGCCTTTACTGTAATAAAGTATATACAATTACGCTCAAATTACCAGTCTGTATTCGTAATATTTGGTAATAAATGCTTAAAGAAATATAAAATTGCGAACAGAATAGACATCTATATCATGTGACGTGAGCTCACATACGTGCTGTGATTGAATTCCCTTTCTCTATTCGCGCATGAAAAATATGATTTGCTTTTGTCATAATAACCTTAGGTATGGTATAGACACAAACTTAAACATTAAGCACTTTGTGTCCATTAAATCCAATAACGCGCGAATTATACGTTATAACGTTAAGGAAAGAAAGTGTTCTTCAGTTGTTTTTTAATAGAAGAATTCGTATGATGACGTTATCCTTACTTGAATTATATGTAATACAACCATTCGTTTACAGCCGTTATTGATGTCATAAAATGGGTGATTAGAAAACGGAAATTTTCTGGTACGACCAATTTAACAAGAAGTTCAGCGTACAAGTATCAACTGATTTGTTGTTTCTGTATAAATTCAAAGGGATATTCAAGAAAGAAAATGAGCTTTTCAATCTGTCTATATATTGCAATATGTGTCTTTTTTAGGTCTCCATCGAAATGAAAGGCCACAATGGTTAATACGTTGTTTAAAAAACTTATTTTGTTATTGTAAAGAGTTTATGGATTTATCAAGGATTCGTCCGTTGGCATGTCTCAGTGAACACTTACCTTTATTCCAATAAACATCTGGTTCATAATACGATCGTAATTGCATATAGGCAGCATCATGCCTTCACATTTTGTCCGGACTTAAGGAACTCAGAAAAAACACTCATATTTATCGTCACTCATACGCCAAATATGTAATGAATTACTGACAAGAGTAATGAAGATATCTCTTAATGTTGATATCAAAGATCAACTTCAGTGTTAACGATGACGTATTAAGATAAAGAATGGCGTAGAGTAACATGAGTTTTGAAATCGGCGGTATATTCAGAACTGCTCGAGATTTTTCTGAGTTCCGAGACATTGGTGTTGTCCTCGGCCTGACCAGTCAAGAGTCGGTAACGTAGCCTGGGCGTGGGGAGGCGCCCCAGGAGGCACCCCTGCTCCGCCTGGAAAGCTTAGGTAAAGAGAGGCGTCAGACAATGGCATATTTTGACAGCAAAATGGACATGGATGAGGAAACCGTTACATTTTAGACGGGTAACTTGTGTAATTATATCAAAAGTGTTCGCCATTTATTTGTCAAATTCTAATCTTGCTTTTACAAACGCTTCGTCGAAGACTGTTTAGTATTCTACAGTTTTATTTGATTACACAAATTACCAGTCTTAGTTTATGAGAAAGAAAATGAATGAAAACATGCTTTAAATTTTGAAAGAATGATAAAACATAAATAATTCATAGAAATTTTACAAACGATGATTTGCTCATATATGTGGACAAATTTCTGGAGTTTTTATTTCTTTAATGTTAGGTGCGTGTCGTATTCATAGCCATCAATTCTGCTAAACTACACGGGCGAAAAACATTCCTCAGAAGTATTCAAATCAAAGCTCTATGAATTATGCATATCACGAAGATATACAGTATTCATATTGCTTCTTGACTGATAATTGAACGACTGAAATTATTTGATATTCTGATACTCCAAAAGATGCTGAAATTCTCTTCTTACTCCCAGCCAACGGTAAATTTTGAAACTGATGTGCATGTTCCTTAGAAGTTTGAGAAATTGAAGTTGATTATGAGTCAAATAAGCATACATTGATTTAAACAAACTGGACTTCATTTTTTTAATTACTACTTGCTCTCACTCTTCATTGACAAGTATTAGACGAATGTTGCAATAAGTCTACTTATATCTGGCGATTAGGGACTTTGCTAATTGTCTTCATTGTATTGATTATATCATAAGTTGAAAATCTGCATACACTCGTTGATATCGATTACTGGCACTTCTATCCTTCGCTTTTCTCACAAACCAGTCGTTGGGAACATTCTCATAATGAACGAACTGTTATATGATATTGTCAAGGCTTAATGAAATAGATTTTAAAAGCTCTTGTAAGTGTTATGCAAATAACTGCTTTACAGGATTCTACTTGTGAGTTCCTTGGAAAAAGACTTTCATCGCAACTTTTTTCTTTGTACAAGCTAAGCTTCAAATATTGAACAGTTGATGACAATTTTATGTTGCACAGGAAATATTAATAAAATGTTTCGTAACAGTACATTGGGAGGTTACAGTAGTTATAAATTTCATGTAATAATACAAATGTGTGTTTCCTCTCTTGTGTTGATACAAGATAGGAAAGCAAAATTACATGATAAAACAAGATTATGTATATATATATATATATATATATATATATATATATATATATATATATATATATATATATATATATATCGTCACATACTTACACATAATTCAACAGTAAATATCATATACAAATATGAATTATTATAAATATTTCCTAGATATTGCCAAGTTCAGCTCTTTGCACAAACCTGTGTTTCCGGTCTAACTCCTCCACATTCTTACCTGTTGGAGAAAAAGGAAAATTATGCCTTTGTAATGAACATATCTTACGAGTTTATTTGTAATCATAAATGTAATTTTTTCTTAATTATATATCACTGTGATGTAAAACAATAGTTTTTTTTCATTTGCAAAAAACCATGTGTATATACATATACTGTCATTCATGTTCCATAGAATTATGTTTCTAACATTGACTTCATCGGTTTATCTTGGTGACTAACATGTCACGGAAAATAACATCACCACAATCATAGACATATTACGTGAAAGAAAAATAGAGTAGATGATATAATGCAGAAGATGATCACAGCTCCTCAGCTGTTCATAGTCAGGACTCTAGATGGTAGAAAGGTTGTAAGAAGAATTCCACAACTTCGTCATTCAAAGAAAAATAAGAGAGAGAGAGAGAGAGAGAGAGAGAGAGAGAGAGAGAGAGAGAGAGAGAGAGAGAGAGAGAGAGAGAGAGAGAGAGAGAGAGAGAGAGATGGAGAGTCTTGATAGATGTGATGGCTGGAGAATAGATAAGACGGAAACTTTTGCTTCCATCCTGGGAAATGCAGAGGTTAAGGAGGAGCCACCTCAGATATGTGAGTCAATATCAAGGGGAACGAAACTCCTGTTAATATGATACACATCTGTTATCGAGAGATACGATTACGTCACCAGCACAATGTTCTCAGATTATGAGATGCAGGTTTTTTCCTTGTTTCTGCATCGTCATTCTGAGGTATTGCACAGGCCGGAGGTGAAAAGAGAGATGTGTTCAGTGGAAGGGAAAGAATGAACATTAGATTAATACATACATCCACGTAAGAGCCCACTGCACCACAATTACGCTTGGGCTGAGCTGCGCCAGTAATGGCACCCCGAGCACACACATCCGACCTGTGCCAGTAATGGCACACCCAAAAGCGTGCTTTACGCACACACACACACACACACACACACACACACACACACACACACACACACACACACACACACACATACACAACGGGAGGAGAAATGAGTTAAGCTATACAGAGTGGAATAATCAAGGTGAGAGTGAATCGTGTTAGATATATGAGAGAAAAGATCATTTCAGGAGACACAAAAGAGAGTACGTGATCGGACAGAGCCCTGAGGAACGCCACTGTTGATAGGATAAGAAGAGAGAAGCTACTGCTACAATGGCCTGATTATAGAGGATGTTACTGTAGATTGTGCCAGTAAATGTACGGTTTTATCTCCTATGATTCTAATTCTTATTTCAGGTGTGTATTTACCAACAAACTTTTTTCCTTTATACTGATGCATTACTGTGTAAGATATATCACTATCATTATTACAGAACAATAGAGTTATTCGATGTTGCGTACTCCCAAGCTCATGATACGCATAACTATGATATCCATATCATGAGCTAATGATCGAGGAAAAGAGTATAAAGATAAAACTTTATTCCTGTGTTTCATCGTAGTATCTTAACTAACACACTGTAGTGACAATGTACTTCACTAGTCAATAATATCGAGACGAGTCAAGAATGAATGTTACTACAGTTTTTTCCTATATATCTTAGCTCCACTTCCTCTACTTAATGAATAATACTATGATTTATAAAGATTTGCAATTAAACGTGCCTGAATAAAGTATAAGTGTGACGTACACTTGTACTTTTCTCCGAGTTGATTAATCGTGTTAGCAGCTCATGAACAGAGCAAAGCAGTACCTCACTCGCTTCTGCACAGCTGTTGGCTTTACATATCCAGGCAGAGATTGTGACCAAAGTGTCATTTGTTACTGCTAATTTATGTAGTAAGGGGAAGGGAGGAATGAACTCGTAGGGCCCTCATTTGTACAGTGTGCGGAAGGAGTTCTGCAAAATAGTTGCGTATTGAACTGTACGGAGGGTGTTTCCCACTCATGGGTCTCCATCTCTTTAACATTCTCCTCAATCAAACAATATTTCAAGCTTCTGTATGCTGTCTACTTTTATCATTTCTTCATTCAGTTTACCTCTGTCAGACACCACTCCTATACAGCGAAGGTACTTCTTTACATCTTGTCATAAAAGTTCCTTATTTAATTTCATGTTAATTCCCTCTGGCTGTTCTACCCTACCATTCTCGGACTGTTCACTGTCTACATCATCAATCAGGTCTCAATTCAAAACTGCAAAGGTTGTGATCATGTTACCCCTCTCTCTTCTCTTTCTTAAAGTGTGCAGAAGTTTAAAGCCCCTAGATTTCCCCTGTAAATTAGCTCTTGATTCTGGTGCTGTGTGTGTGTGTGTGTGTGTGTGTGTGTGTGTGTGTGTGTGTGAAGGAAAATTGGCTACGGTGAGTCAGTAACCAAATGTATCCCACATCAACGTTAAGGTCGAAGTCTTCAATATGTCTAGAATTTGTGTCTTCGATGTTTTGTATATCGTGCCATGTTCTTGTGTGCTGCCTCCCTCAAAGCATTGCGTTTATTGGTTATTTATTACGTCACTGATGCTGTTCTTCATTTTACATGTAAGAGCATCATCATCCTCGTCATCATCATAATCATCATCATCATCATTCGTGAGGAACCGTAAAGCCTGGGGACTGCTACATGATGGCGCATGTTGACGATCGCGGGTGACGGTAGAAAAGATAATAAAGTCATATCAAATGAGGTCACGAATCCCAAGTAGCCAACTTTGTTCCTTCTGTTGTATACTCTTTCCCACCCTTGTCCTTTTAGGATGGGCGGGAACGAGCACAAAAACTTGTAGTTACAGAAAATGGGGAAAAAATGATGCACATTTTTGAAAGATTATGAAATGGCGAAATATTTATAACGAAGTGGAACTCGATGGATTTATCATCCTCTGACACCTTATCTTATAAATATATGAACGTAAGTAAACTACTCGCGTGACCAACATACGGCGCGGTTGTGTTATGAACGAGCAGATTGCAGATAGTAAACAAGGACAAGGGAAATGGGTTTTTTTTTTAGGCTCACGGTTCCTGAACGAATACTTGTGTTTATGTTTCCCTGTTGAGCAGCCACCTGCCGGAGCCATCACGTCGTGTCCTAGAGCCCGCCATCCTAATCTTCCGTAGCGCCCCTGGGAAACGCAAACAAAGACCCCCCCCCCCCCCTTTTTTTCTTCCTCCTCCTCCTCCTGTTTCTTACCCTCTCTACTTTTTCTCTCTAGTCACATTTGTTTTCCTATCCCATCCTCTGTCTCATTAAACAATTTATTGCATTCCAGATGACAGAGATAGCTTGGGAAATCAATAATAAAAAGGCTATAAATATATATAATTCCTATTCATCACTGCGGCGTCGAATGCTTCTTTACGATCGTCAGGTCTTCAGTTATCACCGATCCTTATGTCTTCCTGCTAAGATGGGCGGTGCTCCCTACCCCGATGTTGCCACGCGAGGGACAATCATGATCGTTCTCATCATTTATCATAGGAATTCCTCATCTAAAATTCACTTTACACCTTAGACCTATTTATAAAAATCGTCGTCAGCGATTATGGAAGAGAAGAAGGCAGTATTCCCGAAGACGAAGGAATATTTTCATATAGGACAGCAAGGATAAGGTGCCCAACCTCTCGCCCGCGCAGGGACGGGTAAAATTAAATTTGTAGAGGATGGGAATTTCTGCCATATTCTTTCTCGCTATTTCCACACATTTGGCCTTCGTCTGATCTGTTTTGTGAGCGTTAGGCATTGAAGAGGTAGCAGCTGAATGTAATCATACCATCATTCATGTTCATTGTGTTGTCAAACTAAAGATTATTGGAGCTATTGATCTTTCAAGGTTAGATTTGTACATTCTACGTCACTAGATTTTGACTGATACTTAAATGTACGACGGTTCGTCTTAAGATGGTGAATATTCTGAAACATTTGTTGCCATAATGATATCTCAAATGATATGACGTATGTATGTATGTCTATGTATGGAGCATGAGGGTTGATTGAGCCGTAACCATTCTATTCCAAGCTTTCAATCCCCTACCACGCTCCCACCAGCCCTCCAACATACCCTTCCCGAATTCCTGACTTCCAAAAAGGGGGGAAAACATTTCCTCCAATCAACAGTCAAAGGAAATTTACCTGGAATGTCTCCAAATAGCTCTACAGATGTTCGTATTTTTTTTTTTTCCACGCGTCTGAGCTGTCCCAGATTATATGTATACATGTGTCTATAACAGTATGTGCTATTCATGTGTTGTCTATAACATGATGTTCCCAGCGGTACATGTGGAGTGATGGTATAGTACATGTGTAGTGATGGTACAGTACAAGTGAAGTGATTGTATAATATATGTGGTGATGGTATAGGAAATGTGAAGTGATGATATAGTACATGCGGATTGATGGTATGTTACATTTGGAGTGATGGTATAGTACATGCAAAGTTATGTGATAGTATATGTGGAGTGATGGTATATTCATAATCATATTTCCTGGTGTTAGCAGTATGCAGTGTTCTTATTGATGGATAATTCTCGTTGTTAAACTATAAGGCTTTCATCACCTCGGTCAGTAGAGGCAATCAGCGACGGCGTTTGGACGCTCACGACCTGCTACCTTCTTAGACCCAACCCATATCATGAATAACAAACAAAATCTTATAAGGTAAATATATATATATATATATATATATATATATATATATATATATATATATATATATATATATATATTATGACTGGGAATACATCATGAGTACTGTGGTGAGCAACAAGGTAAAGAAAACGTAAGTAATCATTGCTCTGGTCATCACTCAAGCGACTAGGCTTGCGTCAGTCTTTCTCGCTGTTGACATCAAATCCTTGTTAATGTTCACATTACAAAGCGTTCACTGTGGTTATAATGCTTTTCTCGTCCTCCGGATAACAGTTAAGTTTTCATTAATAATGTTAGTCATAAATGCATTATATTTTAAACATCACTTTCGGTGGTGAGTGATGTACGAGAGGAGTGCAGCGTCAGTCGACCAGTTCGTATGAATACCAAGATATCATCTGGTCAGGTAAAATTGATTGAAGGTCCCACCGAGACTCGAACTCGGATTGTTGGATTCAGAGTCCAAAGTGCTAACCATTACACCATGGGACCGTGGTGAAATGGGATGCAGTTGCATGGTTTCATATCATTTTCTTTACTTTCTTATTCCGTTACCTCCCACTCTACAAAACAGACGTTTATTAAGTATCAGTGAATATTTACTCGTAAAATGTTCAATATAGATTCAAGAATAACACGAATGAACAGAACTGAGAACCGGGCTTCTGCTCTGAAACAAATGTTGTGTGCGTGAGTTGTGAGCAGAGCGAGAGCGGCGCTAGCCACACTACCCGTCACAAAATCCTGTGTTATGAGGCGCTGTTGCAGGATGGGCCGGACGTGGCGCAAGCGGCCCGCATCTGCTGGCCCAGGGACATGTGACGGCCACCCTCCCTGCTGCTGCTGCTGCTGTCTGCCTCCTGGCCTGGCTGGCCGCCCAGTACGCCTCGTGATGCCGAAGTGTTGCGCAAGACTCCCTCCGTCAGGTCATTATAATATATAATAAACACGTGAGATCTTCGCAATGCCAGCCGTCGTCACCCCCCGAGACAGACTCGTTTCTGTCTCTGTCTGTCTGTCTACTTTCTTTCTTCCTCTCTTGTGGCCCCTCATCCTCTACCTACCTCCAGAGGGACGGAGGAGGAGAACGCTCGCCCTACCTGATGAATCCTATCGTCCCAGACGTCCGTCGCCGAGGTCCGTACGGACGGACGGACGCCCTGCACGTGCCTGGACTGGCACGACGCTGCCTTTCACGACCTAACCATACCCTCAGTGGCCAACAGCGTATCATAAGTCCCGTCTGTAAGCTGCTGGTGTATTTCTATCCCGCAACCTTCCTTCTCCAGGTGATATCGTTTTTTTTCTTTTTTCTTTTTTTTTTTTTTTTTTTTTTAGATCTGTGAACACCTGTTCGTCTCCACGGGATTCGCATGAATGATTAATAGTGTTGTTAGCAGAGAGAGAGAGAGAGAGAGAGAGAGAGAGAGAGAGAGAGAGAGAGAGAGAGAGAGTGTGTGTGTGTAAGAGAGATGTAAAGAAAAGGAATCCTAAGTATCTTATTGTACAACAAATACTTTTATTTCAACTACGATTAATTTGTGACCCCCTTATTGAAGTCTGGAAATGCACAATCCAAATGTATTTTGGAGGTGTGACATTACTTCTTTTTTCACATTTTCATATCAAAGATTCAGTTGTCAGTCACATGGGGATCACTATACTCATCAGTTGACAACCTAATTCGTAAATTCCCAAACTACGCAAGAAAAAACAAAAACAAAAAAGGAGCGGTGTTTTTATTACGCGCAAATGAGGGTCATGCAACCCACATGTGTTTGGGGAGTAAGCGTTCCTCTGCGGAGCAAGAGGGAACAGAGGGCACACATAGACACCTTTCAAGCTCTCGACACACACTGACGCGTCAGCGGCGAGCGGCGGCGGAGGTAGACCACTCGGCTGAGTCCTTACTTACTATGTATAGTTTCACCAGTCTCTGTGGTTGACATGATAAAGCACGAGCCATCATTAGAGTTATCTTACCCCAGAAATGCCTGTATATCTATGTAGGTTCAAATACGTATCTTTTTGTATTTCTAAATATGTAATTTTGTATCGGACGCAATGTAAAGGTCTTGTGTATGTGAGGCTGTGGCTTCAAGGGAACGGATTTCTCTGCTCTTTACTGAAAATGTCTAATTATATATATATATATATATATATATATATATATATATATATATATATATATATATATATATATATATATATATATATATATATATCGATAGCCATAGAAACTGTCGACAGCCAGAGACCTATTATCATCGAGTGTCGACAGCCAGAATTCCTTCTATAATTATAATCATCGAGTGTCGACAGCCTGAAAACCTTATACGATTATCGACTCTCGATAGCCATAGCTCATCAGATTACCTATAGAGAAACTCCTTCAAATGTTTATTACACCATTTTCTACGAGGTCAGCAGATACTCTGCCTTCTTGATCCAACCTCCTTGAATTAGTCCATCCATAGTAAACAATGAGACTAACAGTCATAGGTTTACTGTCTCGCAAGAAGAATGAACTCTGATGCTGTAGTAAGCCTGACCCACGTCTGTACCAGCGCGATCTGGCCACATCATCATCATCATCACTCACCACTCACGCAGCACGAGGCCTGGCAGCCAACCTCACCCGCCCTCTCAGACAGAACACCATAAACACGATGAGCATTTCCTCTTAATGACGTTCCACATCCCGTCCCGTCAAGACTTACTTATTAATTGTATATGCATATGTACACTCTTTCAATTGGGCATCTGGCATAGGCTAAAGCATATGCAAATGCATAGCGTGAATGAGATGCATTTGATTAAAGCACTGCCCGTGATGTCTCAACTAACATAATATACGGGCATATATATATATATATATATATATATATATATATATATATATATATATATATATATATATATGTTGGCAGCTATAGATAATCACTCTAATAACGTTTATTGTACACTGAACGCAGAATACACGTGGATTTTGTAAGTTGGGCATCAGAACACTCAGCAGTCTGGGTCATTCAGGCAGGCAACGTCAATTATCATGTCAAGTAATCGTTGAATTCTCTCTTCTAGTGTCAAAGTTACTACCAAGTCCACATACAGCACTACTTTGTGGATAATCCATACACAATTATGTAACGTCATGCACTGCTGCTTCCTGTCTGGATGTCGTTTGTGTTACTAAAGCGAGAAATAACGTTCTGTTTATCACAAGTATTTGTTGTGTGTGTATGTTGTTGAATTTATTGGTTATCGACTGCTGTGCAGTTATTCAGCTGATTATATATGTTCCATACATATTCGCTGTTCCCCGCATTGGTGTGCTGATAATAATAATATGGCTCAATACAGAGGGAGGAGGAAGCGTGACGCCATTCACTATAACATTCGAAGCTTTATGATGTTCTGTTACGTACAGGTGGAGGTGTTCGTCCCAGGCCCCGTGCTCCCACACTCACGCTTCTTGGGGCCAGCCAAGAGAGTGGGTGGGGGTGGATGGCACTCGGTCACTCTCCAGACCGTCTGGTCAGGTTTAAGGTTGTTGAACTGTTAGAACGTGAGCAAAGATGAAGGTTGCTTGACTACAGTCGATATATATATATACATATATATATATATATATATATATATATATATATATATATATATATATATATATATATATATATATATATATATATATATTGATATTATGACGATCACACAAATCTATGATAATCTTATGAAGGGGTAATCCCACCATAGTAGTTTAGATACTTTTTGTTCATTGAAAATCTACAAGACACTGCAAGTTGCACGGAGGAAAACAGGCGCATGACAGAAAAATGATACATAAAGTTTAAGATTCCAAAACAAGCAGGCTTGTTTCCACTATGCAGTATATATATATATATATATATATATATATATATATATATATATATATATATATATATATATATATATATATATATATATACCGTAGTTGAGCAACTTTCATCTTTCCTCACGTTCTAACAGTTCAACAACCTCGATCAACTCCACTGTTGGCTGGCCCCCAGAAGCGTGAGTGTGGGAGCACGGGGCCTGAGACGAACACCTCCACCTGCACGTAACAGAACTTCATAAAGCTTCGAACATTTAAAGTGAAAGGTGTCACACTTCCTCCTCCTTCGGTATTGTGAGCGAGATTATTTGTGTTAGTACATAACGATATCTTAATATTGAATATATACATATATCACCAGCAAAGAGTGAGGTCAGAGCTTTCGTCTTTCGATAGCATCAATCAGCGAACATCGATTCCCTACCGCAATAGCATCTCCTCGACCGACAACGTGACCCGACCTCGTATTTACCCGGCCATCACCGTAGGGTGGCTCTGACGTTACTCATCTACGATGTAACACAGATAGTACGAGGCAGAGAATCTGACCTTTTATCCCGCAGAGGTCAAGTATAGCTCGATCACGTTTCTGCGTGGGAGCTAAAGTGTCCTATCAAAGCTAACCTAGAAAAGCCCATGATCATTTACTTTACGTCCCATTGATGACATGCACCAGACTAGACCTGGAAGTCCTTACATCCCCGTTTACCTTCACCAATGGAACACTTATCGTACCGCACTCCTAGTCTCAACCATTAAAACAGTACTTGACATCACATTCGACAACTTGCTTACTTCACATAAACATATCAACAGTAAGGCCGCCCAGACACGACACGCCCTAGGTGGACTGAGTCATTTTCAGCGTGCTACAATCAAACTGTATCTATACAAAGCCCTGATCCGTCCACTCATTGTATACCCTCAACGCCACGGTGTCGCTTGCAGCCAAAACTCATATGATAAATCTACAGCGGGTCGAAGACAAGGCACTGAGTTGGATATCTAACACCAACTGGCAGAAATTTCATAATATATGAATTCATACATCAGCGTGCGAAGATGCCTCTAGTGAATACATACTTAACATTCAGTAATAGGACAAATAAACAGTCAACAACCTTACAATGTATTGTTCACTGACTTTCTGAAGATTATAGACCACAGAAACAGGAACCTCTCAACAAAGTTAATGGCCTCTCCCAGATCCAAAATTTGTGGCTTGAAGCTAGCCTACGGCCCCTCTAACCTTTTTTTTTTTCCATTGCACCTATCCCTCTCATCTGCAGGTTACTAATCTTTAGATAAAAGAAAAAAACTAGCACCCTCTGGAAAAAATAGATATATGACCTTTCTCATGACGCCACTCCTTTTCTACCACAATCCTACCTTGGCTCCGTCACTTATATATATATATATATATATATATATATATATACATATATGCTGTTACATGTGTATTCATATGTGTATAGGTCGATGAACCGTAACTCCACATGTACACCCTCTAAGCACAACTCAAAATACATCTTTTAGCATATCTATTCTGGTAATCGTAAGTCCAGACAATAAAGATTTGCTTTTAACCCGTAGAAGATATAAATATGATGAGCTTTCATAAGTAAATATATTCAGTATTTCATACATCATCATTAGGATAGTAGTCTGGAAGAAAACATGGATTTCCACGTGTGTCCCATCAAAATAATAGAGAAAATGGTATTTCATTTTCTGTCGAGTAATATACTAGTAACTAATCTATATTTTATAATATTTATGATAAATTTCTTTGCTTCAGCTAAGTACCATGTATGAATAAATTCATATACACCTGATATGCAAGAACAAAGAATACATTGTTTCACCTCTTCAGTATGGACTATGAACAAGTTTTCAGCAAACTGATAACAATGATCAGGTACATTCCTATCATCATAAATCAAATTTTTTGTGGTGAAGCAATTTACGGCAAATAATACATATCCACTTATAAGTGCTCCACTAAACTGTAGTTACACACAGGCCGATTTGTGCCGATAAATGGTATCCCGAACACACACACCTGACCTGTGGCAGTAATGGCACACCCGTAAACATGCTATCAATGACCAGAGAACATCCCAAGCTTAGTATTGGCCATTGTTTACCTATGCATACTTTTCTAGCACAATCTGGGAGAGAGAGAGAGTGAGAGAGAGAGAGAGAGAGAGAGAGAGAGAGAGAGAGAGAGAGAGAGAGAGAGAGAGAGAGAGAGAGAGAGAGAGTAAAAAGATTGGCCAAACTAAGCTTGTCACGGGCTTTTGCTAATGACAGCCCGTTCGCTGATGTGCCATTATTGGCACAGTTCGGGTGTATGTGTGTGTGTGTGTGTGTGTGTGTGTGTGTGTGTGCGCGCGCGCTCGTGGTGATATACTGTATATCTACCGGAATAGGTCGTGTTGATATGTGGGTCTGTTTAACATGTGAGGAATTGCTTCATTCCAAATAAATATTATTCGCATTTAGAAAAGATTCGAAGGAAAGAACAATGTTGAATCCTCTTCAGCATCCATTAACGAAGAAAAATGCTATGTAATGGACAGTACTGTGGGCCTGACTCTACATGTTAAGTTACGGTAAAATCTATATTAAAGTATGAATATGGAGGATGTTATTGACAGTTATGATTACCAAATCACGAATACTGAAGCATAGATTCATGCACTGTACATTTAGTTCGTAAAATCACATTCGCTTCAAATTTTCAATTTTGGGGAGATTATTAGAATGATTTTGGTTTAGATATTTTGCTCTTTTACTTAAGTAGAAGAGGTACATCCGTATTACAGATGCTATGCAGTAAATTGAAAAAAAAAAGTCAATGAACATCTTTTTTCAGTACATTAGTTAGCGTATTACGCACACTGACAGCATTACATTCTTGTTAGATATTCTAATATCACTAACAAACATAGATGTCTTTAGATGAAGCAATGAACACTCTCAATGTACAGACATTTGTAATGTTTCATTCCATTTGTTTTCGTGTGCCAGTTGTATGTACAGAAATTTATGGTGATCTTCGAATGAACCTGATTTGAATGCAAAATGTTATAATCTTCAAGCAGGTGTCTGACAGCAGCTCAGGCAAGTACTTTGGATAGTGGTACATGGCAGCTGCCCTGACGTCACCGATTTTTATATTTTTTGCTGAAGTTTCTAACTAGTTGAGGGAGAAAATGTAAAATTCTTTAGAATGAATAAAGTACATATCATATATCAATTTTACCTGCATGGAAAATGAGGTCACAAGGACCATTCCGTCTGTTGCATTTATAAAGTTCAAAACATTAAAGGAATCTCATCCCATACGAACAGTACCACACAGCGTTTTTATCAACGTTATGTATGGTAAGTTATGAGAAGGGGAAGTTAGTGAACAAGACTTAGTATTACACCTGATCGGTTGGTTATTTAGGATTTTATCCCATCAACTGCCAGGATCATTAAGGCCATCAACGTCAAGTTATAACCATCAAACGAAAAAAAAAATTATCACACCAGGTTTTCTGGGTAATTCTAAGCCCATACCCGACCTCCCACTTGGATCTAGCTAATCTTTAACTACAGCTACTATCAACGTAGCTGATGGCGAGCCGACGTCATGAGGCAGACGGAGGGAGGTGGACCGGGAGGCGTACTGGACGAAGAGAGAGAAAGAGGCGTGGCGCGGCGCGGTGCGGTGTGGCGGTCCGGTGCAGCAGCGGTAGACGCGAGACGAAGCTATTTAAATCGCCATGCAGCGCTGTTGTCGCTTTAGCGGGTTACCTGGGGTGAAGGTGAGGGGACCTTAGTAGGTGTTGGGGGAGCGTTGAAGGTATGAGGGTGAGGAGGGAGGTCGTGTGGATGGTGCTGGAGGGAGGTTTGAAGGTTGAGGGGGAGGAGGCAAGTCGTGAGTAGTGCTACAGGGAGGGTTGAGGGGGGTGTAGGGAGATGCTGCTGGACCAGGGTTGAAGGTTGAGGGGTAGTAGGGAGGCCGTGAGGTGGTGTCCTGGAATTGAGTTTGAATGAAGGAGGAGGGAGATCGTGGTGGGGGGAAAGGGCTGAAGAATGTAAGGATGACAGAGCAGGAACACGGGTGTAAGTGGCCCTCACGACCCCTCACCGTAGCCTCCACACGACAGGAGACCATAAGACACCAGATTCAACCCATCCACTCACGAACAAGGCTCCCCGCGTTCCTACTCTCGGCTCCATGCAACTAACTGCTGCCGCTCGTCTTCGTTTTAATATTTCATCTTCCCTTATTGTTTTGTATTCATTATTCACAGAGTTATAAGTTTTCAGTTGTTCTCCGACCCACAGATATGTATGTGTACGTCTGTTTGTGTGTCAGTGTTTACGTGACTTTGCAAGTGTGCGGAGGATATATTCATTTATGAAATACTCATTCTTACAAGCGGATTACTTTTAATTACTTGGAATTGAGAACCTTCATTACCGAACGTCTGACGACCCATTTTTTCTCATATATGAAGAGACGAGGGAATGATTATCATTAATCAGGTCAATATACGAACTTCAGCTTGCCTCTCACTGAGAAGATCCTTCATGATAAGAGGAAACGAAAGAGACGCCACTTTTAACTTGAAAATCATTGTCCTTCAGAAAGATTAATGGTAATTTTATTGCAAGGATCGCCCTGTCGCTGTTAAGTATCTCACTAGATGCTGTTCTTGTACCAAGACACAAGAAACAATCTGACTTCAGGTTCTTAGTTGTGTTTCAACACGACCATGATTACCAGGTGCTGATATCTGGACATAAGAGTATGAATATCTATCTTTTCGAGTGTCGACTGGACACATAGACACTCAAAGATTAAATAAATTTCATTATTGTTTGATGTAAATCACATAAGGCTAGTGAACACTTCCCCCGTCTAAAGGCTAGACTCAGATGTACCAAATAACCTGGCCCGCCCCATTCAACCTCCTGGTCCCACAGCAAATCCCCGTCGCTACCATCATTCAAGCACACTCTGCTAATCTTCTAAACAAGATATACGCTGATCACCCATTGGTTAAGATTAGCTAAAAAAAATATGATGTAGAGGAAGCAATACAATATCATTGTTACAGGCCGGAAGAGAAACTCATCCGTACAGTTAATAATAACACGGGTGCTGCTAGGTGTCATGCAGCCAACCACACAGACTAGGCCGCATGGCGGCTTAGTAAGCCTACAAACACATGGCTGTCAAGCTTTCTTTTCTTACCCTAGGTTGTTGTACATTCTATCTGCCTCAAAAACAAGCGCGATGCTGACGTTCACCCGACAGACAGACACACACTTAACACGTAATATGCTGACGTTCACCCGACAGACAGACACACACACACACTTAACACGTACGTCCTTTTTCTTTCACATGTCGTACACTGGGCCGAAGAGGCGACGTCACAGCTTCTCCTCAATAGGACAACATAACCATCGAGCCTCAACCATGTGACCGGTCTAAATACAATCCAAAAACATCAATGATGCTAATTTTGGTCAAAACTAAGTAAAAGCGTCTTTTACCATTATTTATGATAATTTAGAGTGTTTTGTACAATTTCGGTGGTTGAGAAGGAATTAATTCCGTTAGTTGTCAGTGTGGGAATTAACACGCATTCACGTAATCATCCGGAGAAAACTCTTTTTAACCTTTTGAACTGCTGACTTACTGTAAAAGTTAACGTTTTGGGGAAGATATGATATGCACATATGCTACACAAATAAAGATGATAAAGATAGAGAACAAACACGACAGTATGAGGACAGAGGAATCTTATTGCAATATAGAAAGTCATGAAGGACAGGATGTGAGACAGAAGCTGAAGATTATATAGATTAGGAGGTTCTGCATGAATGCTAGAGGATTGGCGATGATGAAGTGAGAGAAGATTCAAAAATGAAAGACATGGCCCGAAGACTAATGAAGGATGAAAGATAGAAGACCTAGGCTTTGAGGATAGAAGGTTAAGGAAATGATGAAAGGCTGAGGATAAACAATAGATCATAGACAGACGTGGACAAGAAGTTATCAAAGATTAACGTTGAAGGATATAGAAATGAACATAGAACATATGGCTAAAGGGTAGAGGATTATAGCCCGCAAATGAAAGAGGAGAGATGGGCAATGATTGATTGTAGAGGTATATGAAAAAGAAAGCTTGAAGTTAGAGAATGTATGTAAAAAGTTTAACGTTGAAGAGTTCAGAAGGAAAGATGAAAAACACATGAAAGTATTCTGCACGATGACCGAGAATAAAGAATTAGGAATAGCGACATAAGATGAAGAAATAAGATAGAAAAAAATCAATCGTGATGCCACTAGAGAAAACGTAAATGTAAGTTAAGGGAAACTATTAAATGTTGACTGGACGGTACCTTGCCCAACATTGGAATACAGAATGTACGGAAAGTATTACAGAAATGAAAGTATAAGACAAGGGAGTTGAGGAAATATGTGACAAATACTAAAATCATAAGATAGAGATGTATATATCATAGATATGGACGTCGGTTATGCAAAAATCTCGTCACATGTGAGGGAGGGAGGAGGGAGGAGCCTAGTCACCCTGCCACGCGTCGCACACCGGGCCAAAAAGGTAGCATCACAGCCTTTCTCCAACAGAACAACATAACCACAGACTCTCAACCATCACGTCACTGCTCTATAAATGGCTTTAGTATCCTCAATAATCTTACGATGTGGGTCAAATCTAAGAAAGAAGACGCACATGTTGATGAAGAAATACAAGAGATTGCTAAGCTATTCATTATATAGTGTTGTGCAACTGTGGAAGTGAGGAGAGGAACTTCTCGTCTGACATCGCGTTTGTCAGCTTAGAAAATGGATACTCATTCACATGTACATATTGATGGTGAAATGACTAAAAGAGTGACATGTATTTACATGATCATTGATTATAGTTAGCGACATGTATTGATATGAGCATTGATTATAATCAGACATGTATTTATATGATCATTGATTATGATTAGCGACATGTATTCATATGATCATTGATTATAATCAGTGACATGTATTGATATGATCATTGATTATAATCAGCGACATGTATTGATATGATCATTGATTGTAATTATTGATATAATTACTATTCTATTGCATAATTAGATTTGCTTTCAGTCTAGCTTGAGATAGCAACTTAGTTTACTGAGCACTGATCGATCCAGCGACGATATAATGTAGCAAAATGGGTTGTTCTTTATTTCTACTCCTTGAGCAACAACAGGTGCGACCTGTGGGTAAGGTGGCACGACCTGACTCTTTAGAACCTACACACGCAGACACACACACACACACGTGGTCCCACACACCTCCACTTCCCGGCACATGTAAGCACGTTGGGCCAGAAAGACGAACTTCACAAGAAACCCAACAGGGCAACATAACAATACACGGTTCTCGAGAGAGATCCAATAGTCTTTATAATAATCCTAGTTTTGATCATGCTTGGCCGAGAAGAACAGATTAATGATGGACATGGTATCAAAAATTATCTAAATTCTAGTTTAACACTATGGAGGTTAGGAAGGAACTCTCTCCTAGTCAATACTGCCGACAGATTGATATATTCCAGAGAGATGGCTGACGAGATAGTGACTAAGAGGGGAGAGAACAGGGAAATAAAGTAGAATCATGAGACGGTTATCAAGATAATCAGTAAAACAGAAAGGCAAGATGACATCTGGGAGAAAACTATGTTGAGAAAGATCGAGAGGACAAAAAGAGACAGAGGTTTGGGCAAGTAACTGAGGAGGAGAACGAAGTGAAGAAGCGCAAGTTTATCATTGTTAACTTTGGATATATCAAAAGACACACAAGTATCTTCCTTATGGTCCCATGGTGTAATGGTTAGCACTTTGGACTCTGAATCCAACAATCCGAGTTCGAGTCTCGGTGGGACCTTCTAGTCTTTATGGACTTCCGTGGTGTATTGGCTAGCGTCGTTGACCATGCATGACCCTTGGAATGACCTGTCAGGGTTCGAAAACTAAGTGGGTCGGTCGGCCCACAAACACCCCAGCTGCTCAAAGTCGACTTGGTTGGTGATGGTACCTGGCTTAGGTTGGGAAGTATGTGTGTATACACATAAAGAGGTATGGCAAATACATACATGGTTAAAAGACGGAGCAACCCGAGTGTAAAACGTATTACTTGGAACACATGATTATTAATCACACACACACACACACACACACATTGGTGTGGTTTTGGTCACCCCCCGTGTCAAAGTTTAGGCCAAGGACGCGACCTCACAACCTTTCCTCAACAGGACGACATAACCCTCGGGTCACGACGATCTATATACGTTCCAGTAATCTGCATAATGCTCTGGTATCATCAAATGTGACCACGAAACTACTCCTCTATCACTTTGATAGAAAGGACTTCTCTCCTGTTTCGTTGCAAGCATGACGAATTTTCTTGTACTCATATTACCATTCTATGAATGACACATCAACTATATAGATTTAACAAACATAATGTCGTCATATTCTCTCATCTAAATCTCGGAGGTTGTGTAAAATGGTTCGCACTTGTAGCGTATATAGACTAGGTATGGCGACACGATCTTCCGATGGCGTACATCACTGCAGGTGTTGTGGCTTGACAAATGTCATTAATTAAAATCTTACGTAACTCATCCCAAGTGCCCCTTCCTCGTCGCCTCCTACCGGCACATGTCGCACACTGAGCCAAACAGAAGACGTCACAGCCTATCTCCAACAGGACAACATAACTATCCGCCCTCAACCTTGTCACGCTTGTATATACTTGATGGTGGCTCAATGTGGCCTATCTTTGTTTATATATATATATATATATATATATATATATATATATATATATATATATATATATATATATATATATATCCCCTGGGGATAGGGGATTAAGAATACTTCCCACGTATTCCCTGCGTGTCGTAGAAGGCGTATAAAAGGGCAGGGAGCGGGGGGCTGGAAATCCTCCCCTCTCATTTTTTTTTTTTTTAATTTTCCAAAAGAAGGAACAGAGTGGGGCCAGGTGAGGATATTCCAAAAAAGGCCCAGTCCTCTGTTCTTAACGCTACCTCGCTAACGCGGGAAATGGCGAATAGTTTAAAAGAAAAAAAAGAAATATATATATATATATATATATATATATATATATATATATATATATATATATATATATATATATATATAATTACAATTACATTATTAGTTATACAACTTTTAAAGGTTAAAATTTTCTGTGGAGCTGGCAATAGATGAATCCGTAAGGGTTATGACTCAGAACCCAAACTATAAGATATACGAATACATTGATGTCATCAATATCTCTATGTTACGGTTGAGGATTATGTTTCACTGAAGTCTGAGAGCAGAACCAAATCATTTTCTTCAGGGCTATGAACTAGCTGGCATTACAGTCCCTGAGCTTGTCCTTCCTGCATCGTAAGTTGCCAGACGTACGACATCCAGAGAGAGAGACGGGTGGTACTGGAGATGGTGGTGAAGAAGTCTTTGATAAGAGAGACGGTTGATGTGAGTGTGAATAGGAGGAGCTGTAGTGGAAGAATTCTTGTTCAATAAACTAGCGAGATGAGTTATAATAAAAAAAAATAATGATTTGGGAAGTAATAAGGAGATGGAGCTAAACGAGACTGTATTAATCTTTACTGAACAACACACACACACACACACACACACACACACACACACGCACACTCAGGTCGCCCCTCACTTCCTGGCACATGTAGCACGTTGGACCAAAAAGGCGAACTTCACAGTCAAAACCAACAGAACAACATAACCATCCACGGTTCTCTATACGATCAGGTAGTCTATATATAATGCTCCGATTTTGATCACGTTTCACCGAGAAACATAAACTCGGCAAGAATTATAACGCTAGATATCATTCATTATATTCTTATGTAACTGTGGGAGTTAGAGAAAACTTCCTCCCAGGAAATTGCCGACAGGTTGGCATTTTCAGATGTTATATATTATCGTTTGGTGGATGAAATTACTTTAAAACTGACACATATTTACATCCCTGATAACTGGTTTTTTTTTTTTCAGTGTCGAGGAGTACGCTCCACTGAATCAAATGATTTCTTCAGTAATACTATGCTGGTTGGCAACTCTGTCCCTAAGTGTTTCACTGTATCGTAAGCTGCCAGACGTACGATACCCTTAAGACCATAGAAGAATGTGATGAGAGACATTTAGAAAGGGATGTGGTTACGGAGATAGTGACGGGGAAGGGCTAAGGTGGGAGATAACAGGGCAATGAAAGTAGTAATATGAGATGGAAATCATAATACAGATAGCAAGAGACGATAACACGAGAACACCATGTTTGGGTAAGATAGTGATACACTAAGACTGGAGTTTGGGGATGACGGTGAACGAAGAGAGAAAACCATATGAGGCTAAGAAAACTTCTTAACAACGGACACACACACACACACACACACACACACACACATGGTATCTACGGTCCCATGGTGTAATGGTTAGCACTTTGGACTCTGAATCCAACAATCCGAGTTCGAGTCTCGGTGGGACCTTCAATTGTTTATGGACTCATCCGGGTTCGAATTAATCGTGGCAGTCGGCCCGTAGCCAACTCCGCTACTTATCCTCCACGTGAGGCTGGTACTGGCTCGGGCTGGGTTGTGTATGTGTGTGTTTGTATGAATCTGTGTATACACATAACTAAAGAACCGGCAAATATGCTAAGGTTGCGAGATGGAGCAACACGTGTGTAAACTTTTTTCCCGTAACACATGATGAGTAATCACACACACACACACACACACACACACACACACACGTGGCCCTGGTTACTTATCCCCACCCCTCCCCTCCACGTGTCAAACTCTAGGGCAAGGAGGGGCGACTTCACAACCTTTCCTCAACAGGACAACATAACCTCCAGGTCACAACGTTATCACGGATCTGTATACACTCCGTCAACTTCTGTAATGCCCTGATATTGATTAAATGTAGCAAAGAAACTTCTCTTGGTGATGATCAACGAGGGGATGGTTATGTTTTAACTGTTTTTTGTATCACTTTAATAACTAAATGCAATTGTTATGTTTTAATTGTTTCTTGTATCACTTTAATAACTAAATGTAATTCTCTCCTGTTTAGTTGAAAACATAATTAAATCCTATATAAATATGACCGTTTTGTAAATGCACACATCAATTACAAATTTGAGAGATGAATAATATCGATTTATTGTCTAATCTAAATATCGAAGGTTAATTGATTGAACGTGCAGCTAAAAAATATAGAATAGTATGGCAACACTCTTTTGCTATACGATACATCACTGTACGATATAATCAGGTCAAAGCTAGTAATGCTAAACTAGCTGCCAACATAGTCCCTGTGTCCTGTCCTTCACTGTACCGTAAGCTGCCAGACGTACGACACAATAAGACTCGCATGTCTCTACGGTGATGAGGAATGTTTGTTTAATGAGAGAGACGGTTGAAGAGATAGTAATATATTACAAGGGTTTGAAGTGGAATAATTCTTACCGATAAATAGTTGTGTAATGTGACGATTAAGACAAAATATAATGATTTGGGATTAAATGGCTACACTGAGAGAAGGGAGACTGACTGTATGGCACTGTACTGAACGACACACACACACACACACCACACACACACATGTGCCCTTCCCTTCCTGGCACATGTTACACGTTGGACCAAAAAGGCGAAGTTCACAAACAAACCCAACAGAACAACATAACTATCCGCGATTCAGTGTGCCATTCTACAGTCTACATAATACTCCGATTTTTATCACGTTAAGCCAAGAAGGAGTATAAATTGTTAATGAAATATGACACTAAAAACTATTCATTATATCCTAGTGAAGCTGTAAAGTTACGAAAATTCTTTAATGGTAAAATTGCCGTCAGTTAGACATTTTCATTATAAATATATATATATATATATATATATATATATATATATATATATATATATATATATATATATATATATATATATTCTCGCCTTGTGAATGAATTTTCTAGAAAATTAGCACACATATCCATGTCTTTTACAACTGCTATTTCTTCAGTGCCGAAGAACACGTTCCATGAAAGTGTAAATTTGAACAAGATTATCTCTTCAGTATTGCTGAGCTGGTTGGCAACTCCGTCCCTAAGTGTGTTGTCCTTCACTGTATAACGTAAGTTGCCAGACGTACGACACCAAAGGCTCTGATGGCACAGGAAAATATGTCGAGAGATGTTCAGAGAGAGGTATGGTTGTAAGATGGTGACTAAGACGGTCTGAAGTGAGTGAGATGAGAGAAATGGAAATCAGTAACATGAGACGGTTATCAGACAATGATATAAAACCAGATGGACAAGAAACTCGACAAATTCATGTTTGGGTAAGATAGTGAGTAACAAGAGATAGAGGATTGGAGAAGGAAGTAAATGACGAGACAGAACGAAGTGAGGCAGCGTAAATCTATTCCCTCAGCGATATATATGAACACACACACACACACACACACACACACACTGCAATTGAAATCACGGTCCCATGGTGTAATGGTTAGCACTTTGGACTCTGAATCCAACAATCCGAGTTCGAGTCTCGGTGGGACCTTCTATTCTTTATGGACTTCCGTGGTGTATTGGCTAGCGTCGTTGGCCATGATTCTTGCACTAAACCCCCCGAGCTCAAATACTAAACTAGACATTCCGCCCACAGTCAACCCAGCTGCTCATCTTCCCCTCGTTGATGATACATGGTTACGGCTGGGATGTGTGAGTGTATGTCTTTTGACACATACACATAGAAAGGCATGGCAAACATATATGCATGGTTAAGAGACGGAACAACACGTGTGTAAAACTTTCTCTCTCTGTAAAACGTAATTAGTATTCAAACACATACAGACAGACAGACACCTAACGTGGCCCTTGTCTACAACACCCCCCCACCCCTTCCTCCTTCCATCCACGTGTCAAAGTTTAGGCCAAGTAGGCGACATCACAACCTTTCCTCAACAGGACAACATAACCTTAGGTTCAAAACTTTATCACGGATCTATAACGCTCCATCGACCCTAGGAAGCTTCTCTTGATGAGGAGAATAACTTCTGAGGTTTTAGATCATCTATTTCATGTTTTTGTATCACTTTAGTGGTTAGAAGGGATTTCTCTCCTGCTTGGTTGCATAAATCATATTCGTATGACCATTATGTAAATGACACGTCAACTATAGATAAAGAAATATGATGATATCGTTATAATCTTAAACCTAGACCTCGATGGTTAGAATCTAATAGGCTAATATATGGCAACGCTCAATTACGATGCCATACTTAACTGTTTCTTTGAGTTGACAGACATTACTTTCTACGAATTTGGTTTATGCAATGAAGTTCCTCGTAATAACACGTAGCCCTGGTCGCACACACACACACACACATGTTCTCACTTAGTGTCACATGTCACACAGTGGGCCAAAGAGGCGAAATCACAGCCTATCTCCAACAGGACAACATAATTGTACGCCCTCACCCATGGCTTGCTTTAGTATACGTTTCTATATACTTGATAATGGTCTTATTTTGATGAAATTTTGCTTATATATATATATATATATATATATATATATATATATATATATATATATATTAAAATTACGTTATTACGTAATATATGTTTAGAAATTTTCCAGAGATAGTTGATAAGGTAGTGAGTAAAGTAGAATCATGAGACGGTTATCAAGCCAATAATAAGTAAGACGAACACATCTAGAGAAAAATCATGTTGGGGAATAATAGGAAACAAGAGACAGAGGTTTGGGGAAATAATTGAAGAGAAAAAAAAATTAAGTGAAGCAGCGTAAAGTTTATTGTTAACGTCGGATGTATTAACACACACACACACACACACACAGTGCTCTCACGGCCCTATGAAGCACTTTGGACTCTGAATCCAGCATTTCGTGTGGGATCTTCATTTATTTATGGGCTTCCGTGGTGTACTTGGTTTGCGTCGTTGACCATGATTCTTGCAATAGCCGGCCCAGGACCGAATCCTAGGCGTGGCATTCGTCCTACAGCCTACATAGCTGCTCATCCTCACCTCTGGGGTACTTAGTACCTGCCTGGCTTATGTAGTAGGCTGTGGTCTGTGCATAGACGCACTAAAAAGACTTAGCACATATCCACATGGATAGGAGATGGAATTATTCCGTGTATATCTCTCCCTGGAACACATAGTTAATAAGCACACACAAATACACACGTACACACACGTGACCCCCTCCATCATCCCCACTCACACCCTTCACGTGTCAAATCTTAGGCCAAGGAGGCGACCTCACAACCTTCCTTCAACAGGACAACATAACCCTTGGGGGCCACAACTATATTACGGTCTACAGACGTTCCAACAATCTGTATAATTCTATAATATTGATCAAATGTTGCTAAGAACCTTCTCTCAAAGACGAAAAAAGGTCAAGATTATTGATTTTAATTCCTGAATCAATTCTAGTAGTTCGAAAGGAGCTGCACACGGTTTAGTCGTAAGCATGAATTTTTGTATATTCATATGACCGACCATTTTGTGAACATGTCGACTATATGATGGTATCGTTACTATCCTCAATCTAAATTTCGAAGATTATCTATAACTTGTTAGAATCTATCATCTAATATTTTTGTTTGCTATGGCAACGCTGAATTACGAAGCCTTACATGTGGAAATTACAACAGTAGGTAATTGACATCCTACTTACTGGTACACACGTCGCACACTGGGCCAAAGAGGTGACGTCACTGCATATCTCCAATAGAATGACATAACTACCGACGCTGAACCATATCACAATTCGCTATACGGTCGAAAAACCTTACAACGATGGCCTGATTTTGATCATCTTTTGCTTATAGATATATCATTGTAATATAATTGTGTTTAGTAATGTTATAAAACTTTAGAAGAATAAGATGGTATGTTCTACGGACGAATGCCAACAAATGAATTCTTAAAATTACACTTTCAGCGTTTTGCGCTTGAAATAAAGTGCAAAACAGGAATAATTATGTTAAAGTCATAAATATTTCTATGCCTCTGTCGAGGATGAAGATTATATTTCACTGAAATCTGAGATCAGAACCAAATCACTTCAGTATTACTGAACTAGCTGGCAACTCCGCCCCTAAGTGTATTGTCCTTCACAGTACCGTAAGTTGCCAGACATACGACACCTAAGACTCCGATGGCACTGGAGATGGAGATAAGAGAGAGAGAGAGAGAGAGAGAGAGAGAGAGAGAGAGAGAGAGAGAGAGAGAGAGAGAGAGAGAGAGAGAGAGAGACGGTTGATGAGATAGTGACGATGTAAGGACTTCGTGTCAATGAAGAGATGTCAGGTACGGCTGTTTATTACAAGTGGAGAGATTACATGACTGTACAGAATGAACCACACACACACACACACACACACACACAGGTCGCCCTCCCCTTCCTGACACATGTCACACGTTGGGTCAAAAAGGTGAACTTCACAGCCAAACCCAACAGAACACCATAACCATCCACTGTTCTCTGTAAGATCCAGTAGTCTTGATAGTGCTCCGATGTTGATCAGACTTGGCCGAGAGACATAAATCGAGGATGAATTATTTCACTAGAATCTATTTATTATAGTCTCCAGGGGAAGAATTTTCTACCAGTAAATTGCCGAAATATTAATATTAATGATTCCTTATATGCTCATTTTGTTGATGAAAGTACTCTATAACAGACAATGTTAATGTCTTCATTACCCAACACCAACATTCTTCAGTGCAGATTATCTTTTTATGATATGTAAGTTTAGAACAAAGAATCATTTCGTTTACTCTTCTTGAACTAGTTGGCAACGCAGCCCCTAAGTGAGTTGTCCTTCACTGTATTGTAAGTTGCCAGACGTATGACTTCATAAGCCTCGGATGGCTCAGGGATGGCGGGGAACAGATGTTAATTGGTAATTGTTATGGCTAGTGAGACAATGAGTAGGAGAGCCTGAGGCTGGAGAGATCAGAACGATAGAATTCAGTAACGTGACAGTATGTACGATATAGACAGGCGGATAACTCGATAAAAGTATTTGATAGCGAGTGAATAACATGAGAGGTTTGAGGAAGTACATGAAGAGACGGAACGAAGTGAGGTAGCGTAGATATATTCCTAATGGTGGCTATAACACACACACACACACAGACACACACACACACATTCATTCAATCACGGTCCCATGGTGTAATGGTTAGCACTTTGGACTCTGAATCCAACAATCCGAGTTCGAGTCTCGGTGGGACCTTCAATTGTTTTAGACTTCGCTAGTATATTGGTTTTCGACATTGACCATGATTCTTGCACCTAACCGCTCGGTTTCGAATTTAGTATATGCATATAACTGTGTAGACTATAGTCTATGCATAAAAGAGAACTTATAGTGTTTCATTTTCCTCATGGTAATATGCACACACACACACACACCCATATATATATATATATATATATATATATATATATATATATATATATATATATATATATCTCTTTCTTTCAACTTTCAAACCATTCGCCATCTCCCGCATCAGCGAGGTAGCGTTAAGAACAGAGGACTGGGCCTTTGAGGGAATACCCTCACCTGGCCCAATTCTCTGTTCCTTCTTTTGAAAAAAAAAAAAAAAAAAAAAAAAACGAGAGGGGAGGATTTCCAGCCCCGCGCTCCCTCACCTTTTAGTCGCCTTCTACGACACGCAGGGAATACGTGGGAAGTATTCTTAATCCACTATCCCCAGGGATAATATATATATATATATATATGTATATATATATATATATATATATATATATATATATATATATATATATATATATATATATGTTGGGGATGAGAGAGCTTGGGAAGTGAGTCAGTTGTTGTTCGCTGATGATACAGCGCTGGTGGCTGATTCATGTGAGAAACTGCAGAAGCTGGTGACTACGTTTGGTAAAGTGTGTGAAAGAAGAAAGTTAAGAGTAAATGTGGATAAGAGCAAGGTTATTAGGTACAGTAGGGTTGAGGGTCAAGTCAATAGGGAAGTAAGTTTGAATGGAGAAAAACTGGAGGAAGTAAAGTGTTTTGGATATCTGGGAGTGGATCTGGCAGCGGATGGAACCATGGAAGCGGAAGTGAATCATAGGGTGGGGAAGGGGGCGAAAATCTTGGGAGCCTTGAAGAATGTGTGGAAGTCGAGAACATTATCTCGGAAAGCAAAAATGGGTATGTTTGAAGGAATAGTGGTTCCAACAATGTTGTATGGTTGCGAGGCGTGGGCTATGGATAGAGTTGTGCGCAGGAGGGTGGATGTGCTGGAAATGAGATGTTTGAGGACAATATGTGGTGTGAGGTGGTTTGATCGAGTAAGTAATATAAGGAAGGGTAAGAGAGATGTGTGGAAATAAAAAGAGCGTGGTTGAGAGAGCAGAAGAGGGTGTTTTGAAATGGTTTGGTCACATGGAGAGAATGAGTGAGGAAAGATTGACCAAGAGGATATATGTGTCGGAGGTGGAGGGAACGAGAAGTGGGAGACCAAATTGGAGGTGGAAAGATGGAGTGAAAAAGATTTTGAATGATCGGGGCCTGAACATGCAGGAGGGTGAAAGGCGGGCAAGGAATAGTGAATTGGATCGATGTGGTATACCGGGTCGACGTGCTGTCAATGGATTGAATCAGGGCATGTGAAGCGTCTGGGGTAAACCATGGAAAAAGCTCTGTGGGGCCTGGATGTGGAAAGGGAGCTGTGGTTTCGGGCATTACTGCATGACAGCTAGAGACTGAGTGTGAACGAATGGGGCCTTTGTTGTCTTTTCCTAGTGCTACCTCGCACATATGAGGGGGGAGGGGGATGTTATTCCATGTGTGGCGAGGTGGCGATGGGAATGAATAAAGGCAGACAGTGTGAATTGTGTGCATGTGTATATATGTATGTGTCTGTGTGTGTAAATATATATGTGTACATTGAGATGTATGGTTATGTATATATGCGTCTGTGGACGTGTATGTATATACATGAGTATGGGGGTGGGTTGGGCCATTTCTTTCGTCTGTTTCCTTGCGCTACCTCGCAAACGCGGGAGACAGCGACAAAGCAAAATAAAATATATATATATATATATATATATATATATATATATATATATATATATATATATATAAATGGAGGGACATGAGTGCAAAACTCCGTGAGTCATGATTACATAGTATTCACGTACAGTAATCACACACACACACACACACACACACACACACACACACACACACGTGGCCCCTCCATTCTTCTCCTCCACGTGTCAAAGTGCCAAGGTGGCAACCTCACAACCTTTCCTGAACAGGACAACATAAATCTATGACTACACAGTATCCCCAGTCTATCTACATGATCATTGGAACCTGAATAAATGAATGCTACGGTAACTATCAGATGAAGCTGAGAAGAAACCTCTCTTGATGAAGAACAATGTATGAGGTTAAGATCATTGATTTTATGTTCTTGTATCACTGTAGAGGTTAGAAAGCATTTCTCTCCCCATGGATTTTCGCTTATTTCTTTATGACCGTTTTGCAAATGACAAGTCGACGACCATGAATATGTTAAAAAAAAAAAAAAGGGGGTGATATAATGTCTAATGGTTGTGTCAACTGGTCTGATTGAATTTTTACCTAATAATCTCGTTTCGCATGACAACACTCAATAACCATGTCATACATCTCTATAAATCTGAGTTGGCTGGCATACATTATATACATTTTACGAGGAACTTGATCATCCATCAATCACACTGGCACATGTCGCAGACTGGGCTAAAAGGGCGATATCACAGCCAGTCGCCAACAGGATAACATAACCATCGACCACTCAGCCATGTCTCGGGTCTGTCTGTATACACTCGAAAGTACATAACAATACCTCGGTTTTGATCAACTTTTACTTCCATGTCAATGTACATATAGATGAATGAATTACATGTGCAAGTTCTTCATCATGTTAAATTTTTTTGGAGGTTAGGATTGATATTTCTCCTGGTGAGGAGCCGCCAACAGATGAATTCTTTATATGTTAATGAAACCGTCTTGTGCGTGAAGTAACCGTAAAACATGAACAATTAACCTGATGCCATGAGTATCTCTCTTATGTTACGGTTGAGGAATGTTGTTAATGAAGTGCGAGATCAGAAGAAACCCTTTTCTTAAGTATTAAGTGTCCCTAAGTGTCTTATCCCTCACCGTACCGTAAGTTGCCAGACGTATGACATCCACAGACCCGGGTCTGAAGATGGTGAGGAAAGATGTTTAGCGAATGAGACAGTTAATGAAACAGTAGTGATCAGGAGGGGTTGAGGTGAGAGAAATAAGAGAAATAGAAAGTAGGAGTATGAAACCTTTGATAAGACAATCAATAAGACATACACAGGAAAGAGACGGAGGTTTGAGGAACGAAGTAAATGGGAAGACAGAACGGAGTCAGGCAACCTAATGGCCACACACACACACACACACACACACACACACACTAGCCTAGCAAATGTGTGTTGATAAGGATGAGGAATCAGCGCGGATTCATCTTGGCGCGCGTGATGCACCACATATCAGGTGTAGTGATGTTGACGTGGCTCCCCTAAAGCGCTCTCGGTTTGATGGGTGTCGCCCGGTCAGAAGGGGACCAGCCACGAGACCCAGACCCCCCCGTAGTACCAGGTCGATGGCTGTGTGATGACGTTGTGGCTTACCGAATCGAAAACCGTAGTGCCACCAAGGTATGTGTGTATCTATACCTACATAGGAGTAAGGATATATAGTACATATATACAAGGTTATGGGATGGGGCAAGACGGGTGGAAAGCTCTCTCTCTTCCCGTGACACACCCACGGACTTCGGAATCCAGCAAACCGTACGTTAGTTTGCGTCGGTGACCATGATTTTTGCATCGGCCCGCCCGATCTCTCATCCCGGGGACGACAACCGTCGACCCACAGCCAACCCCAGCTATTCATCCTACTACACTCGGGTATACCCAGCTAAGGCTGTTTTTATTTTTTTCTTCACATATGTCAAGAGGCGAAGCAAGACATGATTACCTCCCCGTAACACATAATTAGTTATCACACACACACACACACACACACACACACACACACACACACACACATTCCCCTTCCCCACCCACCTTCACGTGTCAAAATTTTAGGCCAAGGAGGCGACCTCACAACCTTCCCTCAACAGGACAACATAACCCTCGGGTCACAATCTGTGTATTGCTATAGTGTTGATCATACGTCGCTGAGAACGGAAGCTCTCTGGATGAAAAATTACTTACGACGTTCAGATGTTTATTTTATAGTTTCACAACAGCCTAATTGTTCAGAGCTTCTCCAAGGCACTTGCAAAGATAGGAATTTTCGTACATTCATATGATCTTTTAGTGCATGACATCACGAAAATAAAGATAACGAATATGATGGTATCGATACAATGTCTTATTTCAGTCTCTAAGGTTAAGTGACCCAAAATATAACCTTACATTTTGTTTGATATGGCATCACTTCCTTAAGTTGACATTCATCACTGTACCTTTGAGAAGCAGAACATTTTACGAATGTGGTTCATATACATAACAGCTTCTTGTCGTCGTCATACACTTCCACGTTGTCTCCTAGTCCTCTCTGGCATGGCATGTGTCGCCCACTGGACCAAAGAGGCGACGTCACAGCCTATCTCCAACAGGACAACATAACCATCAACTCTAAACCATCTCAGATTCTTTAAACGGTCGAAAAACCTTATTTGATTCCCTGATTTAGCCTAGATATCATTGTAGATATATATATTAATGCATTGCAGTTACGTGTTATTCTGTTTATACAACATTTGTTAGGATGGAATATTTTTCCTGGGAAGTTGTCAACAGATGAATTCTTAAGATATTACTCCAGTAGTTTTGAGTCTGAAATAACTACATCATAAGCAAATATACGATCAAATCTCTCTCATATTACCTTTGAGGATTATGTTTAACTGAAGTCCGAGATCAGAACCAAATGATTTTCATCAGTATTACTGAATTAGCTGACACCCGCCGCCTCTGAGGGAGTTGTCCTTCGTTGTATCAAAAGTTGCCAGTTAGGACAACCTAAGACTCAGATGGCACTGGAGATAGTGACGAACTAGACGGTTGATGAGATAGAGACTAACACACACACACACGCACACACACACGGGCCTCCTGAGTCAAACCTACAGATGTTCGAATTCTCGTCTTCGCAGGTGGTCCGTAATCGGTCGATGAAATGGGAAAATGGGCACCTGTGTGTGTGTGTGTGTGTGTGTGTGTGTGTACACACATAGGAGTAAAGATATGGTACATGTATACACATCTGTGAGCCAGGGCAACACGAGTGCAGTAAAAAAAAACTCTCCCCGTAACCCAGAAAGTAATTAATTATACATACGCCACACTGGCCGCCACCACACACTCCGCTACCCGGCACATGTCACACGTTGGGTCAAAAAGGTGAACTTCCCAGCCAGACCCAACAGAACAACATAACCATCCACGACTCCAACGATCGTTATAATGCACCGATTATCATGGAATTTAACTGAGACGCATCGTGATCTGGTGATGCATTATGACGAATGTTATTCATGACATTCCATTGTAACACTGTGGGGGTTAGGAAGGAATTCTCAATCGTTGAGTTGCCAGCAAAGATAATCGTAATATATCTATCTATACACGCATTTTCTACCTAGAATGAGCATGAAACTTATATCTATATTTTTCAAAGAGTGTACATTATTAGAGTCTAAGTGCAAATTCAAATAATTTCTTAAGTATTATTGAACTAACTGGCATCGCCGTCCCTGAGGTGACCTTACTACATCGTAAGCTGCCAGGCGTACGATAACCCTAGAGATGGTGAGGAGAGATGATTCATGAGAAAGACGTTTGATGAAATAGTCACAAGGAAGGAAGGGGTGAGGAGCACGACCCCCTCAGCAATGGACAGTAGTAGTATTGAGAGGAGCCAGAGTTAGCTAGACAGACTGACTAAAATTCCAGGAGTAACGAGAATGACGCGTCTGTAGGAGACAGTAAATGACAGGAGACAATGGCTTAGGAAGGAAGTAAGATTCTAAATTTATCAACTCACAAACATATACAAAAGTATATATTTTTCATTTATTCCTGGTCACTCCACATGTCCAACGCTGGGCCAAGGAGACGATCTCACAACCTTTCCTCAACAGGACATCATAACCCTCGGCCCACAACTATATCACACTCCAGAAATCTTTATGATGCCGTGACCGATGAAAACTAGCTGAAAACAGCGTCTTCTGATGAAGGAAACCTAATGGCGGTTCAAAGCTGCTCATCATACGTTCATGTACATCTGTGAAGGTTAGCAAAGAACTCACTCCTAGCGAGTTGCCAGAAGAGAATTTTTAGCTATACACGTTAACATTTAACATGTAAATAATTGCACAATATGAACATATATGCCGACATTAATGATATCCATTTTGATGCTCATATGATGACTTTGTTGTTGAAAAGACAGTCGAGAAAAGTCATCCAATCTAGGTCCATTTCTCATCTTTTCATTAGTTTTCATTGACTTAATTGGATACATCACCCTAAGCCTGCTATCTCTTTACTGCACCATGAAATGATTGACTCACGACTTTTAAATTTAAGAGATTTAAGATCGTACTTACACAACCGATTAAGATGTGGGATATATCAGGGTTAGGAGACGAAGCACAAGCGAGGATGCCCAACTAAACCCCTTCCACCCACCCCTCACCCATACAATTATTCCACTTAGCGCCTCCTCCCGCTCCTCCTCCTCCTCCTCCTCCTCCCCCTGGTCGTCGTCTTACAGGCATGTCGACGACAGCTGGGCCAAAGAGGCGACGTCATAGCCTATCTCCAACAGGACAACATAACCATCAACCCTCAATCAAATCATCATTCTGTAAACACACTCCAGTGATCTTGATAATGCTTTGATCTTAATCACATTTGATCTGTTGTGCGGAAGGTAAAAATGAATAATGAACTCTACAGGTTGGTTGAATTTCAGATAATAATAATGTAAATATTATGTGTATGATAACTGGAAGACAGTATTGATGTCATAAACATTTATGTTATTGTACTGTCGTGGATTTCGGTTTCACTGAATGATTTCCTGAGGTTACTGATCTAGTTGGCAACGCTATCACCTAAATGTTACGTCATTCCTGGTACCATAAGTTGCCAGACGTATGACATCCTAAGATGCAAATGGCACAGGAGATGGTGAGGGGAGATGTTTGAAAAAGGAGACGATTGATGAGGTAGTGACTACGAATGGTTGACGTGGATGACATCATAGCAATGGTTAGCAAAGGTGATATTAGCAAGACATAAATACTAAGAGATTGCTCGAGTGATATACTGATATCATAGATTGAAACAACGAATACCAAGAAACTGGTTTTAAGAGGAAACAGAGGGAGAAACGGGGTAAAGGAGATAGTCTGATAGATAGATAGATAGATAGACAGAAAAGTAGATAAATTTTTTCCACAGTCGCTGTTTCCCCGCGTTACCAAGATAACAGGAACAGATGAAGAAAAGCCCCATCATCCTCTGACACTCCGTCTCCAGCCGTCATGTGTAATGCACGGAAACCACCACCACAGCTCCCTTATCCACATCCAGGCCACACACACCTTTCCATGGTTTACCCCGGGCGCTTCACATGCTCTGAGTCCACTGACCGCACGTCGAGGAGAATAAGCGTCCATGCTTGCCTCCTCCTTCTGTATAATCTTTTAGGAACTAAAATACAAGAAGGGGTTGGGGGAGGAGTGGGTTTCCAACACCCACCACTTTCGCTTCCTTCAGTCTCCCTTCTGCGACACGCAGGGAATACGGAGGTAGAATTCTTTCTCGCATACTCTAGGGGTATATATATATATATATATATATATATATATATATATATATATATATATATATATATATATATATATATATATATATATATATATATATATTCAACGTTGGAACCTCCCCACGTGCTCAACATTGGGCTAAGGAGTCGACCTCACGGGCTTTCTTCAACAGGAAAGCATAACAACCCTCGGCCCACGATCATATCACGGGTCAATACACACTCTCCAGCTACCATTGTAAATAATGCCAAGTATGTAAGTCTCTCTTGAAGAAAAATACTGAAGACGTTTGGAGGTTCTTTGTTATAAGTTATTGGTACCAGTGCGAAAGTCAGGAGGAAGGAATTATATCCCCGCGAGTTGACAGCAAAAGTATTCTTATATTTAGATGTAACCACTTTATAAGTGGAATAACTTGTACATTAAAACTATAATGATGATAATGAAAATAATAATAATAATGATAATAATAATACTAATATTAATAATAATAATAATGATAATAATAATAATAATAATACTAATAATAATAATAATGATGATAATAATAATAATATAATAATGATAATAAATGCCGTAAATATCCTCAGCTATTCTCTCACTATCGAAGGTTAAGGTGAATCAAAGTTTGAAAAATATTCTCGCAATATTCTTTCGTACAGACTGACTGAACCCGTTGGCATCAAGACATGTAAATATGCTGTACTTCACTGTAACTTGACAGACGACACCCGACGACTTTTCTGTTAGATGGAACGCACGCACTTTCTTTCGCTGGCACATGTCGTACACTGGGATAAAGAGACGACGTCATAGCCTCTCTCCAACAGGACAACATAACTGTTGAGCCTCAACCATTGTCTCTTCCGCTCAATACATGAATGAATCAGCAACTTTGACATCGTTCTGATTTCGATGATTTTCTTTTGTTCGTAATTCATTATAATCAGAACAAAATATTCATTATACTTTGTTGTGCCTCTGTAGGAGTTGTTAGGAAGGCATTCTCTCCCGGTAATAAGTTGCCAACGGAGGGATTTTCAGCAAATGCACTGGAATAACTACTAAACATTGAAAACATATTTTCCTGTTATATTCCTGTTGAAGAATATGTTTTACCGAAGTTTGAGATTATAGCCTAACATGAATTCTATTACTGATGCAGATAGCCGAAGACTTCAAGTTTACTGTTCTTTGGCAAAGTTGACAACAAACAGATGGAGTATTGAGGAACTTAGATGGGACTGGAGAGTGAGGAAACAGATATGAACAGGTGGTAACTGGTTGATAGAAGATGAAGACTATTGCGGAATAGTGAGTTGGGAGAGATGGTGGCTATGGTCTGTAATGAGATTAGATGGTGTATGGCTGGCTAATGTAAACTGTGAATATAGACATGGAGGATGATTTGGAGAAATGTATGTTTAGCAGATAGTAAAGAAATCGTGGGAATTGAAAATCTGGGGAGTTATATATATATCAGGAACTGAGAGCAAAACACACACACACACACACACACACACACACACACACAAACGGCTGCCTACACCCAATAAACTGCTATATATATCTGCTTATTCATTTTACACACATACGTAGTGCAGTCCTCCCTCACACCCACGTGTCCAACGCTGACAGAAGGAGGCGACCTCACAACCTTATCCAACAGGACAACATAACCAATCGACCCACAACTGTATATACGCTTCAGCAGCTATATTAAAGCTATGATATTTATGGAATTTGCTGAAAAAAAAAAATGCGTCTTTTGACGAGCATTAATTCATTACTGTCAATAAAGTTGCTGGATATGATACATTATCACGATCTTTTTTTCTTTTGTCTAGCATTAAAGGATGTGTTTTACCGAAGTTAAGATATCTAGAATATTTGATACTTCTAGTAAGTAATGATTGATCTAGTTGGCAACGTGACACACTGTTTGGTGGTATCCCTCACCGTAGTTTGACATATTGAGAGCCTAGATGGTACATATGTATGATGAAGATGATGAAATATGAAGTATATGAAATAATAATTGAGGCCACATGAATAAAAAAAAAAAAAAAACTCCCCCACGTAGCACCCATGTTCAACTGACCGTCTGCCTCCTCCTCCTCCTCCGACTGGCACATGTCACTCACTGGTCCAGAGAGGCGACGTCACAACCCATCTCCAACAGGACGGCATAACCATCCTCCCTCACTCTCAACCATGTCACGGGCCTATAAACACGATCCAGCAACTTTGATACACTCTTTCGAATGTGATGAAATATAACTCAGATGACATGAATGTAGGGAATGTAGGGTAGGGAAATTATCGTCGACAAATATTTGAAATTATGTACGACAAATATTTGTATTTTGATGTTGATCACACCTATGAAGAAATAAGTCTTCCTATCTAGTAGTGTGGTGCTGCTGACAGAAAATTTGGAATGTTTATACATAAGTTTTGTGTGCGAAATGACTATAAAACATTTACTAACATGATAAGATTTTAAGAATATTTGAATTCGTTGTCAACATCTTTCAGTCCTGTAATTGAATCCAGTTTTTCCTCGAAAATTGATTCAGGCAGGTACCAACTTAGCCGTCAATCTATTGTCATTTATTTTCATATAAAGTCAGAAGACAAATATTAAGCGTTTTAAATGACACTTGGGGATTAGTTAGAGAGTTAATGGAAGAGAGAGATGATGTGTAGTCGCTGATGAAGAAGGATGGGGTGTAGTGAGGTCAAATATAAATAGATAAGGAATGATTGTGGATGGTACGAGACAATGATCAATCAATTACACCTGGAGAGTAGATGACAAAAGTGACCGATCGACGTGAGACAGTACTGATCCACAGCCAACAACACGTACAGGAAATTGAACACACACACACACACACACACACACACACACACACACACACACATGTGGTCGATGCTCCTCCTCCTCCTTCACTCCTCCACGTGTACAGCACTGGGACCAAGGAGGCGACCTAACAACCTTTCCTCAACAGGACAACATAACCCTCGGCCCACAACTATGTCACGGCTGTCTATATACACACGCTCCAGCAACCCGTGTAAATGATGTCCCGACATCAGTCCAATTCAGCTGAGGAGAAGCGTTTCATCATGAATATCTTTGAGAGTCGTTCTTCAGTTATCATATGTTTTTGTATAACTACGGTAATTGGGAAAAATTCCCTCTTCCCTGAAGAGTTGGCAGTGGAGGTAGTTTCACATTCTCTTACAAGAAATAACTTATGTAAAAAGTCTGCAAACTTCTTGATATGATCATTCTTATGTTTCCCTGGAAACTTCTTAATAATATTATGATCATTCTTATGTTTCGCTGGAAATTTCTTAATAATATTATGATCATTCTTATGTTTCGCTGGAAATTTCTTAATAATATTATGATCGTTCTTATGTTTCGCTGAAGTCATTTTCTATCTTTTAACTTTCTTATTGATTGAAAATAGTAACCCTTAGATACGATGCCTTTCATGTTAGCTAAGATGGTGGAGTCGGAAAACTGAGATGAGAGATAACAATCAGACGATTTACGAAAGAGATCAACGTTGATGTACCGATAAGGTGACGACAATAATGAACAGGGAGAGATGATAACTGTGTATTGTTGTGAGACAAAACGATTTTAGATCAAAAGAATACATGGGAAACAGATAGATGATGATACGGGGATATCTATCTATATCTATCTATCTATATATATATATATATATATATATATATATATATATATATATATATATATATATATATATATATATATATATATATTGAGCCTATCCTCAAACAAGACAACACAACCATCAACCCTCAATCACTCCTACTGCTGTGATTCTAATAGAACATGGTTGAGGAGAAACGCAAGATGAAAGAGTAATTGCTCTCGATAGAATACATCACTATTTTGCTTACAGTTAAGAGAATATATCTTTCTTTGCAATGAGATGACAAAGATGTACAGATCTTTGGTCTGTTGTTCATAACGTTCTGTTTGCGTGAAGACAGCAGCTGGTGTGAGGAACGAAGCCAGCAACCCCCTCCCTCTCACACCAGCTGGGGGTCAATTGACGTGTACATAAACATCCTGTAATTCCTTCAGTAATATGGTTTAACTATTATTGTCATTATTTATCGTTATTATTATCATTACTACTACTACTACTACTACTAGTAGTAGTAGCAGTATATTGTTAGTGTTACTATTTTTTTTATTATCATAATTCTTATCAGTCATTATCACTCTCATTATTGTTATTATTTACACGTTAACAGTTGCTAAAATCTCTCCATGAAAGTTAAATTCCAGCGCGGTCAAGGAGGCATCCACGGTAATCTGAAGAAGCTTCAGGGAAGAATGAATTGCTTGCACTCCGCCACGCACGCGTTCTTGGCCCCAGCCATGGTCGTCAGCCCAGCCCAGCCCAGCCCAGTGTAGCGATCGAATTTTTATAGAAAGTTCAATCATCGAGTCACAGTTTTGTGTTGATCAAACGTTTTAGCATAAAACAACTAACATTATATGACTGAAGAAAAAGTTAAATTGAGATGCAAGCGAAAAAAAAGTCTTAGAAAATCAATTGAAGGGGAAATCAAAGGATAGAGATGATTGAACCTGTAGTATATAATGATCATCATCACACCAAAGGTCAAATATAGTCTCTCCTTGGATATCAAATTGACTCTGTGTCACGACCAGGTTGTTAACGGCAATCACTCAGGGACGAAATTACAAAATTACAGGTACGTTCAAACTACAGCAGTCGGAGGAGAGGGAGGGGGGGGGGGGATGAGAGGGGAGAGAGAGAGTCCATTCATAGCGGCTCGGTTGGGGGAGGAGGATGTGGGTGGGGGAAGCTTCACCCCCACATCACTCCCCACCCCCTCACCACCACCACCACCGGCACTGGCTGGCACGCCTTGGTTGGCACTCAGTGGCAGCTTTCCTCCCTCCCTCCCACACCGACCGGTAGGCAGGTAAACATCGTGACCAGTGTCCCACGAGGACCCTAACGCGACCCCAACAGCCTTCCCACAACAGGGCGCCATAAGCCGCGTCTCTCTCATGAGGGCGACGCTCCCGCCGGCACCCCTCCGGCTTCCCCGGGCTCCGGGCTCCCCCAGGCTCCGGGCTCCCCCAGGCAGGCTCCCGGCTCCCCTAGGCTCCCGGCTCCCCCTAGGCCTGGCTCCCGGCTTCCAAGGGCTGCTTGCTAAACGAGGGAGGTTATAAAACTCAATAGAATGTTCACGCTCTTCGATCACAAAGTTACGTGATTAAAAATGAGAAATGTACTTAGTGTTTGCTACGATATTATGACAATGGTCTTGATGCTAGTTAATCATTATAAACTGCATATCCCAGTGACATTAGTATCTTATATCACTTCATTTCTTAGTGTATTTACACACCCACACACACAATATATATATATATATATATATATATATATATATATATATATATATATATATATATATATATATATATATTCATTTATATAACCATGTATCTAAAAGCTAGATATGATTTGCAATATATTTCAGTGACTGAGGAAGTGCGTGCATCATCATATAGATTTGATTAGTATGTGGGACTGATTTAATCTTCCTCATACTGGCTGCAATAAAATCTGAACGAGAGTCTTCAATCAGATAACATGAAAATGCATACACTAAATATTTCACTTTCATGTCTAGAGCTATTTGAACAGTGAAAGCCTGAAGAAGGTGTTTGATTTTTTCCCTTTTTTCGGTTGGTGGTTTTAAACCGACGTTGTCACAGGCCATAATATATCTCAAAGCCACAGAACCAAGAAACTCCTCATTGCACGTTCGAATATTCTTACAGATCATAGTATGATTGATAATGTATCATAGCATAAACCTTCAATTCAGTCACCATGTTTTCCATCCTGAATGTTTGCGATAAGTTAACAGTCTGGCTCGAGATAACCCACCGAATCCACCAACATACATATACAGTTCATCACACATGTATATCAAACATGTATGTAGCGATTTCTGTATGCCATGACCACTGGGCAGTTGAAAGTCACCAAATCGAACGACATAGGCATGATATAATCAGACAGCACCAAGCAAGAATAAAGTAGGCGACCGAACAGGATTTGAACTTAACCTTATTGACAAGACAGTTTAGAAAATAAGTTAACGGATTTAGCGTCAATATAGATATCTGATATGCATTTCTAACTTTGGAATGGTGATAATCAGTAGAGGGTAACTGCAACCATGAACATACATACGCAATCACTCACTATTAGCACAAAAAAGTTCAAGAGATGGGGCCCGCTTGAATATATATAATTCCTCCCTCGTACAGTACGAATCTATAACTGCAAATAGGTGATTATTGTGTAACGTACACTGAGGACCCCGGGAATAATAACCTATCAATAATTCGAAGCCAGTAATGTCAGCAACACTAAAAGTAAACATGCTTAAAGTTTTCGCTATATGACTTTACGCTATGAACATCTAGCGGTTCGCACCATTAAGTTCTATAGTACGTAGCTGAATTAGTATCCAGTATTAAAGGTTTTACTTACAATACCGATAGAACAATGAAACGGGCGAGTCCAATCTAAATAATCCTACCCTGGGAAAGTCCGTTACTGATGTTGCCATCACTCCGTCTCTCGCAATCGACAGTCGTCTGCCACACCAAATAAGCAACTGGCAGCCACAGTACATCGTGTACAATCACATAAACTCTATATCATTATGAATCTTGGCCGTTCGAACTCTTCAGTTCGAGCGGTCATAAGTCAATCAAAAACCTTATTTGAAAATCATATTCTACCACTTTTATTTTTATTCTTATTAACGTCAGAACACGCATTTTGCGCCTCTTCGTTTGTGATTAATTCATGTGTTTAACAAAGTTGACAAATGCTTCTTTTCAGTTTAAAAAGAGCGTCGAATCGTTCGCTAGTGTACTGTATATGTGTTCGTGGTTGGTCATCGTGTCTAACTTCAATCCAAAATCATAGCTACAAGTCATGGACTCTAACAAGACAAGATTGTTTATAAGTCCGAGTGTATGGAGATTTAGCCAGTGTCCACGATGTCTGTATCTCTGAATGTCTTTCTAATTTGGCTGTGTTTATCTGGATAAATATAAACTTGGAACCATAATATATTTCGCTGTTTGTGCGTTTATGAGTCGTGTGTGTGTGTGTGTGTGTGTGTGTGTGTGTGTGTTAGTCCGTGTTTCAGAGGCTTAATCCCAACGAACTGTATATCCGTATACCAAAATTTTTACTCCAGAACATCAGTGACCATGTCTGACAATTTTAGTGATCTTAAGCCACACACACTAGAGAGAGAGAGAGAGAGAGAGAGAGAGAGAGAGAGAGAGAGAGAGAGAGAGAGAGAGAGAGAGAGAGAGAGAGAGAGAGCGTGTTCGCATCTGGTTAGAATTATGTTTAACACAGCACCTAACAAAGGTGTTGTTTCACAGCAAGTTAGCGAGTGAGAGAACTTCATTTTACCATCAGTTGTACGGTCGTTTACCCCGCCGCTTAATGTGCCGCTGTTATATGTCATTCCCAAGTGGGAGAGTGAGTGAGGTTAGACAACAGCAGCAAGCCAGCAGGTGTGCGGACAGGGACACCTGGCATATGTGACATGGCAACGGGTGGGCGGGACACCTAACATTGGACATTATAATCAACTTGCTGCAGCGGTTGTACTGGATGATCCTGTTGCAGTTCTTGTATTTTCCTTTATTTCTGTGAATTTGACATATATTTGATATAGCCTCGGGACATCTGGCGACGAAATGCCTCCTATCAAGATCTATCTTCGGACGCACATATCTCTCACGTTTCGTCTGTGTTTCCGGAGTGCGTTAAGTGCGTGAGGCGCGTATGTTGTATACTTGCACAGGACCGTAACACTGTCTATGAAACACTGGTTAGCGAGGAACTTAACTCGAAAATCAGAATGAAGTTAAACAGGCTAGTAACGTCTTTGCTCACTACCAACCTGGGAAAGACAAGCATATCATAATCAACTAATACACACACACACACACACACACACACACACACACACGTGTCAAATGTTTGCTAAAGATAATGAATTTAGCAGAAACTTTTGTCTTGACTGATGAAGTTAATTACCTCCTACGTCTACTTGCGAGTTCTCTGAAGACAGAGAGAACATTGAATAAGAAAAATCTGTCTTAAGACGTGAAATTAAGGCCAGCTAATGCAACCATCACCATGATGTCACGCAAGACGAACCACATCCTTGTATATGGTCCCACCAACACGACCAGTAGGCACCATAATGTTGCCGTCGGCCGGCACGGGCTAGGCTATTGATAATGTTCGTCCCTCCTGTTGATAATGAACAGAACAAATGTAAAATTTGACAACAAACTCATTCCTACACCCTGCAACGATATGTTTGATTGTTTATAAGACTAGGTAGTTCGGAAATTATTCTTCCTTAGCGTTACAGTGTTTTACCTAGGATACTTAAAAAGTTTCCTAATTTTGCTTATTGTCATTGTCTTAAGTTTTATATTATCTTGATACATGATCAATTCACTGTTTTTCAATTCTTGTAAACATTTAGTCCATCTACCATGTAAACTTGTTAAGTTTCTTTCATTATTTTACTTATGATTTCCAAGTCACTGAGGTCCTGGACCTTTTAAGAATGTTATTCTCTTTTGCTCCACCTCCCACAGGATGGGGTAGCAGTGCACGAAACATTCAACGAGCTTGTGACACAACTCAAAATCAAATTTTAGCTGTTCAGAACCCGGCGATATATAGCTACTAAGCATACAGGGCTGTGTACATATATGTGTGTATATATATATATATATATATATATATATATATACAACGCCTTCTTACACATACTATTGCAGCTGAGCAGTACCAATTATTTCTTGACACATGCACACACAGAAATGAGGGCCCCAGCCCTCTCTCTCCGTACTGCACATGTGGGTAAGTTACACAAGCTTCCACCGCCGCCCAGCACACATTACGAAACACGGCGTTGCCTCAAGCCAGAAGAGGATTATCGATCGATACACTAAAATTACATACACGTTCCAGACTTTGGTAATGAATTTTTCATTCGGGCACTACTCCCTTCCCTCCCCTTGCATTATACGAGAGGGTAAAAAAAGAAAGCACGTCCTCAGCGCTTGCTGCGACTGTGTTCCCCTCCCTTCACACCTGGTGCGGGAGGCAGGAGGAGGACACGGGTGCAGCACACGAGGAGGGGAGAAAAATAAAAATAACGGGAGGCGCGTGAGTAGTTAAGTAAACAAGAAGCACGTTGGGGAAGAGAGTGTCTACAGCCCGGTCCAGGCACAAAAACCAACAGCAACGCATAAAACGCGTTGCCTCCCACCACAGTCTCCTCTCATTCTCACTCACTCACATTCTTCCTTTCTTCTGTTTTTCCCTTATTTCTCCATCAGTTGTTTCGTTCTTACACACGAGAACAGTTTCTAAACTGCTATTTTTCTTTTGTGTCCTTTCAGTGTTAATAAATTATTGATGGTTATGTGAAACACCTAGAAACCCATGTTTTCATATCTACTTATTATCTACTGGTGTTGCTGCTGCAGCTGACGGATAATCCGAGAGTGTTTTAAGATGTCCTTGTGTCTCTGTCTACTGGTATCTTGTGTTTTTATCATGAATTTCAGAGGTGAGATTTTTTTTTTTTAAAGTTCTCATTATATGCTATCATCTGACCGGGAATTAGTGAGACGTTCAGGTTACAGAGCGGAGGTCCCATGTCTATGCAGGACGTTTGGATTTGACATAATCGCTCCTGTGTCTCTTCCTGTTCTTTATGTGTCTTGTATGTCCATATCCAGTGTCATTACGATGTATAATGTTTTCTCAACTTTGGAGTAATTGCTTAGAATAACAGCCAGTAGGTATGAAATATGTAAATGACGTGTATCATGCTGACAGATGTGCATGTTCGTGATATATCTAATATCATTATATCATGATCATGATCTGAAGACTTGTCTATGTATATATGTATAGTTGATATATGTGTTGTCGACTGTTAAATGACCACTGAAGCAAAAACGCACACCATACATGCAAACTATACTTTCTTCTAGCTATCTATATTTTTACTTGAGTCTGCCGTGCTCTCAAAAAGGATCATAGCTTGTGGTTTTGTCTGGGAGTTCTGCAAGATGCCTTGCCCCCCTCCCCCCCTCCCCCACTTTACTGCATTTTAACGAAGACAAGATTGGACGATCATTAAGAGTAATGAAGACCGACAGAGAAGAAACAGACAGGGAAAGTGAGAAGGGCAACAGGTAAATCAAGTACGAATAGAAAACGTATGTTAACGTAAGGCGACCCACTCGTACAGTTCCACATATTGCTTTATGACACGTCCAGCTCCGCCTCTCTCTTTCCCAGAAAGCTGTGTATGACCACATGCAGCTAAAGCCTGCTTCATCAAAATTATTTTGTCAATTATCGCTTGGACTCTGTAGTAATGACTTAATAGACAGGCAAACAGTAATTGCCCTTCCGTATGCATACTATGTCGAAGACTTTCTTTTCGTTACTACGTTAGCCCACACATAAGATTCCAAAACTGAAAAAAAAAAAATCAGTGGTGTCCGGAACGCAATCGTTAGACATTACAGATGTAATTAGAGACATTAGAAACTGAAATCAGCGACAACAAGAACAGCTAATGGAATTTGAAATACGCCATTGGCTTGTTGTTATTCTGTATTCGCTTTGTCCACTACAGCTTATACTTTTTCAATCTATCTATTTCTTAGATAACAGCTGGTGAAATATGTTCATGAGTGAAATACGAATGTCATTTTAATTTTAGTTAATGTGTCAAAATCAGCCAAGTCCTCTGTATTTTGTGGGATTTATGACAAATACGGCAGAACATGGAAATACTGAACTATGCAACAGTGGTGGTATAGCCAGCACAACAACCAGGACACAGCTGAGGCGTGTTTACATGTGACGTCACAGAATACTACCTAATGATTGGTCGACTCATACGTAGAGGTGGAGCTCTACTGTGACGTCATCTCTTAGCACCAGGTGATTGGTCAACTCAGTTCTAAGGGCGGAGCACAACAGAATTCATGCTATATGTCACTAATTCCACAGTGGCGACAGAAATAATTGCCATATATCAGTTCTTCCACCAGTCTCAGAGAATTGTAAACACGTCTTCAAGTGAAGGCGGATATGCCTAGATCCAGCTCATTTAATTCAATGAGATGATAGCTGTCTATAATTCTGCTTATGTAAGAACTTCAAGCGGTATGCCCATCTGATTAACAATGAATGAACAAGAAAGATTTAGGTCAGTGATTCATGAGTAACTACATATTCAATCGCAGCTGGTTATGGTGAATTGACCGGGAACACATTAAACATTATTGGAAAATCAATAGCAGTCTATCCTATCAGTTGTTATATAGCAACAATAGCGAGTCTATCTGAATCATTATCATATAATTCTGCATAGGAGAAGAATGTTTTTGAGTGTAAAAAAATGAAAACGAAGGGGAGAGGATGAGAAAGTGGCAAGAGAAGCAATACTGAGGTAATGGCAGGAGAATGATGGATGAGGAAGTGGCAGGAGGATCATGAATGAGGTAGTGGCAGGAGAATCATGGATGAGGGAGTGGCAGAAGAATCATGGATGAGGGAGTGGCAGAAGAATCATGGATGAGAGAGTGGCAGGAGTATCATGGATGTGGGAGTGACAGAAGAATCATGGATGAGAGAGTGGCAGAAGAATCATGAATGAGGTTGTGGCAGGAGAATCATGGATGAGGGAGTGGCAGGAGAATCATGGATGAGGTAGTGGCAGGAGAATCATGGACGAGGGAGTGGCAGGAGTATCATGGATGAAGGAGTGGCAGAAGAATCATGGATGAAGGAGTGGCAGAGGAATCATGAATGAGGTTGTGGCAGGAGAATCATGGATGAGGGAGTGGCAGGAGAATCATGGATGAGGTAGTGGCAGGAGAATCATGGACGAGGGAGTGGCAGAAGAATCATGGATGAGGGAGTGGCAGAAGTATCATAGATGTGGGAGTGACAAGAAGAATCATGGATGAAGGAGTGGCAGAAGAATCATGAATGAGGTTGTGGCAGGAGAATCATGGATGAGGTAGTGGCAGGAGAATCATGGATGAGGGAGTGGCAGGAGTATCATGGATGAAGGAGTGGCAGAAGAATCATGGATGAGGTGTGGCAGAAGAATCATGGATGAAGGTGTGGCAGAAGAATCATGGATGAAGGAGTGGCAGAAGAATCATGGATGAGGTTGTGGCAGAGAATCATGGATGAAGGAGTGGCAGAAGAATCATGGATGAGGTTGTGGCAGGAGAATCATGGATGAAGGAGTGGCAAGAGAATGATAATAGTAAACTAATAAGGACAGATGCAGACGAAGAGTGTATATGAGCAATGATGGTAGGCGTGGGGCGCCCAGGAGGCCTGGGGAAACAGGGGGTGTTGGGGATTCGTATGGAAGATGGGGATTAGGTGGAGAAGGCCTTTGCAGCACTGCTGGGCCACAGGATCCAAGCGACGCAGCTCTTCACCCTGATGGGGAGCGTGAGTGGACGAGTGGCCACAGCCCTCCATTCCAGTCAACGACCAACCCCCCCCCCCCCCCCCCCCCCCCACACACACACACACACACCCGCACTAGAACAGAATGAGCAACGGCCGAGGTGCACTCCACCCGCAAAGTGAACCCCAGTGAAACGGAGCAGGGACACGGCACCAAGGGAATGGTCCGACACAATAACTTACTCCATGCTGCGCCACATTGGAGAAGCTAGACACGAGGCGCTGCCGCAGGTCATCAACGCCTCGTGGACAGCGCACATACTTCTACTGGAATGGAAAAAGACAAGACATCCAGCCCATTCCCAAGCCCAGGGAACCAGAGAAACCACGACCCATCTCCCTCCTCAGTTGGACCGTCCAGACGGCAGAGACGATGGTTCTCAACAGGCTCAAGTGGAAAGTCGGCCACCCGCACCCCGATATCTTCGCCCACAAAGAAACCGCCGGGGTCAACAACGAACATAACGGAGACACTGAGCATCATCGACAGCAAACCGGCTACAGCGGTCTTCCTGGACCTGGAAGAAGCCTTCGAGCTCGCCAGTCCGCTGGCGATACTAGAGACTCTAGCTAAGAAGGCAGTCCAGGGCAGGCCCATCGGGTGGAGGGAGGATCCAGGACTACCTGATGCATCGCCAGGAACGAGTGCGATGCCAAGGAGTCGCCTCGTCATACAAGCCCCTTGAAAAAGGCATCCCCACAAGGAGGCAACCTCGGCCCTACACTCTTCAGCATCCTGATGGAGAACTAAGTGAAGATCCCTTTAAGCCTCTGCTACGCCCATGGTCTCCAGCTGATAGCGCCGAGGGCGCATCAAGATTCGCCAACGCCCAACACGACGCACTCAAGCTGGTTGAGAGCGAGTGCAACAGACCGGAGCCTCAAGATCAACCCTACCAAAACAAGGGTGATAGATGGCCCCTCTGCTCCACGAGGCCACCAGCCATACAGAGCCTATCCATTCAGGGAACGCCGGTAGTCTGGGCCCGGCACCCACCAGTGTCTTGGAGTGTGGTTTGACCAATGCCTCAGCATCAGGACGCACCTTCAGTATCTTCGCCAACGAACAAAAGATTAGAGGAAACATCATGAGGTCGCTGACTAGCCCAGGGAACGGGCGGCCAACAGGCAAAAGCCCGTGTCTGACCAAGCAGAGGTCCGACCATCATATTATCAAAACAAACGACGAGGCACGTTTTCTGTTCCTCGTAATGTGGTGGGTAACTCTATTATTTAAACCGAGCCTTTTCTATGCATTTCGATCCCACTTTACCTTTTCTGATCGTGGTTGCTTTGAGTTTGTAATTATTAGATGTAACAGGTCTATACCTAGTGAGAAGGTTCAACAGGTTAATGATCTCATCTTGCGCATGATATTTGAACACACACGAGTATAAACTCCCAGCACGTAAGGACAAATAAGCAAAACTCTCTCTCTCTCTCTCTCTCTCTCTCTCCCTAACAGCTATGACAGTGACCTCGACAATGGCCTTACCGGACGCCAACCTTGACACTGGCTTTGCACCGGTACCCGGCTGGTCGATCCCGCCCTCAATATTGCACGGAATCGAGTCATTCTTCAGCCTAGTGGCTACCGCGCCGACCTTGGCCAACATACTGAACGCCCGTATATATGGCCTTGCCCTTGGCGCTCAACTTGACTTCTTTTTTTCCCCCTTTGTACGTATTACTGTTATCATTTTACAGGATATATATATATGATTTGTTTGATATATGTTTACGAATCTTAAATGGTATGATTATTCTGTTTTAATTGAATTGGTAGTTTTATTTACATAAGAGGAATAGTCATGAGGCATGTATCATACAGATACGAAAAAGCTCGGAAAGCGAAGCCACTGATAATGAATGATCATAAGACTCTGGAAGAGGGAAGACGGTCAGGTGGTTCCATCTGGGATTCAGGAACGTCAACTGCTCGGGTTAGTTCAGAGCGTCATCGTTACATCACAACCCAACAACCGTCAAGATCTGAGCACCTCCATGTATCCGGGATCATCCTACGACCACATGCACCCCTCGCTGTGCGTGTGGACTCGCCGGGGAAAGCAAATATGAAGTTGATATGCTTTGTGACTGACAACTGGAATATGCAGATGAGACATTTGCTGTAGATAAGGTCGGTCCCTAAGTCTACCCCTACCGTCCTTCCGCACCTATGGCCTCTTCGATTAACTGGATAACTGGCTTCTGGCAGGATATACATACACACACTCACACACACACACACACACACACACACACACACACACATATATACATATATATTATTTTTCATTCTTTTTTTTAATTATCCAAAAGAAGGAACAGAGAAGGGGGCCAGGTGAGGATTTCCCTCAAAGGCCCAGTTCTCTGTTCTTAACGCTACCTCGCTAATGCGGGAAATGGCGAATAGTTTGAAAGAAAAAAAAATAAATAAATATATATATACATATATATATATATATATATATATATATATATATATATATATATATATATATATATATATATATATATATATATATTTTCTTTTTGCTTTGTCGCTGTTTGCTTTTGCTTTGTCGCTGTCTCCCGCGTTTGCGAGGTAGCGCAAGGAAACAGACGAAAGAAATGGCCCAACCCACCCCCATACACATGTATATACATACGTCCACACACGCAAATATACATACCTACACAGCTTTCCATGGTTTACCCCAGACGCTTCACATGCCCTGATTCAATCCACTGACAGCACGTCAACCCCGGTATACCACATCGATCCAATTCACTCTATTACTTGCCCTCCTTTCACCCTCCTGCATGTTCAGGCCCCGATCACACAAAATCTTTTTCACTCCATCTTTCCACCTCCAATTTGGTCTCCCACTTCTCCTCGTTCCCTCCACCTCCGACACATATATCCTCTTGGTCAATCTTTCCTCACTCATTCTCTCCATGTGCCCAAACCATTTCAAAACACCCTCTTCTGCTCTCTCAACCACGCTCTTTTTATTTCCACACATCTCTCTTACCCTTGCGTTACTTACTCGATCAAACCACCTCACACCACACATTGTCCTCAAACATCTCATTTCCAGCACATCCACCCTCCTGCGCACAACTCTATCCATAGCCCATGCCTCGCAACCATACAACATTGTTGGAACCACTATTCCTTCAAACATACCCATTTTTGCTTTCCGAGATAAGATTACAGGTTATAGCTGGGCGAGATTATAATCGAAGGTGACAAGGTTGTAGGACGCGGGTGAACTAGATTACAGATTACGGAATGTGATCATAGATTACAAGTGAACAAAGTTATAGTTTACAGGTGAACATGACTATAGGTTACAGGTGAGCAAGGTTATGGGACATGCAGGTGAACACGGTTATAGACTACAGGTGAACATAGTTACAGGTTACAGATGAACAAGATTATAGATTAGCGGTGAACATAATCATAGATTACAAGTGAACAAGATTATAAGCTACAGATAAATAAGAGATTACATATGAGCAAGATTATAGGTTACAGATGAAAAAGATTACAGGCTACAGGTGAACAAGATGATACTTTACTGATGAACATTACATTTGTCAAATGTAGAACATGGCTTCAAATGACAGGCAGGCAAGAACGGAAATAACAGTCAAACAAGGTCATAAACTGAAATCAAACGTGAGTAGAAAAGAGAGTCCAGTACATGGAATTACTGTTAAGTGGGAAATACTTGTCAAAATGTTTGGTTAAAGTGTGGAATTAATGTGAACCAGGGTTCGGAACTCCAGTGAAGTAAGTTCAGAAATTCTTGTATTAAGAATGAGTAGCTTAAGAAGGTATTAGAGTGGTAAATAAGATCAAAAAATAACCTAAAGATTATAGATTAATCGGAGAAGACGAGACAAATCATCGTAGAACAGGATTAAAAAGTAGTCAAAATGGATCAGAAGACCGAGTTATAGAAAACAAAATTTGTAGTTCAGTTTGGATAGAAATTATCATCGAACGAAATAATGAAATTCAGGACGATGAAACTTTACAATATTCTGGGATTGTACTTGCATTATGAACTTTTGCAATATCCACCGTTTTTATCCTTCAGTTGATCTCTAATGATGTATGTATTGAAGATCTTCGGCACTTTCTGAAAACAGGTAATATCTACAAGCTTGGCTCCGGAAAATATTAGTTTTCACATTTCTAAGATAAAATTCAAATCATGGTCAAAACTCCGTTGGAATGAGTGCAATGGGGACGAACTCAATTGCCTTATTTGAAGCCTCTACTACATACAGTGTATTCATTTTTGTCATAGATGTAAAAAGAAAGAGAAAACCAATAGAAATGAAATCCTGGAGTTGAAAAGAGAAGACAGACACACTCCTTCTCGATCACAAGACCCTCTTTATCATTATATATCTATAGACTTGTCGACTATCCGGACCACTAGGATGTAGTAACTACCAAATCACCCAACGTCTAAAGCCGTAACTACAACTGCTACTATCATTTCATGGCGGGAAAACCCAACGTTGGAAAGCAAAAGGCAACGAATCAGTTTCGTGCTGCCATCTGGACGGTGTGGGTCGTAACGTCTGGTTAGGGCTATGGCGTCAGCGGCAGAAACCAGAATAATCTTGAGTTTCTTAATTCTAATCAAATTGGCGGTGAGTTGTAAATATGTACTGTGAGAGTTCGTGGATGAAGACTGTGGCTTTCTTATGGACAGACTGTGATTGTAAAGTGTAAGGAAAGAAAGATTGTCTCGGGAATCTTGTACTTATCCAGAATTTGAGCAAATCGAAATGGCATATTTGACGAGTGGACGGTGATAGCGTTTTGAATCTGGATGCGAGCTGTTGAAACTTCTCGCTCCTTCTGTTGACTTAGTGTTACATTGAGAGAATTGCTTCGTATAGTTAGTGAAGAATCTTGATTTAGTTTGAATATTTTAGTAAATATGAAAATGTACCTCTGTAGCTTTATATATATCATTCGGGTCCAAATTTTTGCACGACCCTTGCGATAGAACTATTCATTTCAGGGGTCTTATTAGCAGTATATTATCATGCTTTGTATAGGCCTTGGACCTGTCAATTGTCAGGGTCAATAAGCCCATTTACTTCGTAATGGACAGTCTAAAATCTTTGACACCAAGTGCCTAGGGCAACTTTAAGAGCTAATTCCCTCACTACATTTAAGGATCTTTCTATACTAGGAATTTCGAAATATTTGAAAACAGTTGACTTTGCAGAGGATGGACAGAGATGGTAATGGCGGGATAAGAGACCGAAGCAACATTTCTCAAGATTACTAAATTCTTTGTTCATAAACAGATCCATTACCGGGACGTGACGTGCCTTTTAAGAGGAAAACAGAAGCTAAAAGAGTCGAGACTAGTTGAGTAGTCACTGTTTTAGCATTTCATTTTGTGGTTGAATATAATCCGATTTGAAGGTCGTCACAGCGCGTTCAGCTGGAATTGCCATTTCGGTGAAGATTCAAAGTTTGGTCTGTTGGTTTGCGCTTTAAGCATATAAACTGACAAGGTCGTTAAATGCGGTCAAATCAACTCTTTTCTGTGGTATTGAATGTAGTTGTAGGACCACAATTTTCTCGAAAGTGCACTTGAAGTTTTTTTTTCCGTGAAATCTTAGGAAAATGTATAATTTCCCGCGTTAGCGAGGTAGCGTTCCAGAACAGATGACTGAGCCTGAGGAAAAACTTCACTTGGTCCGCTGTTCTGTTTCTTTGAAAAAGTAAAAACTACGACACTCGGGGAATACGTGGGCAGTATTTTCCCCCATCCCCAAATGGCGTCCTAGCTTCGTCTCTTCGATGTATATCAACTGACTTGTATTTCTCTCTCGTCTCCCCCCTGATGTGATTGTTACACGAAAGCGCACTTGGGAACTTAGTGTTTCATTTCCTCGTGGACTCGTAGGAATATATATATATATTATATATATATATATATATATATATATATATATATATATATATATATATATATATATATATAAAGCCTCGATATATTAAAATGTCAAGAACTGAATCTGCTACATTGCACCACGACGCTCGTGTTTCAGAGTGGTCGCTGGTCTGACCATAGTCCCACGGATAAAGCGGCCGTACCTCCCGATGTGGCGGCGCGCGTCGCCGGCAAGTCGGTGGACGTCTTGCAAGGAGTACCCCGCGCCAGGCTGGGCGTGGCAGTGGCGCGGGAGTTCCTGCGGCTGCTGCATGACTACACCCACCGCTTCACGAGAGAGACGACGGACTTTGAGGCGTCCATACTGGCCAGGGATTCTGTGAAGCTCGGACTCATGGCTTATATGGGTGAGGTGGTCCTCCAGTGTAGGCCTACCTACGTAGGTTTTCTGGAGGTAGTACTACTTGCCAATGCCCCGTCAACACCTTGTAGAGGTTGCTAACGACCTGTCCTTATCCCCCTGTATCTTGTAGATGTTGCTAACGACCTGTCCTCACCCCCCTGTATCTTGTAGATGTTGCTAACGACCTGTCCTCACCCCCCTGTATCTTGTAGATGTTGCTAACGACCTGTCCTCACCCCCCTGTATCTTGTAGATGTTGCTAACGACCTGTCCTCACCCCCCTGTATCTTGTAGAGGTTGCTAATCTTTTTTCCAACTTCTGTAACTTTTTTTTTTCTAACGTCTAGTCTCCTCTCCGCTCCCTCTTCCCCCCTTGTGCAGGCCGCTAACGTATAATCCCCCTTCTCCCTCCCTCCCGACTCCCTGGTGCTAACGTCTTGTGGTCGCCCCTTTGATGCAGGTTACCAGGGGGAGCAGGAGTGCATGGAGCGAACAGTGTGTGAAGCTGGGGAGATAGCGGGCAGGTACTACCCCAGTACCTCCCTGGTGCTGACGGCCATTAATTACATGGTGCCGGGCTACATTAGGAGCCTCCTGGAGGTGGCCAGGGACGCCGCACAGGGAGTGTCCTGTGGCTACTACAGGTACGTCCTCGACCACACCAGGGAGAGTTTCCTTGTTTCCAGTATGTCACGGTAAAGTGCTAATTAGCTGGCGTATTGTGGTGGTTTGTGGTCCACTATACACAAGTCATATTTCAGATTTGAATGGACAGCGTTCTCTATATGTATTACAATATGTATACTTCATATGTTATATCATTTGCAATGAAAGCTTTTGATCTGTTCAACTTAAGTAACTGCACGATTGTTTATAAACGCGATGCGACTTGTATATTTTCCAATACGACTTGATGAATAATTACATCGCTATTGTTCCGCGTAAATAAACATTTGTGTACTATTAGTCGATCTTGGCTTCCAGTATTTTAAGCCATTCCGCTCAACACGTCAAAGCGACACAAGCTAACACTCCCTTGTTCTCTTCCTCCTCCTCAGGTGTGGTAGTCTTCCTCACTACCAGAGGGAAGGCGCAGCTGTAACTTAGCCTAGGATGAGCTAACCAACCCTGACTCTAGCGCAACCAGCTGTTAGCTAACGACTGTATTACGTTGGTACTACCAGTCCTGATTATAGATTACTCTGTATTTTAAGAAATTTTAAACTACATCTGCTTAGTACATGCTAGTAAAGGTACCTAGGAAAGTGTGAATGGTTTTAGATTTGGGGATTATTGATGTGAATTGTGTATACAAGGCGCAACCAGCTCAAGTACGTGGCTTTTTCACAAAATCAAATTTAGTATGATGGTTTGAGCTGATCCAGTACGCTGTGTTGAGAGGTATTTTGAGATCAAACTTGGAAAAATTTACCATACTTATAATATAGAAAGTGTGTGATTTGTAAAGTATGCTGTCCAGGTTGTTACCAAGGCATGAAAAGATTAAGGTAACACAGCCTAGTCAGTGTACAAGACATGAACATGTTAAGGTAACAGACTAGTCACATTGACCACTGAACTGTTAACTGAAATTTCGAAAAGAAAATTTTTGGTCATATGCACTTGATATATTTGTATTTTGGTGACACTGTAGTGTAGAATATTGTATGACTGTGGCCTTTTTAAGGCTTAAATTTGAGAATTGGATTAAAGTGGTCAGTTACTGCAGTTAACATATGTTTCGCCACAAAATATCGCTGCATGGTGTAGAATTTTTTTAGGAAAATCCAGACTGTATTAGAAAATTTGAGCATTTTCACTAATAAATTTTATAGAATACCTTCACTTTCATACTATCCTGCTTTATTTTTCGGTATGGTAACTAGGACTTTAGCAATGGGTTGGATAAATAAGTGCCCAATACATTAATTTGCTTTTTTTTTTTTTTTTTTAATCGCCTAAACTACGAAAGTTGCGGTTAGAATGGTTACCTAAAGTAAGACTTTTGCAATGGATGCCAATGAACCAAATAATTTGCATAAAATTGCTTTAAATCTCGAAAATGATAGATTAAGCAAGTTTAATAGATATTCCCCATGAAATGATGGATCAGTTTGGGCTTTAAGCCTATCAACTGCCAGGGAGGGCCATTAAGGCAGTTAATGTAAGCTACATCCAACAACCAAAGAATCTTTAACACCTTCAGGCGGTGAAGATAATTCTGAGACCAAATACACACTATGCATGTGACCCATGAAGTGAATCTGATTAAAAACTAAACTTTGTACCCTGTAATGACCTATTCTAATTAAGCTTCATTAGCCTTGGATCTTCTAAATATGTAATTAAAATTACTCGTTACTCTTTAATGAATTCTTAGATTAACATATTTTGTGCGACTGACATCTATGGTCATCCTCGAGGGTTGTCCATATTGGCTGTGAAGGTCAAAGTCTGGGATCCTTGTACCCCGGACCCCACTAGTGGTAACGCTTGCTAGTTGCTTCAGTGGATATATATATATATATATATATATATATATATATATATATATATATATATATATATATATATATATATTAGCGAGGTAGCGTTAAGAACAGAGGACTGGGCCTTTGAGGGAATACCCTCACCTGGCCCAATTCTCTGTTCCTTCTTTTGGAAAATTAAAAAAAAACGAGAGGGGAGGATTTCCAGCCCCCCGCTCCCTCCCCTTTTAGTCGCCTTCTACGACACGCAGGGAATACGTGGGAAGTATTCTTTCTCCCCTATCCCCAGGGAATGGCCCAGTCCTCTGTTCTTAACGCTACCTCGCTAATGCGGGAAATGGCGAATAGTTTGAAAGAAGAAAGAAAATATATATATATATATATATATATATATATATATATATATATATATATATATATATATATGTTCTTGCCTTTACAGATAGTCACACATTTGCATACAAGAACACCGAGGAATGAAGGTACAGAATATAGCAAATCTTTTTAAAGATTTGGTGAATGGCTAAGATTCTAAACATGTTTACCGACATAAATTGTAAAATGTTCATCCAGGTAATGGAGTTTCCACTCGTGGACAGTATGGCAACTATGACCGAACGGAGGAGCTAGGCAACATGTTTCCTAAATATGAAGAGCTATAATCATTCGTGGGTTAGGAGGTCGACATGTGTGTAGGGGAATGTACTGAAGATAAGCACTCTAGAATACAATATGCGAATATGCCTTTGCGATCGATTCCAGCGTACAGTTTAGCTATGCTAATGTTTCTGGTATCCAGTATTTTTTCTAATACAGAATAGCTATAATGTTTCTAGCGCATATATAGCTGTTTTGATTGTAGCGTACAGTATTACTATAGTATTGTTTCTAGCATACAGGATTTTGCTATTTTCTAGCGGAGTGTAGGTAGGTTTTTTTTTTTTACCGTACAATATGGATGTTATTGTTTCTAGCATCGAATATGTCTATGCAAATGTTTCCAGCATACACACGTATATCATTTCTAGCGTCCAGTATAGCTATGCTATTGTTTCTAGAGTGCAGTATAACAATTTCTAGCGAACAGTATAGTAACTATGCTATTTTTTTAACGTACAAATACCTACGATGTTTCTATCGTACATATAGCTATGCTACAGTTTCTATCGTGCAATGTGGCTACGCTAACTTCTGATGTACAGTATGTTATCGTAGCAAACACAAGGTACGTATCGTTGTTAGCACACAATGGTTGCCATTTTTTTTTCTAACCTACAACATCGTTATCCTTCTAGAGCATTACTGATGTGCTATTATTTATAGCGTACATTACAGCCAATCTATTGTTTCTAGTGTACAGAGCAACTATGCTTAGTTTTCAGTGTACAGTACAGCTATGCTATTGTTTACAATGTACAGTACAACTGTTTCTATCGTGCAGCACACTAGTGCTATAGCTATAAAAGTGCCGTATACCTATGCTATTGTTTCTTGCGTACAACATAACAGCTATAGGTTTCTAGAGTACAGTATACCTATGCTACTGTTTATAGCGTAGAGTACATCTTGGTATTTCCAGCTCGGTATACCTGGGATGGTATATGTAGCAGTATATCTACTCTAGTTTCTTGCTCAAAGTATACCCATGTGGTTCGTAGCGTAATGTGCGTATAATATAGTACATTATAGATATGCTGTTTTCGTGTAGTTTGTAAGAAATATAATTGTTTGGTACTTACCATTAACGAAGCTGGCGACCTGCCCCATGACGCATGCGCAGAGGAGGATGATCAGCTGATTGGCTGGCGTCATGATTCTTGACCAGGATTATGAACCGACGATATTCGATAATTATTTAACTAGAAGCTGAGTGATTTTCACTTACAGAATGCGTCACGACTATTCCTTAAAAGAAATGACGTGAAATGCCTTGTTTAGAATCTAATTACTGATATTCTAATGACAAAAGCTTTGGGGTTTCTCTGTGGAAGCCTGAGTTAAAAGACGAGTGCTCAGTGCATGTGTCAGTATGGGTTTAAAAGGCTGTTGGTTGTCGGGGAGTTTTTATGCAGATGGCGACAAGGTCTTTCGGTTCTCCGGCGTGTGACGTCAGGCCAATCATAGGGGCTCCCGTGACCTTGGCCGAGGGATGAGTGTAGCGACGGTGGGAAGGCTGCCGACGCTTCCTATTTGACTGTTCCAGGTAAACAATTTTATCATAAAATTTACATTGTATTTTTGTTTCCTGGTATAGCAATGTGCCAATTGGCGGTGGTAGGAGAAAAGTAGCCATGAAAGTGATGATGTAAGGTCGGACTGGAGAAGATTGACACAAATTGTGGTGTTAGTGTGGTGTTGGACAGTGGTGGTGGTGATGGCTGTAGTAACCTTGTCACTCTTGCTTGGCATTGATTGGAGGTTTAAGGAATGGAGGAGTTTGGGAGGATTTGTGGGTGGGGATTGTGGGGATAGGGTTTGAGGATAAGTACTGAATGGGAATTATAGAAAAAGTATGTAAGACACTGGGATCAACTAGAGAACTACATTGTTTTTAGTTTTTTGATTTGTTTTTGGTTTAAATTTTGGTGTCTAATAATTTGATTTTATAATTTATCACTTGAGAACCAGTAATGGCTTTTTTCTAGATTATCTTCTCTACCCATTTTTGATATGTTTCTGTATTTTGTTCTTCAGTTTTTACCCATATTGTTTTTGCTCTGTCGTGAAGTAGTGTATTTATTGATGGTGAATTTGTTCTTTGATGTAGTTCTTCACTTATGATAAATTTTGGATATCTGATTAATATAAATTTCAGAGCTTTATACACGTTGTACTTTCCTCATATTGGTCAACTTTATTGTATGTAAAGATATCGCTGGATATTCTATCACTGATCTTATCATTATTGTGTATAGTCTCTAATTTCTGAGCAAATGTTTCTGAATTTCTGTAATTTAGCCAATATCTATTTTGTTCTTCGAACTTTTTCTCTCAAGTTGGTTTTACTTTGTAACTTTCGATCCCAGTAATATACCTTTTCTATGGATACAGGTCTTGGACTGTTATTGGGTCATTTTTGAATTTTGCAATTGGTATTATGAATGTTTATATTTGATTTTCCATTTGTATTCGAGCGTATTATTTTCTATTGCACTGTGTTTTGCCATTATTTTTATTTTCCTGGATATGATATTTGTGTTATCAGCATACTTAATATACTCACTATACTGTGTTGGTGTGACATATCTGATGTGTATATTATAAAAAAAATTGGTTAAAGGCGTCCGGCTTGTGGCACTTCACACTCTGTTGTTGTATAAGATTTCCTATACAATTTTTTGTTTCTTGTCTCCCAGATAGAGTAGTTGTTCGTATGATGTTGCTAGTCCTTGTTGTAATATTGTATGATTGAGTCCTATATGCCATACTTTATCAAATGCTTTGGAAACTTCTCTTAATACTATGTTTACCTGATTGTTCTTTGCTTTTTCTATTGCTGGTGTATCTGTTACTGTAGCTGAGTTCGTATTTTTTCTAAATCCTTGCTGTCTAGAATTTAGTACGTTTTAATCTTATATATATGTGTGTTAACAGTCGCTTGTTTATCATTTTTTTCTTAGTAATATCCCGATTATTTCTGATGAGATGGGTCTGTAATTTATAATTTTTGTGTCTTTTCCTTCTTTTGGTATGAAGGTTGCTTTAGCTTTCTTTAATGTGTCAGGTAAAAATCCTGATGCTAAGTAAACCTTGTATATTTGTTGATGTTCTGATAGCATTTTTGGGAAGAATGAATAGCATGCTTCTTGTTATTCCACTGAATCCTGGTGCTTTTAAATCGGCGTAAACTGTTGTAGTTCACCTTATTTTCCCTATTTCTAGTACTGAATTCTTTTTTTTTTTTCTTTTTTTTTTATACTTTGTCGCTGTCTCCCGCGTTTGCGAGGTAGCGCAAGGAAACAGACGAAAGAAATGGCCCCCCCCCCCCCATACACATGTACATACACACGTCCACACACGCAAATATACATACCTACACAGCTTTCCATGGTTTACCCCAGACGCTTCACATGCCTTGCTTCAATCCACTGACAGCACGTCAACCCCTGTATACCACATGACTCCAATTCACTCTATTTCTTGCCCTCCTTTCACCCTCCTGCATGTTCAGGCCCCGATCACACAAAATCTTTTTCACTCCATCTTTCCACCTCCAATTTGGTCTCCCTCTTCTCCTCGTTCCCTCCACCTCCGACACATATATCCTCTTGGTCAATCTCTCCTCACTCATTCTCTCCATGTGCCCAAACCATTTCAAAACACCCTCTTCTGCTCTCTCAACCACGCTCTTTTTATTTCCACACATCTCTCTTACCCTTACGTTACTTACTCGATCAAACCACCTCACACCACACATTGTCCTCAAACATCTCATTTCCAGCACATCCATCCTCCTGCGCACATCTCTATCCATAGCCCACGCCTCGCAACCATACAGCATTGTTGGAACCACTATTCCCTCAAACATACCCATTTTTGCTTTCCGAGATAATGTTCTCGACTTCCACACATTTTTCAAGGGTACATGATAATAGTCTGTTTATAGACCATGATGATGTATGATAATGGGGTACATAATTCTAATCTGGTTACCGTTTATATATCATGATATTGTATGATGAGGCACATATTTATAGTCATGTAAGTTAATGTAGGTGAGGCTAACATTTTCTGTAAATTGGTTAGAGTTGGCATCTTTGGCTAGGTTTGTGTTTTTGAGGTTAACAGCTTCTGCTAGGTTTGTGTTGGCGAAGCTAGCATTTTCTGCTAGGTTAATGTCGGTGAGACTAGAATTTTCTGCTAGGTTAGTATTGGTAAGGCTAGCATCTTCTGCTAGTTTAGTATCAGTGAGATTACTATCTTCTTTGTGTCAGTGAAGCTGGTATCTTATGCAGACCTACCGTCTGTGAAGTATGCATCTTCTGATTTAGCGTCAATGAAGCTAGCATCTTCTGCTGATTCAGCGTCAGTGAAGCTAGCATCTAATGATTTAGCGTCAGTGAAGCTAACATCTTCCGCTGATTCAGCGTCAGTGAAGCTAGCATCTCCTATGTTAGTGTTTTCTCAAGCCACTACATCGATTGTCATAAATTTCCAAAATGTTTGTATATGGGAAACTCTTATAAAAGCCAGATATAATATGCACAGCGAGAATAGATTATTAGCGTACTCTCTGAATTATCTTTTAAGAGTAGATATTAGATAAATCCCTAGGAAAGGGAGAGTGCACACGTATGTACCACAAACCTGGATATATATATATATATATATATATATATATATATATATTTTTTTTTTTTTTTTTTTTTCTTTTTTTTGCTTTGTCGCTGTCTCCCGCGTTTGCGAGGTAGCGCAAGGAAACAGACGAAAGAAATGGCCCAACCCATTTCTTATATATATATATATATATATATATATATATATATATATATATATATATATATATATATATATTCCTACGAGTCCATGGGGAAAATGAAACACTTATCGTATTTCATTTATCCCGTGGACTCGTAGGAACATCTTGATCACACGCAAAATTGTGATCCTTTCCTATCTATCTATCTATCTATATATATATATATATATATATATATATATATATATATATAATCGTTTTAGATTACACTTTTTCCGTAATGGATATTAATAAACCCCATTTGACCTCAGAGTGAGGACCCGGTGGTTCTGTTCTCATTCGTTAGCGTGACTTTCATGACTGTATACCATCCGTGACCTTTGCCACGCCCAGCGAGGACAGATGGTGGCTCAGGTTTTTTGTGTGTTATCTGGAGCGGGGCCTTTGCTGAAGGCTGGTGGTGGTGTGTGTACAATGTTATGGGAGGCATTGTGTGTGTTTATATATATTTATTTATATTTATTTATTATACTTTGTCGCTGTCTCCCGCGTTTGCGAGGTAGCGCAAGGAAACAGACGAAAGAAATGGCCCAACCCCCCCCCCCCCATACACATATATATACATACGTCCACACACGCAAATATACATACCTACACAGCTTTCCATGGTTTACCCCAGACGCTTAACATGCCCTGCTTCAATCCACTGACAGCACGTCAACCCCGGTATACCACATCGCTCCAATTCACTCTATTCCTTGCCCTCCTTTCACCCTCCTGCATGTTCAGGCCCCGATCACACAAAATCTTTTTCACTCCATCTTTCCACCTCCAATTTGATCTCTCTCTTCTCCTTGTTCCCTCCACCTCCGACATATATATCCTCTTGGTCAATCTTTCCTCACTCATCCTCTCCATGTGCCCAGACCACTTCAAAACACCCTCTTCTGCTCTCTCAACCACGCTCTTTTTATTTCCACACATCTCTCTTACCCTTACGTTACTCACTCGATCAAACCACCTCACACCACACATTGTCCTCAAACATCTCATTTCCAGCACATCCATCCTCCTGCGCACAACTCTATCCATAGCCCACGCCTCGCAACCATACAACATTGTTGGAACCACTATTCCTTCAAACATACCCATTTTTGCTTTCCGAGATAATGTTCTCGACTTCCACACATTCTTCAAGGCCCCCAGGATTTTCGCCCCCTCCCCCACCCTATGATCCACTTCCGCTTCCATGGTTCCATCCGCTGCCAGATCCACTCCCAGATATCTAAAACACTTCACTTCCTCCAGTTTTTCTCCATTCAAACTCACCTCCCAATTGACTTGACCCTCAACCCTACTGTACCTAATAACCTTGCTCTTATTCACATTTACTCTTAACTTTCTTCTTCCACACACTTATATATATATAATCACGGAACAGATGAAGGGCCGCATCATCCGCTCACATACATTCTCTGGCTGTCATGTGTAATGCACCGAAACCACAGCTCCCTCCCTATCCACATCCACACACCCTCAGACCTTTTCATGGTTTACCACCAGACGCTTCACATTCCCTGGTTCAATCCATTGATAGCACGTCGACCCCGGTATACCACATCATTCCAATTCACTCTATTCCTTGCACGACTTTCACCCCTCCTGTATGTTCAACCCCGATCGCTCAAAATCTTTTTCACCCAATCCTTCCATCTCCAATTTGGTCTCCCGCTTCTCCTTGTTCCCTCCACCTCTGACACACACATTCTCTTAGGCAATCTCTCCTCACTCATTCTCTCCATGTGTCCAAACCATTTTAACACACCCTCTTCAGCTATCTCAACCACACGCTTTTTATTTCCACACATCTCTCTTACCATTACATTACTTAATCAAACCATCTCGCGCCACATATTGTCCTCCCAGATGATATCTATTTCCACACGTCAACGATTCGAGAACCTTCGCCCCCCTCCCCCACCCTGTGACTCACTTCCATGGTTCTATCTGCTGCTAAGTCCACTCCCAGATATCTAAGACACTTCACTTCCTCCAGTTTTTCTCTTTTCAGATTCGCAGCTAACCTGTCCCTCTCACCTGCTAATCCTAATATCCTTGATTTTATTTACATTTACTATCGGTCTCCTTTCACACACACTTTCAAACGGTCACGACCCTTGAGCAGGACGGTACGACCCTTGAGCACGACGGTACGACCACTGTACACGACAGTACGACCCTCCAGCACGACCTTAAGGTAATCTGGTCAGGCTTTCGGTCTGCCCCGTAAATAAACACCACCATATGTAGGGGTCGTACCGTCGTGCTCGAGGGTCGTACCGTCTTGCTCAAGGGTCGTATCGTCATGCTTAAGGTGGTGTACCGTCGTGCTCAAGGGTCGTGCAGTCATGCTCAAGGGTCGTACCGTCGCGCTCACGAGTCGTACCGTCGTGCTCAAGGGTCGTACCGTCGTGCTCAAGGGTCGTACCGTCGTGCTCAAGGGTCGTACCGTCGTGCTCAAGGGTCGTACCGTCGTGCTCAAGGGTCGTACCGTCGTGCTCAAGGGTCGTACCGTCGTGCTCAAGGGTCGTACCGTCGTGCTCAAGGGTCGTACCGTCGTGCTCAAGGGTCGTACCGTCGTGCTCAAGGGTCGTACCGTCGTGCTCAAGGGTCGTACCGTCGTGCTCAAGGGTCGTACCGTCGTGCTCAAGGGTCGTACCGTCGTGCTCAAGGGTCGTACCGTCGTGCTCAAGGGTCGTACCGTCGTGCTCAAGGGTCGTACCGTCGTGCTCAAGGGTCGTACCGTCGTGCTCAAGGGTCGTACCGTCGTGCTCAAGGGTCGTACCGTCGTGCTCAAGGGTCGTACCGTCGTGCTCAAGGGTCGTACCGTCGTGCTCAAGGGTCGTACCGTCGTGCTCAAGGGTCGTACCGTCGTGCTCAAGGGTCGTACCGTCGTGCTCAAGGGTCGTACCGTCGTGCTCAAGGGTCGTACCGTCGTGCTCAAGGGTCGTACCGTCGTGCTCAAGGGTCGTACCGTCGTGCTCAAGGGTCGTACCGTCGTGCTCAAGGGTCGTACCGTCGTGCTCAAGGGTCGTACCGTCGTGCTCAAGGGTCGTACCGTCGTGCTCAAGGGTCGTACCGTCGTGCTCAAGGGTCGTACCGTCGTGCTCAAGGGTCGTACCGTCGTGCTCAAGGGTCGTACCGTCGTGCTCAAGGGTCGTACCGTCGTGCTCAAGGGTCGTACCGTCGTGCTCAAGGGTCGTACCGTCGTGCTCAAGGGTCGTACCGTCGTGCTCAAGGGTCGTACCGTCGTGCTCAAGGGTCGTACCGTCGTGCTCAAGGGTCGTACCGTCGTGCTCAAGGGTCGTACCGTCGTGCTCAAGGGTCGTACCGTCGTGCTCAAGGGTCGTACCGTCGTGCTCAAGGGTCGTACCGTCGTGCTCAAGGGTCGTACCGTCGTGCTCAAGGGTCGTACCGTCGTGCTCAAGGGTCGTACCGTCGTGCTCAAGGGTCGTACCGTCGTGCTCAAGGGTCGTACCGTCGTGCTCAAGGGTCGTACCGTCGTGCTCAAGGGTCGTACCGTCGTGCTCAAGGGTCGTACCGTCGTGCTCAAGGGTCGTACCGTCGTGCTCAAGGGTCGTACCGTCGTGCTCAAGGGTCGTACCGTCGTGCTCAAGGGTCGTACCGTCGTGCTCAAGGGTCGTACCGTCGTGCTCAAGGGTCGTACCGTCGTGCTCAAGGGTCGTACCGTCGTGCTCAAGGGTCGTACCGTCGTGCTCAAGGGTCGTACCGTCGTGCTCAAGGGTCGTACCGTCGTGCTCAAGGGTCGTACCGTCGTGCTCAAGGGTCGTACCGTCGTGCTCAAGGGTCGTACCGTCGTGCTCAAGGGTCGTACCGTCGTGCTCAAGGGTCGTACCGTCGTGCTCAAGGGTCGTACCGTCGTGCTCAAGGGTCGTACCGTCGTGCTCAAGGGTCGTACCGTCGTGCTCAAGGGTCGTACCGTCGTGCTCAAGGGTCGTACCGTCGTGCTCAAGGGTCGTACCGTCGTGCTCAAGGGTCGTACCGTCGTGCTCAAGGGTCGTACCGTCGTGCTCAAGGGTCGTACCGTCGTGCTCAAGGGTCGTACCGTCGTGCTCAAGGGTCGTACCGTCGTGCTCAAGGGTCGTACCGTCGTGCTCAAGGGTCGTACCGTCGTGCTCAAGGGTCGTACCGTCGTGCTCAAGGGTCGTACCGTCGTGCTCAAGGGTCGTACCGTCGTGCTCAAGGGTCGTACCGTCGTGCTCAAGGGTCGTACCGTCGTGCTCAAGGGTCGTACCGTCGTGCTCAAGGGTCGTACCGTCGTGCTCAAGGGTCGTACCGTCGTGCTCAAGGGTCGTACCGTCGTGCTCAAGGGTCGTACCGTCGTGCTCAAGGGTCGTACCGTCGTGCTCAAGGGTCGTACCGTCGTGCTCAAGGGTCGTACCGTCGTGCTCAAGGGTCGTACCGTCGTGCTCAAGGGTCGTACCGTCGTGCTCAAGGGTCGTACCGTCGTGCTCAAGGGTCGTACCGTCGTGCTCAAGGGTCGTACCGTCGTGCTCAAGGGTCGTACCGTCGTGCTCAAGGGTCGTACCGTCGTGCTCAAGGGTCGTACCGTCGTGCTCAAGGGTCGTACCGTCGTGCTCAAGGGTCGTACCGTCGTGCTCAAGGGTCGTACCGTCGTGCTCAAGGGTCGTACCGTCGTGCTCAAGGGTCGTACCGTCGTGCTCAAGGGTCGTACCGTCGTGCTCAAGGGTCGTACCGTCGTGCTCAAGGGTCGTACCGTCGTGCTCAAGGGTCGTACCGTCGTGCTCAAGGGTCGTACCGTCGTGCTCAAGGGTCGTACCGTCGTGCTCAAGGGTCGTACCGTCGTGCTCAAGGGTCGTACCGTCGTGCTCAAGGGTCGTACCGTCGTGCTCAAGGGTCGTACCGTCGTGCTCAAGGGTCGTACCGTCGTGCTCAAGGGTCGTTCCGTCGTGCTCAAAGGTCGTCCCGTCGTGCTCAAGGGTCGTACCGTCGTGTTCAATCACCGTGGTTGCATTATCTTTCTGTAAGCAGGGGAGGGGGTTAATTCCCCCAGATTACTTCACAATTACTGAAACTTTGATGTGTATATGATTAACTTGACCTGCTGCCAGTTACGTAGGACTTGCCTACAGTGCACAGCTCTTGTCATGAGCCGTCAGAAAGACGACCAGGTACGCCTCTGTGTGTGTGGTAGAGAAGCGTGTGTGCGGTAGAGAAGAGGGTGTGTGGTAGAGAAGCGTGTGTGTGGTAGAGAAGTGGGTGTGTGGTAGAGAAGTGGGTGTGTGGTAGAGAAGTGGGTGTGTGGTGTGTGGTAGAGAAGCGTGTGTGTGGTGGAGTAGTGTGTGTGTGTGTGTGTGTGTGTGAGGGTAGACAGACGCCCGTGTGAGGTGAGGGCGGGCGGTGGGAGGCGAACAATGCTAGGGGGGGGGGGGATGACTGGAGCGTGTGATGCGGGTTACCAGCTAGCTGGCAGCATCCGGGCCGCTGACCTTGCCTCTGGTGACCCCTGGAACTGGGTCAGTGTTGCATAGTTGTTCTTGTTGTTGTTCTTGTTGTTGGACGGGCAGACGGAATATATATATATATATATATATATATATATATATATATATATATATATATATATATATATATATATCGCTTCTCTCTCTCTCTCTCTCTCTCTCTCTCTCTCTCTCTCTCTCTCTCTCTCTCTCTCTCTCTCCCATACAACCCACCCACCTCCCACTGTTGTCTATCCAGTAGCCTCTAACGGTTGTTAGAAAATATAACTAACAGACAAAATGACTGTTAGAAGACAAATTTGATTTTTATTTTTTGACACAGAAAAGGAAGGAAAAAAGATAGAATTATTTAGCTTTTTGCTGTGTTAGTCTGGCTAAATGCTTCTGTTTCAAATTAATTCTTATTTCTTTTTAATTGGTTTTTATTCGAGTTCTATTTCTCTTTAATTATGTATCACTAATTATCGCATCTTTATCAAAGTAACCTCTCTCTCTCTCTCTCTCTCTCTCTCTCTCTCTCTCTCTCTCTCTCTCTCTTTCTTTAAGATAAATATAGAATGTGTCTGGTCTTATGATTAACAGTTGAATAGGATGTTAGGGGTTCCACCTCCCTCCCCCGATCATGTTAGAACGGCTAATCATGGAATTAGAAAGTGGGTGAGGAGGAAGCGGGCGGGAGCACCATGGGACTACACATGGGATATGGGACAGCCATGTGACACAAGATATGGGACTGCACATGGGATATGGGACAGCCATTTAACACAAGATCCGGTGGTCCATGATGAGGCAACACCCCCTACTGCAGGAGAGAGACAGTACAGTACAGCAGAAGGTTCCTCCCCACTCACCACTATAGATGGAGACAGTACAGTACAGCAGAAGGCTCCTCCCCACTCACCACTATAGATGGAGACAGTACAGTACGCAGAAGGTTCCTCCCCACCCACCACTATAGATGGAGACAGTACAGTACAGCAGAAGGCTCCTCCCCACTCACCACTATAGATGGAGACAGTACAGTACGCAGAAGGTTCCTCCCCACCCACCACTATAGATGGAGACAGTACAGTACAGCAGAAGGTTCCTCCCCACCCACCACTATAGATGGAGACAGTACAGTACAGCAGAAGGTTCCTCCCCACCCACCACTATAGATGGAGACAGTACAATACAGCAGAAGGCTCCTCCCCACCCACCACTATAGATGGAGACAGTAAAATACAGCAGAAGGCTCCTCCCCACCCACCACTATAGATGGAGACAGGATGATAGACATTAGATAACCACAAGGAAATTATCCCTGTGGTTTTACCTGCATCTCATGTACACTCGCTCCTTTTATACTTTTTTGTATATATATATATATATATATATATATATATATATATATATATATATATATATATATATATACACAACCCTAGCACCTTCGTCTTGACCTCCTGCCGTCTTCTCTTATACATCTCCCAGTCATTTGCCCTCTTTCTTTGCAAGTATCGTCCAAAGGCCTCTCTTTTTCACTAACAACTTCTCTTCATCATTCCACCACTCACTACCCTTTCTAATCTGCCTACCTCCCACCTTCCTCATGCCACATGCATCTCTTGCACGAGATATCACCGCCTCCCTAAATACATTCCATTCCTCACCCACTGCCCTCACGTCAATTTGCTCTTACCTTATGCCATTCTACACTCAATTTCTGCTGGTACTTCCTCACACAAATCTCATTTCTAAGCTCACTTTCACCATTCTCATCTCCCCGACATTCTCTCCTCTTTTTTGAAAATCTCTACAAATCTTCATCTTCGCCTCCACAAGATAGTGATCAGACATCTCACCAGCTGCCCCTCTCAGCGCAGTGACATCCAAAAGTGTCTCTTTTACACGTCTATCATTTAACACGTAAACCAATAATGCCCTTTCACCATCTTTCATGCTCACATACTTATACTTGTGTATATTTCTCTTTTCAAACCAGGTATTTCCAATCACCTCTTTTTTCAGCACACAAATCCACAGTCTCTTCACCATGAGAGTTGGAGTGAGAGAATATCAATAAACTTTAGGGAAAATAAGGAAATGCTTTGGAAGGTAAATACCGTGCATAAGACGAGAACATAATGGGAACATCGGTGAAAGGGTTAAGGGGGAAGTGATAACAGGTAGTGATGAAGTGAGGAGGACATGGAGTGAGTATTTTAAAGGTTTGTTGAATGTACTTGATGGTAAAGCGGCAGATGTAGCATGTTTTGGTTGGGATGGTATGCGAAGTGAGAATGTCAAGAAGAGTGGTTTGGTGAGGAGAGAAGAGGTGGCGAAAGCCTTGTGGAAGATGAAATCCGGCAAGGCGGCGGATTTGGATGGTATTGCAGTTGATTTCTTTTTTTTTTTTTTAAGAATGGGATTGACTGTGCTGTTGACTGATTGGTAAGGGTATTCATTATATATATAGATCTTGAAGCGCCTGAGGATTGGCGGAATGCATGTATAATGCCATTGTCCGGAGGCAAAGGGGATAAAGGAGAGTCAAACGACAGAGGCATAAGTTTGTTGAGTATTCCTAGAAAATTGTATGTGAGGGTAGTGATCGAGAGGGTAAAGGTATGTACAGAGCACCAATTGGGTAGTAGCAGTGTGGTTTCAGAAGTGGTAGAGGATGTGTGGATCAGATGTTTGCTTTGAAGAATGTATATGAGAAATACATAGAAAAACGGATTTGTATGTAGTATTAATGGATCTGGAGACAGCATATGATAGATGATAAAGATGCTTTGTAGAAGGTCTTAAGAGTATATTGTGGGGGGGGGGGCGGTAAACTGCTAGAAGCAGCGAAAAGCTTTTATCAAAAACGAAAGGCATGTGTACGAGTAGTAAGAGAGAGAGAGAGAGAGAGAGAGAGAGAGAGAGAGAGAGAGAGAGAGAGAGAGAGAGAGAGCGTATTACTATTGGTTCCCAGTGAAGGTCGATCTGTGGCAGGGGTGTTTGGTGTTCCCATGGCTGTTTGTTTATGGATGGGGTGGTTAGGGAGGTAAATGCAAGTGTTGGAGAGAGAGGCGAGTATGCAATCTGATGGGGATGAGAGAGCCTGGAAAGTGAGTCAGTTATTGTTCGCCGATGATATAGCAGTGGTGGCTGACTCGAGTGAGAAACAGCAGAAGTTGGTGACTGAGTTTGGGAAAGCGTGTGAAAGGAGAAATTTGAATACACGTGAATAAGAGCAAGGTTATTACGTTCTGCATGGTTGTGGGACGAATTAGTTGGCATGTGAGTTTAAATAGAGAAAAATTGGAGGAAGTGAAGTGTTTTAGATATCTTGGAGTGGACTTAGCAGCGAATGGGACCATGGAAGTGGAAGTGAATCATAAGGTAGGGGAAGGGTCGAAAGTTCTGGGAGCGATGAAGAATGTGTGGAAAGAACGTTATCTCGGAGAGCAAAATTAGGTATGTTTGAAGGAATAGGGTGTATTGAATTGGTTTGGACATAATGGAGATAATGACTAACATGCGTTAGTGAAGATCAGGATTAAACAAAGATTCAATTTAATGAATATTAGTGAGTAATGATTTTTTTTTTATAACTAAAATCAAGATGTGAATATGAAAAATCCTTCATGTCTGCCAATAAATAAGTCAGTAAGTAATATGCGTCCGTCTGGGTTCTCACACTGTGTGGGGAGGGGGGGCGGGATGATGATGACCAGCTCTTCACTGCTGCACTACCACTGCAACAGGACCCAGGACAGGGCGGGTTGCCAGATGCCTGATGACCCAGCCGTACTGGCGACCGGTAATCTCCATCCTGTAGTGACTCATGACAATGACATCTCCGTAGGATGCCCATGAAAGGATGTGTTGTTCACATTGAGGAAGTGCTCCTCCGGTGGAGATGAGAGACCTCCTCCTGCAGGGAAGGATAACAATGAGGTAGACGACCTGCCACACGGTAAGGAGGGTCATGACTGCAATAACCATTGTCCCTATTAAGGTCATCTTTTCATAGAGAGAAGCCATTCGGTTAAAGCAGCCGTAATACTTGCCACCGACGCCGATGATATGAGTTGTCTCGTCGATGTCGCACTTTACGAATGGTGGGAACATCTGTGAGACGGGATCTGTGAAACCAACAATGTCACGCCTCCAGGGGTAGTTGAGGATGATGTCCAGCAAGCGGTTGCTTGCCAAGTAGTTGACGATGAAAATGGTTGCCAGATCGGATGCCAATGCCACAAGATGCAGGATGACGCTACGGATGTAGATCCTGTGGAAGGAGCCGATGTTGTCACAGAGAAACTGGGTCACGTGCTGTCTGTGTGAGTTGATGTCGTGTCGGTTTTCGTGAACGAGGAGGTCCTGGAAAAGGTTGCCGAGGGAAATGTATTCCATTGCCCGGATGAAAGCGAAGAGGAGGGAGATGATGAGCAGAATCCAGGGGAAAGCCTTGTACAGGATGCTGACCTCCTTCTGCCCTTCGGGTTGGCCAACTCCATAATGGTAACCCAAGCAGAAGGATTCGTACTGTGGGGGAAGGAGGTCTCCGGTTGATTGGTCCACGCAGAACAGGTCATTTGCGTTGATCCAGTCCCCTTCTGAGATGAAGAAGAAGACCATGAAGATGAAGGATCCCCAGAGATGTGCATGAAGTGCAACTGAGCTTCCGACGCGTCTCCTAGAATTGACGAGACCAACAAATCTTTGTTTGAGGCCTTTCAATCCCTCGGTGAATCTGGTCATGCGGGTGAGGTGAGTCATTGTGGTTTTGTTTTGGTACCTTCGTGGCTGATGGTACTCACTTTGCCTTATATCCCAGATGCTGGAAAGATAAGGTCAAAATAGTTAAGTTAGGTATAGTGGTGTTATTGAAGATAGGTATATGGCCACGAAGTTGTAGTGGAGTTATTGAAGATGTGACTATGAAGTTGTGGTGGAGTTACTGAAGTTGAGGATGTGGCCATGAAGTTAGTAGTGGTTACTGAAGCTGAAGGTTTGGCCACGAAATTGTAGTGGAGTTACTGAAGATGTGGCCATGAAGTTGTATTGGAGTTATTGAAGATGTGGCCATGAAGTTAGTGAAGTTACTGAAGTTGACGATGTGGCCATGAAGTTGTAGTGGAGTTACTGAAGTTGAGGATGTGGCCGTGAAGTTGTAGTGGAGTTACTAAAGTTGAGGATGTGGCCATGAAGTTGTAGTGGAGTTACTGAAGTTGAGGATGTGGCCATGAAGTTGTAGTGGAGTTACTAAAGTTGAGGATGTGGCCATGAAGTTGTAATGGAGTTACTGAAGTTGAGGATGTGGCCATGAAGTTGTAGTGGAGTTACTGAAGTTGAGGATGTGGCCATGAAGTTGTAGTGGAGTTACTAAAGTTGAGGATGTGGCCATGAAGTTGTAATGGAGTTACTGAAGTTGAGGATGTGGCCATGAAGTTGTAGTGGAGTTACTGAAGTTGAGGATGTGGCCATGAAGTTGTAGTGGAGTTACTGAAGTTGAGGATGTGGCCATGAAGTTGTAGTGGAGTTACTGAAGTTGAGGAGGGTACAGAGGAAAGGAGAGTTAGAATGTGGTGATAGTGAAGCTATAGGGAGGGAAAGTGAGTGCACAGGAAGGAGGATATGGCAAGGATAGTGAAGATTTGGAGAGGACCATGAGGATGATGTAAAGAGGAAAATGAAGGAGGAAAGTGATGACAAGTAGAGCATATTGAAGATGAGGGATGGGGAGGGGAGGTATCAGAGATGGAGGAAGGAATTCCTCGTAGGTAATGGGGAGGATAGGGATGATAGAGAAGATATGGGAAGATAGTGATGAGGTAGGTAGGGGAGGATCGTGAGGGTATGGCGAGGATAGTGAAGATATGATGAGGATACTGTGGACGTAGGGAAGATATGCTGATGACGTAATGAGAAATGTGAGGATAGAGGTAGAAGAGTGATGAGGTAGCATAGATAGTGAAGATATGGGGAGGGTAGTGAGGATTTAAGGGAGAAATTCAAGGAATGGGAGAGGAGATGGGGAGTTTGACTGCTCCTAGGCTTCCCCCCCCTCCCCCCATTTTCTCTTATTAATCTCGTATTATGGTGTTCTATCTCACCGTCTCTTGAAGAACTTCTGTTCACTGATCTTCGTCACTGAACGTTCAACATCGTAGAGGTCAACTTTGATCAACATCATCCCTCACTCCTCTCTCTTCCAATGTGGAGGAATGATTCTGGGTCGCCCTTGGCCTTCCACTGAGAATGCCTTGTTGAGTGATGGTGAAAAAGGTAGATGTTGCGAATGTTGATAGTGATGATAGTGTGGAGGGTATACATACTGTAGTGAACATGATGGATAGTGATACTCTGGAGGGAGGCATACTGTAGTGAACATGATTGATAGTGATACTCTGGAGGGAGGCATACTGTAGTGAACATGATGGATAGTGATACACTGGAGGGAGGCATTGTGTAGTGAACATGAAGGATGGTGATGCTCTGGAGGGAGGCATACTGTAGTGAACATGATGGATAGTGATACTCTGGAGGGAGTCATTGTGTAGTGAACATGACGGATAGTGATACACTGGAGGGAGGCATTGTGTAGTGAACATGATGGATAGTGATACACTGGAGGGAGGCATACTGTAGTGAACATGAAGGACGGCGATACACTGGAGGGAGTCATTGTGTAGTGAACATGACGGATAGTGACACTCTGGAAGGAGGCATTGTGCAGTGATGATGGATAGTGATACACTGGAGGGAGGCATTGTGTAGTGAACATGATGGATAGTGATACACTGGAGGGAGGCATTGTGTAGTGAACATGATGGATAGTGATACACTGGAGGGAGGCATTGTGTAGTGAACATGAAGGATGGTGATGCTCTGGAGGGAGGCATTGTGTAGTGAACATGATGGATAGTGATACACTGGAGGGAGGCATTGTGTAGTGAACATGATGGATAGTGATACACTGGAGGGAGGCATTGTGTAGTGAACATGATGGATAGTGATACACTGGAGGGAGGCATTGTGTAGTGAACATGATGGATAGTGACACTCTGGAGGGAGGCATTGTGTAGTGAACATGATGGATAGTGATACACTGGAGGGAGGCATTGTGTAGTGAACATGAAGGATGGTGATACTCTGGAGGGAGGCATTGTGTAGTGAACATGATTGATAGTGATACACTGGAGGGAGGCATTGTGTAGTGAACATGATGGATAGTGATACACTGGAGGGAGGCATTTTGTAGTGAACATGATGGGTACTGATACTCTGGAGGGAGCCATACTGTAGTGAACATGGTGGATAGTGATACACTGGAGGGAGGCATTGTGTAGTGAACATGAAGGATGGTGATACACTGGAGGGAGGCATTGTGTAGTGAACATGATGGATAGTGATACACTGGAGGGAGGCACTGTGTAGTGAACATGAAGGATGGTGATATTCTGGAGGGAGGCATTGTGTAGTGAACATGATGGATAGTGATAGACTGGAGGGAGGCATTGTGTAGTGAACATGATGGATAGTGATACACTGGAGGGAGGCATTGTGTAGTGAACATGATGGATAGTGATACACTGGAGGGAGCCATACTGTAGTGAACATGATGGATAGTGATACACTGGAGGGAGGCATTGTGTAGTGAACATGATGGATAGTGATACTCTGGAGGGAGCCATACTGTAGTGAACATGTAAGTTTGTGTTGACAGGAAGGAAATCAGGTCTTCTTCGTGAGTGATACTCAATGAAGATCGGGCGGCCTTTGTAGATGTATTACAAAAAAAAAAGAAAAAAGTGTACGTCCATCTGAGGTACTCTGGGCTAAATTCTTACGACACACTACGACACACTCTAGTGAACAGTGTTGACGAGGCTGGCCAGTGTGTCCCCACACGTCACACTGACAGGGGTTATTTGGGAGTCAGTCAACACCCATTCAACAACGTGTTCAAATAACAGATCAGCTCTTACGTGTTCAAACATCCTGATGAACAGTGAGTCCGTGGCAACATGCATCTAACTCTTTGTGACTCACAGTGAAATGATAATAACAAATAGCTAATGAAAAATTAATGGTAGTGTGCGTGAGTCTTACAAACATGATGGATAGTGATACACTGGAGGGAGGCATTGTGTAGTGAACATGATGGATGTTGATACACTGGAGGGAGGCATTGTGTAGTGAACATGATGGATGGTGACACTCTGGAGGGAGGCATTGTGTAGTGAACATGATGGATAGTGAGCGTATCAGTTCATGTTGTTACAACCTAGTGAGCACGTCGGTCCATTCCATGTTGTTACAACCTAGTGAGCACGTCGGTCCATTCCATGTTGTTACAACCTAGTGAGCACGTCGGTCCATTCCATGTTGTTACAACCTAGTGAGCATCTCGGTCCATTCCATGTTGTTACAACCTAGTGAGCATCTCGGTCCATTCCATGTTGTTACAACCTAGTGAGCACGTCGGTCCATTCCATGTTGTTACAACCTAGTGAGCACGTCGGTCCATTCCATGTTGTTACAACCTAGTGAGCATCTCGGTCCATTCCATGTTGTTACAACCTAGTGAGCATCTCGGTCCATTCCATGTTGTTACAACCTAGTGAGCACGTCGGTCCATGTTGCAACAACCTTGTGAGTTCATGTCTGCTTCCTCTACAGTTGTTGTTCCTAAATTTTGCCTCGGACAATTAGGCTGTTACGACTCACTCCCCCATGACGTACGTACGCACGTACATCGTGTCATCACGTACCCGCCCCTCCATGACGTACGTACGCACGTACATCGTGTCATCACGTACCCGCCCCTCCATGACGTACGTACGCGCGTACGTAAATCGTGTCATCACGCACCCACTCCTCCATGCCGACGCCTTTCCTGCGTGACGTCATACGTACAGTAGTAGTAAATGCTCTATTTCAGAGTGCGATGCTGACGCTGTATCTTATAATGTTCCAGCCTAACCATGGACAGTAGAGCACACACACACACACACACACACACACGCACGCACGCGCACACACACACACACACACACACACACACACGCACGCACGCACGCACACACACACACACACACACACACACACACACACACACACACACGCACACCACGAAACACTGGTTCTCAAAGATGCACACATTACTTATGCTGACCTGTGCTGTGCTGTGTCTGCCTTCTGCTGTGTTGTGTCTGCTTTGTGCTGTGTTGTGTCTACCCTGTGCTGTGCTGTGTCTGTGCTGTGTCTGACCTGTGCTGTGCTGTGTCTGCCTTGTGCTGTGTTGTGTCTGCCTTGTGCTGTGTTGTGTCTGCCTTGTGCTGTGTTGTGTCTACCCTGTGCTGTGCTGTGTCTGTGCTGTGTCTGACCTGTGCTGTGCTGTGTCTGCCTTGTGCTGTGTTGTGTCTGCCTTGTGCTGTGTTGTATCTGCCTTGTGCTGTGTTGTGTCTACCCTGTGCTGTGCTGTGTCCGTGCTCTGTCTGACCTGTGCTGTGCTGTGTCTACCTTGTGCTGTGTTGTGTCTGCCTTGTGCTGTGTTGTGTCTGCCTTGTGCTGTGTTGTGTCTACTCTGTGCTGTGCTGTGTCCGTGCTGTGTCTGACCTGTGCTGTGTCTACCTTGTCCTGTGTTGTGTCTGCCTTGTGCTGTGTTATGTCTACCCTGTGCTGTGCTGTGCTGTGCTGTGTCTTCCCAGTGCTGTGCCGTATCTGCCTTGTGCTGTGCTGGGTCAACTTTGTGCTGTGCTGTGCTGTGTCCTCCCAGTGCTGTGCCGTATCTGCCTTGTGCTGTGCTGTGTCTACCCTGTGCTGTGCTGTGCTGTGTCGTATCTGCCTTGTGCTGTGCTGGGTTTTCCCTGGGCTTTGCTGTGCTGTGCTGCCCTGCGTCTCACTGTCCCCCCCCTAGGCTGAGTCACTCAAGCTTTACCGTTTGTGTCGTAAAGCAAGTAACGTAAACTGACACAGTTTAAGCTTACGATAAACAAATGTAGGTTTGCGGCAGGGGTGTGTGATGTCTCCAAGGTTGTTTAATTTGTTTATGGATGGGGTTGTTAGGGAGGTGAATGCAAGAGTCTTGGAAAGAGGGGCAAGTATGAAGTCTGTTGGGGATGAGAGAGCTTGGGAAGTGAGTCAGTTGTTGTTCGCTGATGATACAGCGCTGGTGGCTGATTCATGTGAGAAACTGCAGAAGCTGGTGACTGAGTTTGGTAAAGTGTGTGAAAGAAGAAAGTTAAGAGTAAATGTGAATAAGAGCAAGGTTATTAGGTACAGTAGGGTTGAGGGTCAAGTCAATTGGGAGGTGAGTTTGAATGGAGAAAAACTGGAGGAAGTGAAGTGTTTTAGATATCTGGGAGTGGATCTGTCAGCGGATGGAACCATGGAAGCGGAAGTGGATCATAGGGTGGGGGAGGGGGCGAAAATTCTGGGAGCCTTGAAGAATGTGTGGAAGTCGAGAACATTATATCGGAAAGCAAAAATGGGTATGTTTGAAGGAATAGTGGTTCCAACAATGTTGTATGGTTGCGAGGCGTGGACTATGGATAGAGTTGTGCGCAGGAGGATGGATGTGCTGGAAATGAGATGTTTGAGGACAATGTGTGGTGTGAGGTGGTTTGATCGAGTAAGTAACGTAAGGGTAAGGGAGATGTGTGGAAATAAAAAGAGCGTGGTTGAGAGAGCAGAAGAGGGTGTTTTGAAATGGTTTGGTCACATGGAGAGAATGAGTGAGGAAAGATTGACCAAGAGGATATATGTGTCGGAGGTGGAGGGAACGAGGAGAAGTGGGAGACCAAATTGGAGGTGGAGAGATGGAGTGAAAAAGATTTTGTGTGATCGGGGCCTGAACATGCAGGAGGGTGAAAGGAGGGCAAGGAACAGAGTGAATTGGAGCGATGTGGTATACCGGGGTTGACGTGCTGTCAGTGGATTGAATCAAGGCATGTGAAGCGTCTGGGGCAAACCATGGAAAGCTGTGTAGGTATGTATATTTGCGTGTGTGGACGTATGTATATACATGTGTATGGGGGGGGGTTGGGGGTTGGGCCATTTCTTTCGTCTGTTTCCTTGCGCTACCTCGCAAACGCGGGAGACAGCGACAAAGTATAATAAAAAAATAAAATAATATATATATATATATATATATATATATATATATATATATATATATATATATATATATATATTTTTTTTTTTTTAACTATTCGCCATTTCCCGCGTTAGCGAGGTAGCGTTAAGAACAGAGGACTGGGCCTTTGTGGGAATATCCTCACCTGGCCCCCTTCTCTGTTCCTTCTTTTGGAAAATTGAAAAAAATAATAAGAAGGGAGGATTTCCAGCCCCCCGCTCCCTCCCCTTTTAGTCGCCTTCTACGACACGCAGGGAAAACGTGGGAAGTATTCTTTCTCCCCTATCCTCAGGGATATATATATATATATATATATATATATATATATATATATATATATATATATATATATATATATATACATATATACGGCCTCCGCCAAGCATGTAGCACAAGCAGTGCCGAGAAAAAAAATGACCACACGTTCAATAGAATCGTCTGAACTCCTGAACTGCGATTTCTACCTTCGTAACGATGGTCACGGACTAGGGTGAACAGCTTATCATCAGTAGATTATGGTTGACTTAACAGTAGAATTGCCCGGTGTGTGTGTGTGTGTGTGTGTGTGTGTGTGTGTGTGTTTGTACTATAGGATACTCCACGTTGATGTAGGTGTAGAAACACACACGCACACACACACACACACACACACACAATCGCGCGCGACTGCAGGTTAACTGGTTGTGTCCAGATCGGGAGGGCCTCCGTCTACCGACGCACACCTGCTACGTACAGATGTCACACACACACACACACACACACACACACACACCTGTCGAGACGAACCGGTATGTACTGGTGGCCGCTCTTCGTTGCGTTTACTGGCTACTCACGACCACTTGAAGTCACACGGGGGCGGGGGTGGGAACGCTTAGAATGACTTAGAGAAAGAGACACAAAAGCGTCAGGTGACCTTAGCGACGGCCTTAAAGCTTCGGGTGACCTTAGCGACGCTCGGAAAGATTCGGGTAACCTTAGCGACGGTCGGAAAGATTCGGGTGACCTTAGCGACGGTCGGAAAGCTTCGGGTGACCTTAGCGACGGTCGTAATGCGTCAGGTGACCTTAGCGACGACCGTAAAGCGTAGGTTGACCTTAGCGACGGCCGTAAAGCGTAGGTTGACCTTAGCGACTGTCGTAATGCGTCGGGTGACCTTAGCGACGGTCGGAAAGCGTCGGGTGACCTTAGCGACGGTCGGAAAGCGTCGGGTGACCTTAGCGACGGCCGTAAAACGTCGGTTGACCTTAGCGACGGCCGTAAAGATTCGGGTGACCTTAGCGACGGCCGGAAAGCTTCGGGTGACCTTAGCGACGGTCGTAATGCGTCGGGTGACCTTAGCGACGGTCGTAAGCGTCGGGTGACCTTAGCGACAGTCGTAAAGCGTCGCGTGACCTTAGCGACGACCATGATGCGTCGGGTGACCTTAGCGACGGTCGTAAGCGTCGGGTGACCTTAGCGACGACCGTAAAGCGTCGGGTGACCTTAGCGACGGCCGTAAAGCGTCGGGTGACCATAGCGACGGTCGTAAAGCGTCGGGTGACCTTAGCGACGATCGTAAAGCGTCGGATGACCTTAGCGACGACCGTAAAGCGTCGGATGACCTTAGCGACGACCGTAAAGCGTCGGATGACCTTAGCGACGATCGTAAAGCGTCGGATGACCTTAGCGACGATCGTAAAGCGTCGGGGTGACCTTAGCGACGACCGTAAAGCGTCGGATGACCTTAGCGACGACCGTAAAGCGTCGGATGACCTTAGCGACGATCGTAAAGCGTCGGGGTGACCTTAGCGACGGTTGGAAAGCGTCGGGTGACCTTAGCGACGGCCGTAAAGACTCGGGTGACCTTAGCGACGACCGTAGAGCATCGGGTGAACTTAGTGACGACCATAATGCGTCGGGTGACCTTAGCGACGACCGTAAAGCGTCGGGGTGACCTTAGCGACGGTTGGAAAGCGTCGGGGTGACCTTAGCGACGACCGTAGAGCGTCGGGTGAACTTAGTGACGACCATAATGCGTCGGGTGACCTTAGCGACGACCGTAAAGCGTCGGGGTGACCTTAGCGACGGTTGGAAAGCGTCGGGGTGACCTTAGCGACGACCGTAAAGCGTCGGGGTGACCTTAGCGACGACCGTAAAGCCTTTGGGTGACCTTATCGACGGTCGTAAACAGTAGGGTGACCTTAGCGACGGGTCGTAAAGGTGATGATGATGACTCTGGTGGTAATAGCTATATATCTATCCGTCTGTCTGATCATACACCTGCCTGGCTCTTGCGCCTGTTGCCACACCCTTAGGGGAGAGGAGGAGGGGCGATGCGTTGGCACCGTACCTCACTCGTCTACCAGCCATAACCGCCTACGCGGTCCATTACAGGGTAGGCCAGGAGCTGCTGAGGGGCGCGCGCGCCTGCCACCCGAGGTGAGTGAGACCGCTCGTCTGCTGGAGGGAAACATAGAAGCAGCATAGATATATAGAGGTCTGTGGTCTATAGCCGGAAACATCAAGGTTGTGCAGTGAAGATAGAAAACACACCGGTAGACACAGTTAGGAGGAAACGCCATTTGCATTTGTTTTATACATTAAATGATCTGAGACGGCAGGGGTATATGGATCCCTAATCGAGGTCGTATATATATATATATATATATATATATATATATATATATATATATATATATATATATATATATATGGATAGATAGATAGATAGATAGATAGAAAGACAGATGGATAAGAGAAAGGTTGGTGAGTGGTGGGATGAATAAATAAGATTATTAGTGAAAGAGAAGAGAGAGGCGTTTGGACGATTTTTGCAGGAAAATAGTGCGAATGACTGGGAGATGTATAAAAGAAAGAGGCAGTAGATCAAGAGAAAGGTGCAGGAGTTGAAAAAGAGGGCAAGTGAGAGTTGGAGTGAGAGAGTATCATTAAATTCTAAGGAGAATAAAAAGATGTTTTGGAAGGAGGTAAATATAGTGCGTAAGACAAGAGAACAAATGGGAACATCAGTGAAGGGGGCTAATGGGGAGGTAATAACAAGCAGTTGTGAAGTGAGGAGATGGATTGAGAATTTTGAAGTTTTTGAATGTCTTTGATGATAGAGTGGCAGATATAGGGTGTTTTGGTCGAGGTGGTGTGCGAAGTGAGAGGGTCAGGATTGTACAAAGGTTTGGTAAACAGAGAAGAGGTAGTGATAGCTTTGCGGAAGATGAAAGCCGACAAGGCGGCGGGTTTGGATGGTATTGCAGTGGAATTTATTAAAAAAGGGGGTGACTGTGTCGTTGACTGGTTGGTGAGTATATTCAATGCATGTATGGCTCATGGTGAAGTGCTTGAGGATTGGCGGAATGCATGCATAGTGCCATTGTACAAAGGCAAAGGGGATAAAGATGTGTTCAAATTACAGAGGTATAAGTTGTTGGGTATTCCTAGGAAATCAATTTGGAGGGTATTGATTGAGAGGGTAAAGGCATGTACAGAGCATCAGACTGGGGAAGAGCAGTGTGGTTTCAGAAGTGGTAGAGGATGTGTGGATCATGTGTTTGCTTTGAAGGATGTATATGAGAAATACTTAGAAGAGCAAATGGATTTGTATGTAGCATTTATGGATCTGGAGAAGGCATATGATAGAGTTGATAGAGATTCTCTGTGGAAGGTATTAAGAGTACGTGGTGTGGGAGGTAAGTTGCTAGAAGCAGTGGAAAGTTTTTATCGAGGATTTAAGGCATGTGTACGAGTAGGAAGAGAGAAAAGTGATTGGTTCCCAGTGAATGTCTGTTTGCGGCAGGGGTGCATGATGTCTTCATGGTTACTTAATTTGTTTATGGATGGGGTTGTTCGGGAGGTGAATGCAAGAGTTTTAGAAAGAGGGGCAAGTATGCAGTCTGTTGTGGATGAGAGAGCTTGGGAAGTGAGTCAGTTGTTGTTCACTGATGATATAGCGCTGGTGGCTGATTCGTGTGAGAAACTGCAGAAGCTGGTGACTGAGTTTGGTAAAGTGCGTGAAAGAAGAAAGTTAAGAGTAAATGTGAATAAGAGCAAGGTTATTAGGTACAGTAGGGTTGAGGGTCAAGTCAATTGGGAGGTAAGTTTGACTGGAGAAAAACTGGAGGAAGTGAAGTGTTTTAGATATCTGGGAGTGGATTTGGAACCATGGAAGCGGAAGTGAATCACAGGGTGGGCGAGGGGGCAAAAGTTTTAGGAGCGTTGAAAAATGTGTGGAAGTCGAGAACATTATCTCGGAAAGCAAAAATGGGTATGTTTGAAGAAATAGTGGTTCCAACAATGTTATATGGTTGCGACACGTGAGCTATAGATAGAGTTGTGCGGAGAAGGTTGCTGGAAATGAGATGTTTAAGGACAATATGTGGTGTGAGGTGGTTTGATCGAGTAAGTAATGAAAGGTTAAGAGAGATGTGTGGTAATAAAAAGAGTGTGGTTGAGAGAGCAGAAGAGGGTGTTTTGAAATGGTTTGGTCACATGGAGAGAATGAGTGAGGAAAGATTGACAAAGAGGATATCTGTGTCAGAGGTGGAGGGAACGAGAAGTGGGAGACCAAATTGGAAGTGGAAAGATGGAGTGAAAAAGATTTTGAGCGATCGGAGCCTGAACATGCAGAAGGGTGGAAGGCGTGCAAGGAATAGAGTGAATTGGAACGATGTGGTATACCGGAGTCGACGCGCTGTCATTGGATTGAACTAGGGCATGTGAAGCGTCTTCGGTAAACCATGGAAAGTTTTGTGGGGCCTGGTTTCGGTGCATTATACATGATAGCTAGAGACTAAGTGTGAACGAATGAGGCCTTTTTTGTCTTTTCCAAGCGCTACTTCGCGCGCTTGCGGGAGGAGGGGGTTGTCATTTCATGTGTGGCGGGGTGGCGACGGGAATGAATAAAGACAGCAAGTATGAATAATGTATATGTGTACATATGTATATGTCTGTGTATGTAATATATATGTATACGTTGAAATGTATAGGTATGTACAGCCCAGTTGAAGTTGTACTGAGCCTCGCTAGACTCAAAAGACTCCTCTGAGGAATCCGTGCGTGTGTGGACGTATGTATATACATGTGTATGGGGGGGGGTTGGGCCATTTCTTTCGTCTGTTTCCTTGCGCTACCTCGCAAACGCGGGAGACAGCGACAAAGTATAATATATATATATATATATATATATATATATATATATATATATATATATATATATATATATATATATTTTTTTTTTTTTTTTTTTTGCTTTGTCGCTGTCTCCCGCGTTTGCGAGGTAGCGCAAGGAAACAGACGAAAGAAATGGCCCAATCCACCCCCATACACATGTATATACATACGTCCACACACGCAAAATATACATACCTACACAGCTTTCCATGGTTTACCCCAGACGCTTCACATGCCCCGATTCAATCCACTGACGGCACGTCAACCCCGGTATACCACATCGCCCCAATTCACTCTATTCCTTGCCCTCCTTTCACCCTCCTGCATGTTCAGGCCCCGATCACACAAAATCTTTTTCACTCCATCTTTCCACCTCCAATTTGGTCTTCCTCTTCTCCTCGTTCCCTCCACCTCCGACACATATATCCTCTTGGTCAACCTTTCCTCACTCATTCTCTCCATGTGCCCAAACCATTTCAAAACACCCTCTTCTGCTCTCTCAACCACGCTCTTTTTATTTCCACACATCTCTCTTACCCTTATATTACTTACTCGATCAAACCACCTCACACCACACATTGTCCTCAAACATCTCATTTCCAGCACATCCATCCTCCTGCGCACCACTCTATCCATAGCCCACGCCTCGCAACCATACAACATTGTTGGAACCACTATTCCTTCAAACATACCCATTTTTGCTTTCCGAGATAATGTTCTCGACTTCCACACGTTCTTCAAGGCTCCCAGAATTTTCGCCCCCTCCCCCACCCTATGATCCACTTCCGCTTCCATGGTTCCATCCGCTGCCAGATCCACTCCCAGATATCTAAAACACTTTACTTCCTCCAGTTTTTCTCCATTCAAACTCACCTCCCAATTGACTTGACCCTCAACCCTACTGTACCTAATAACCTTGCTCTTATTCACATTTACTCTTAACTTTCTTCTTTCACACACTTTACCAAACTCAGTCACCAGCTTCTGCAGTTTCTCACTTGAATCAGCCAGCAGCGCTGTATCATCAGCTGGGTTGCCTGTGGACCGACTGCCAACGACTAGGATTTGAACGCATGCTCTCTCGATCCTAGCCGGCCCGTGAATTCATCCCGGTCAGGAACGCTATATTGTGTGTATTCCATAAGAAAAGCTGTCGTTCACATCATGCAAGGACTGTATCATTATTATCGACCATTGGTGTTAGCGGTTGAGGAAATCGTGCTTGTGTAGCGTGAAACGCTAACTATGATGCGATTTGTGGTAGGGAGGGAGACCCGTGCATCAGACGGTCTCATCACCTACCAGTGAATGACAAGATTAGTTGGTCGCCCTCACACCAGCCTAGCTACCCTAGCCCCTAGTCCAGTGCTGTTGCCTGGGTTTGGGGTGCTGGTGGCCATCATGTTGTCTGAGGTTTGGGTTCTGGTGGGATTGATCTGTGGCCATCATGTTGTCTGTGTTGCCTTGGGTTTGGGTGCTGGTGGGGTTGATCTGTGGCCACATCACGTTGCCTGGGGTTTGGATGCTGGTGGGGTTGATCTGTGGCCACATCACGTTGCCTGGGGTTTGGGTGCTGGTGGGGTTGATCTGTGGCCACATCACGTTGCCTGGGGTTTGGATGCTGGTGGGATTGATCTGTGGCCACATCATATTGTCCGGGGTTGGGGTGGTGGTGGCCTCATCTTCCACATCTGCTCTGAGAGGTTTTCGATGATGGTAAAACGAAACATTTCTGGAAATCTTGATCCAGCTACTAACCCATATTGGTGACTGGCCAGCAGTGATACAAGGATAACGTCACAAAACACGTCACATGATTCCCATATATATATATATATATATATATATATATATATATATATATATATATATATATATATATATATATATATATATATATATATAAAAGAAAAACACTGTAGCCCTGAAGCTCTTCTTCGCATCGTCATCTATGATTACGTTACTTATTATTACGACACTAATGGCTTCCTCTGCCGACCCTGAAACCCTGCTTCGAAATCTCGTTCTTTTTTTTGCACTTCGAAGCCTCGGTCGTTTTGGGATTCGAAGCTTGAGTCGTTCTTTTTTGGTGATTCAATGACCTTTACTCCCCCCCCCCCTCCCCCCCCCCCGCCTGTTACACCGTCCCCCTTTCCCACCACCCCCACCCCCTTGTACAGTCCTCCCATCCCCTCCCCCCGACCCCCAGGTGTTACACAACCCCTTGCCTCCCCTTCCATGAGCCTCCCCTCCTCCCGTGAGGCCTTCCCCTCTCCTCCCCAGACACCCCTCACCCCACACTCACTGTATGGCGCTGCCGAGATCATATGGATCTGCTGCAAGACAGAAGGGGCTTTGCAGAGACACCACTGCTTCTACTGCAGAAGGCGAGGCCGAGATGTTTTCGGGCGGGGATGTGCTTGATGTGTATGTAGTTAGGGTCCTGCGACCACGCTGGTGACAAAGGGCGTCTCGCAAGGGCTGCGCAGGAGCGCTCGCACCTGCGCCGCTCATGGCGGGGTGTGGTGTGCACTGTGCGTGCTACGCGTAAGGAAGAGCGTAAGGAAAGATGGAAGGTAACGTGTGGCTAGGACGTGAAATGTGGGGATGGGAGCGAGTCGGGCTACGTGGCGATCCTAGGGAGTGAGGGTGGATGTGGTGGAACACTGCGGTGTGGAGTCCTAGGGAGTGAGGGTGGATGTGGTGGAACACTGCGGTGTGGAGTCCTAAGGAGTGAGGGTGGATGTGGTGGAACACTGCGGTGTGGAGTCCTAGGGAGTGAGGGTGGATGTGGTGGAACACTGCGGTGTGGAGTCCTAGGGAGTGAGGGTGGATGTGGTGGAACACTGCGGTGTGGAGTCCTAGGGAGTGAGGGTGGATGTGGTGGAACACTGCGGTGTGGAGTCCTAGGGAGTGAGGGTGGATGTGGTGGAACACTGCGGTGTGGAGTGACTACATTACACCTCATGGGACACCAGGCCTTGCCACACCAGTGTTGCCAGCACGGGGAAGATCCCAGGTGGACCGTGGCTCTTCGGTGAGAAGGATCCTCTCAAAGAGCGATGCAGGAGGGGCGTCGCTGCCTGCCTTACGACGGCTTTTTAGAGTCGAGCGGCGTTGCTGTGGCGTAGGGAAGCGAGAGAGAGAGAGAGAGAGAGAGAGAGAGAGAGAGAGAGAGAGAGAGAGAGAGAGAGAGAGTAACGGGGCAGGTGTGGCGGGCGACTGATGACGACACAGGTGAAGTTGATCACCTCTTGGAGAAATGATTCTGAAGTGTGCTGATTGTGAGAGCACCCAAGTGACTGACCACATTGTACGAGACGATATCTCTGCTTTAGCGAGGCATTCCCTTCGCTGTGCTTTCATTACATGTAAAAGAAAGAAAGAAAGAAAAAATGCTTTAATCTAAAGTTTCTTACTTATTCTATCCCCAGGAAGTTTTAAACACGCAACCACCAAGATGAGGACTTCCCTACAAGCCTTGAAAAGGTCTCTCCCTACAGCAATCACAGCACTCATGACCCTCTTGTTCTACATCATGTAAGTTTCCTAGGCGGGGGACTTGTTAAAAAAACCACTGCTACAGATAAAACAGCAAAAAACAAACAAACAAACAAAAACGGTCAACATACGTTATCAGCAGCAAACAACAATATATATATTCGCACAGTTATACCACATGTGATGCTGTACGTTGCAACATAAACCCTGCCATGTCTTCAAAGAAGTGAACACCTGATCATAATAGATTTATGCCACATATATTTCTTCCCCTCACGGAGCAATACTTGATCACAACACGCCACCGCCCAGCCTGTCGAACCTTGGCACACGCAACCACGACGATACACAACCATAACATTTTAACAATATTTTGCAGAGCCAGACTACAACATACAACCACAGCACTCAAGATTGATCATCATATCACCTCACCAATATGTTCTGTCATCCTATAGCACATAATCTTAGCATGTCTGTATAGTCAGGAGTATCAGTAACTGTGGCATTATTCGCTCACAACCCCTCCCCCTCTCCCCCCATACAAGTTGTTGATATCAGAAATTTGTGGTACAAAAATCTTCAGTGAAATGGCTAAACGCCAGTCAAGCAGTGTTAAACGTCAAAGATGTCCTCATTATTCTGGCATCTACCCCTAGTGGTTTGGATTCTTTGGCTTGTTAACTACTTTAGTATCCCATAAGAATCACCGATTACCTGTTACCATTACTTGTTACAATACCTGTTACCAATACCAGTATGAGACGATGGGAAAAATGAGGCAAAGATATGAAACTTGAAGGTAAAAATGGTTAAAGTCTTTGGCAGTGTAGTCTTGTTAGATTTAATAGTATAAATATATCAAATTTAACGACAGAAGTACATTAAGATTCAAGGTATGCATATATCAGGTTTATTAGATTTTACATAATGATACTGACACATAACATCATCATGAATTTGTTTATGTATATATGTACAGATTTGTGGAGCAGCCGAACGTTCTTAGAAAGACTTCTTCAGAGATGAACGATGCACTATCTGGTAAGTTTGTATTTGGAATATCATGTTTTCCTTTGTAGATTATTTTCTATTAACTTTACTTTAAGACTGTAAGTGTATAGCTCGGATTGTAAGTAAATGATATTCAACCTAGTATATATAGAAAGTGTATAGCACGGATTCTAGGTAAATGACATTCAACCTAGTATATATTGAAGTGCATAGCACGGATTCTAGGTAAATGATATTCAGCCTAGTATATATTCAACAAAATACATACAATTCATATTTGCATCTCGCTGAGAAGAAAAAGAAAATGCTGTTGATCTTACCTAGTTTTCATCAGCTAGTTCTTAAATCTCATTTTTTTTTTCAGTCGCTAAAAAAGGTGATGCGGTTGCCGACGTGGTGTGCTACCCGAGGTGTTTCATCCAACCAGTGTTCAGCGCGAAGGAATACCACGACTACTTCACCAAGATGGAGGGCACCTGCTCCAGATGGGTCAGTAGACTAGGGGACACTGCTACCACGTCCACCACAGACAGTGGTGCATGGTGTTCCACCCCAGAGCCTTGGATGGTGTGTGTGTGTGTGTCGAGGTGTTAAACCTTTGAAAAGTATGTTTTGGTCTTACTAAAAATTGGCGAAGTGTGGAGTTTCGGTCCGTTACGGGGTACTAGGGAAATCTATATAAGCGACAGGATCCTCACATGTTGTGTTGATTGCTTATAATAACACATAACACAGGGTGGCCGGGGTACATTGTACATGTGACAAACTCTCATTGTGGATCTAATAACAGCAGAACTAGCTAAGCTAACACACACTTGCTGCCGGTCATACAGCAGTGAGCCAGTCGAGCACGTCAGAACCACATATGCAAAAACAAAACACGAGAACTCTGCTCGTTGCATATACCAACCCCCCCCCCCCCTACGTGGTTGCATTACTAGATGGTGTCATTACTTGCAAGTCCAGCAAAAAAGAAAAAAAAAATGTGACGCTGTAGCCTCGTATGACACCCACGGGCGGGCGTTTGGTCAACGTTCCGCCGCGCGTGTGAGTAACGAGGATGAGGCTCACACTCGTTAAACAAATTTCAAATACTTTTGTAAGTCGGTGGTTGATAGAGGGTTTCAGGTTTGTTCTTCTTGAAGCCTCGGCGAAAGAAAAGAAAAAAAAAAAGTGGTGATAAAAGAGAAAAATCTTGATGATTTGACTGGATATATAATGCTTTAGAAAGAAGGGCAAACAAAAGACAGACCACTGGATCAGCTGTGAGGGTGTTTATCATCGTACCACCAGCAGTAGCCACTGTAAGATGGTGAACGTAAGCTTTACAACGACGGAGAGGCAAATAACATGGTGTTCTCCACGTACGTATTTGTCGAGACTGTATACTATTTAGGGTTTAATTTTGGCTAAATAACTTTGGGTTAGGATTAGGCCAGAGGAAAATATGAGTCCGAAGCTTACCGTAATGATGATGATAGACTTCTTTTGGGTTAGGTTAGGTTAGGTTCCCTTGGCTTAGGTTAAGGTAGGTTCCCATGGGTTAGGTTAGGTTAGGTTTGTGGGTTAGGTTAGGTTCCCGTGGCTTAGGTTAAGGTAGGTTCCCATGGGTTAGGTTAGGTTAGGTTTGTGGGTTAGGTTAGGTTCCTGTGGGTTCGTTAGGTTAGGTTAGGCTCCTGTGGATTAGGTTAGGTTCCTATGGGTTAGGTTAGGATTCGTGGGTTAAGTGAGGTTCCTGTGGGTTAGGTTCCTGTGGGTTAGGTTAGGCTCCCGTGGGTTAGGTTAAGTTAGGTTCCTGTGGGAACAATTCGCTCTCCTCTCTTCCCACCCGTACACATGCCTTACATGTAAAACTTTTCACTGCTTCCAGCACTTTGACCAGCCCCTTAGGAAAGGATGAACAACTGGGATGACTGTGGACCGACTGCTGCAATCAGGTTTCGAACTTATTTTGTGTTCTATAGCTAACACGAGCAATGATCAGTAGGCCAAAATCTGCCCCCCCCCCCCACACACACACCAGACATGATGAACCACTACGTCGTGTTGGTCATAAGATCCAGGTTGCTTAAATGGATCGGTTTTTGGATGAATGACTGATTGAATGCAAAACAGTAAGAGATCCACAGCCTGTATTCCTTTTGCCACATGTATATGTAATCGTATGATTCATTTATGGATGGCTTATAAAAACAAAACTTGCAAATGTTTAAACTAGAAACAAAACAAAACAAAATAAAAACCAGCAGCAGACTTAAAAAGTTATCAATATAAGTATCTCATTTACCCCTCCAGGAGAAATTTGGCGTCAAGGGGGCGCCGTGGGGAGGCCTCAAATATGTATGTCTAGACCCCAAGTTTAACATCCGGCCAGGCAACTGCACCGTCCTTTCCTTCGGCATCGACAATGAGTGGTCCTTCGACGACGACTTCGACGCATTTGGCTGCAAGGTAAGGAAGTCCTGCCAGCCCTGAGTCTCTGAGAGGTATATTCCTGACGCAGGACTTAACTTTGGGCGGTCTGACCTCCACACTGCCTCGCGGCTGGTAACTGTATTTCGAGCATATGGCCGGGATCGGGGAAATCACAAGCCTAGCCAAACCTTGTGCCACGTTTACTTATGTGATCCAACCTACCTTCACCAGGGATGAGTGAGGATCAGCAGGGGTGGAGGGGCTGCAGCTCCCCCACTCCTGCAGTGGATAACAATAAGAATTTAAGGTATCAAAATAGTTCCTACAGGCGCATTATCCATAGTCTCGTGAGGTGAGGAGAGATGGGTATGGCGAATCATGAACTCGCAAAGACGGTATTGAAAACTAAGCATGGATGGTATGTGCGAGAACTTTTTTTTTTTTTGCGTAAATTTTGGATATCAGATTTAATCACTAACATTCGTCAGATTCTCATGAAACTGAATACAGCTGTTGTGCAGAATTAAGTTTATCATGAGACTGCCGTGGCGACGACCAGTTCTGAATTAAGTTTATGAAACATAACATAAAACAGCTCATAACAATAACCACGGAGTTATGTTTAATGACGCAAAATAATACTCCTTAATATTAAGGTTGAGAAAATTACGTTATCTTAAAAATGTCATTGGTTTGAGAGGGTGGTGAATTGGTTGGTTGGGCTTTAGTTAGTTAAGCCTATCAACTGCCAGGGAGGGTCATTAAGGTCGTCAACGTAATTTACTACACCCACCAACCGAAAAATACAAATCTAACACCTTCTGGTGTTATAGTAATTCTAAGACTACATAAACTTTGCATGTCTTACTGGAACATTACGTATATATAGGTATACGTTTCTTCTTCCTTTCGAGGAACGAAAGGGGTTAGAATGATTGTTAAAATGTATCATTTATCATTATCATTGAGTAGATCTATTGTATATTGTACAGCACGAAAGGCCTGTTCCCCTACCCCCATAGGAACGTACGATAAAATAATCAAAACTACAAGTGCACATCCGTATTTGAAAATTTTTAAATCTGTTCACATTGCTTATAGACATACTTGTTGATAGTAATGAAAATCGGCAAAATTATTATTTATTATTATTATTGTTATTATTATTATTATTATTATTATCATTATTATTATCAGCATTATTATTATTATTATTATTATTATTTATATTATTATTATACTCGCTCGAAATTTCCTCCGAATATCGGGGGTAACGCCAGAAACAGACGAAGAACGACCCTCATTCACTCACATCCAGTCCTTATGTCATGTGTGATGTACTGAAAACACAGCCCGCTACCCACAACTAGCCCCCCAACACACCTCTGCGTGGTTTCCCCTGACCGATTCATACGCCCTGGTTCACCCTAGTGACAGCACGTCGCCCACCGTATACCACATCGCTCCAGTTCTGGAGGGGGCCACAAAGTTAGGAGAGCTGTGTGTTATCAGCATTGCTTATCAGTGACTGGAATTGTCACCAGAGATGAATCCGCTACAGATAAGGAACTGAAAAAAAGAGGTGCAGATATTAACAGAAACGTACCGTTGGATGCCTTTCCAAGATAGTTGTGATAGTAGACGAGATTCGAAAGGAGAAATACTCAGAAACTTGAAATTTGCGAAGCCGTAAATAACGATTCCCTCACCCCCGCCCTTCCGTGGACTTGAAGCTAAATTATCTCAGTCAAGTCTTTTTTCTAAACGTATTTGTGGCGTTACTTTCAGTTGCTCTCGCTGGTAAATCTCTGCATACGTTAACAGTCCCACTGAGGAAAGTGTACTTCTCATTCTTCGAAGTAAAACGGTCCTCCACGAGTTTATATGAATCCAATAGTACTACGGGGGAAATCAGAATGATCTAGACTGATATAGCTAACGAAATTAAGATTAGCAAAGTCCTCAATCATGTGAATACCTATTTCATATCAACTCTCACTCTTCTTTTTTTTTTTTTTTAAGTTAAATCATCTTAGCTGTAATAGAGGGGTCACATAGAATTTGTTCCTCAGTCCTAGAATCATCTAGGTAGCTCGCCTCAGTACTTTGTCTATTAATTCTCTTTCCTCAAGTACAGTGACCAGACCTGAACAGATTGATTAAGGTCGGGAAGCACCAATGAATTACAAAGACTGTGAAAATTGGGATTTTTTTTTCCCCCCTTGAATTCGAATGCCTTACGCCAAGAATTTCGTTCGCCTCTTCTTTTTTAATACTTCTTTGCACTGCCTACTTGGCTTTCATTCATCTAAGATTGTTGCAGATGTGTCTTTCTAAACTAATTTATATTTACTAAATCAACAGAATTCTTACCATAGATTTGCTTTTCATTTTTTTTAACAAACAATACTCAAAACTTCATTTGCCATCTCTGAGCCCAGCGTAGCATATAATTTGCCATCTCTGAGCCCAGCCTAGCAACGTATTGTAGCAGATTGCAATTATAGACGTTTGAATTCTATTTCTGTTCCAGCTAAATGATGGTTTCCGTAAGTTCACCACCTACGAACGTTAAGCTAATTAGGCGATGAATACCGAACAGAGACTAAATCCCCTGTTTTGAATACCAGTGATGCATAATGTAGAATTTGAATCCTGTTGGATTTTCCTAGTATCAACCAACATACTGAGGAGGGCAGTCAAAGGCTTAACTTGCATTATATTTGGTATGATTTTTTTTTCTTGGATACAACGTATCCAAGACTCGCCATTTTTATTCTTCTTATTTCATTTAATGATAACATTGTGTCTTATAAGTTAGTATGGTCCAAAATGTTCTCCCCTGTTATCAGTGGGTTTTGGAGAAAAGTGGACCACGAGATGGGCCTTTAGTGGTAAGTACGAAGGAAAATGAATAATTTAAGAACTTTACCAATTGTTTTCAACCAAATAGCCGTTTTCTAAGAGTAAAGAACCAGCTGACTGGGGTAATTCCTCTTTTGTTTCTAAATAGCTATAGATGCCTGTAGGTTTTGGCAAGGTTCATGGGTTACCAACTTGAACGAGAAGCGCTTGTTTTTTGTGTCATTATTCCACCGCTTTTGCTTATTTTTGCAAAATAAACGAATTTCAAGAACTGGGTGATGTTATATATATATATATATATATATATATATATATATATATATATATATATATATATATATATATATATTATTATTATTATTTATTTATTTATTTATTTTGCTTTGTCGCTGTCTCCCTCGTTACCGACGTAGCGCAAGGAAACAGACGAAAGAATGGCCCAACCCACCCACATACACATGTATTTACATACACGTCCACACATGAAAATATACATACCTATACATCTCAGTGTACACATATATATGTACACACACAGACATATACATATATACACATGTACATAATTCATACTGTCTGCCTTTATTCCCATCGCCACCCCGCCACACATGGAATAACAACACCCTACCCCCTCATGTGTGCGAGGTAGCGCTAGGAAAAGACAACAAAGGCCACATTCGTTCACACTCAGTCTCTAGCTGTCATGTAATAATGCACCGAAACCACAGCTCCCTTTCCACATCCAGGCCCCACAGAACTTTCCATGGTTTACCCAAGACGCTTCACATGCCCTGGTTCAATCCATTGACAGCACGTCGACCCCGGTATACCACATCGTACCAATTCACACTATTCCTTGCACGCCTCTCACCCTCCTGCATGTTTAGGCCCCGATCATTCAAAATCTTTTTCACTCCATCTTTCCACCTCCAATTTCGTCTCCCACTTCTCCTCGTTCCCTCCACCTCCAACACATATATCCTCTTGGTCAATCTTTCCTCACTCATTCTCTCCATGTGCCCAAACCATTTCAAAACACCCTCTCCTGCTCTCTCAACCACGCTCTTTTTATTTCCACGCATCTCTCTTACCCTTACATTACTTACTCGATCAAACCACCTCACACCACATATTGTCCTCAAACATTTCATTTCCAGCACATCCACCCTCCTGCGCACAACTCTATCCATAGCCCACGCCTCGCAACGATACAAAATTGTTAGAACCACTATTCCTTCAAACAAACCCATTTTTGCTTTCCGAGATAATGGTCTCGACTTCCATACATTCTTCAAGGCTCCCAGGACTTTCGCCCCCTTCCCCACTTCCGCTTCCATGGTTCCATCCGCTGCCAGATCCACTCCCAGATATTATCTCTGGGGATAGGGGAGAAAATATACTTCCCAGGTATTCCCTGTGTGTCGTAAAAGGCGACAAAAGGGGAGGGAGCGGGGGCTGGAATTCCTCCCCTCCCGTTTTTAATTTTCCAAAAGAAGGAACAGAGAAGGGAGCCAAATGAGGACATCCCCTCTAAGGCTCAGTCCTCTGTTGTTAACGCTACCTCGGGAAATGCGAATATGTATGAAATATATATATATATATATATATATATATATATATATATATATATATATATATATATATATATATCTGGGAGTGGATCTGGCAGCGGATGGAACCATGGAAGCGGAAGTGGATCACAGGGTGGGGGAGGGGGCGAAAATTCTGGGGGCCTTGAAGAATGTGTGGAAGTCGAGAACATTATCTCGGAAAGCAAAAATGGGTATGTTTGAAGGAATAGTGGTTCCAACAATGTTGTATGGTTGCGAGGCGTGGGCTATGGATAGAGTTGTGCGCAGGAGGATGGATGTGCTGGAAATGAGATGTTTGAGGACAATGTGTGGTGTGAGGTGGTTTGATCGAGTGAGTAACGTAAGGGTAAGAGAGATGTGTGGAAATAAAAAGAGCGTGGTTGAGAGAGCAGAAGAGGGTGTTTTGAAGTGGTTTGGTCACATGGAGAGAATGAGTGAGGAAAGATTGACCAAGAGGATATATGTGTCGGAGGTGGAGGGAACGAGGAGAAGAGGGAGACCAAATTATATATATATATATATATATATATATATATATATATTGGAAAGAATCACAATTTTACGCGTGATCAAGTATATTCCTATGAGTCCACGGGGAAAACGAAACACGATAAGTTCCCAAGTGCACTTTCGTGTAATAATCACATCATCAGGGGAGACACAAGAGAGAAATATAACAGTCAGTTGATATACAACGAAGAGACGTAGCTAGGACGCCATTTGATAAACAGATGATTGTCCAAGACAGACAACGAGCGTATCATAAACTTATTATGTGGACAAGAAGGGGATTGTTTACAAATTTAATCGACAATAAAGTTATCTACTTTGTATAGACCTTCACTACTATTAAGATTATAATTCCTTGTGTATTCAATAATAGAAGATTCGATTGTTTTTCGTGGTACTGGAGTTAGAGTTAATAACTGAGATGCCATTACTCCTGTCAATACAATCATCATAGTTTATAACGTGTTTAAGCAAGGCATTTGATTCTTGTCCCGTTCTTATACCATATTTGTGTTGCTTAAGTCTAACAGAAAGATCCTTACCAATCTGCCCAACAGAAAACTTAGCACAATTTCTACATGGCACTTTATAACTGTACCCAGGAGAATTTTCTGGTGAGTTTTTGATTAAGATATTCTTTATAGTATTATTGTTGCTGAAGGCAACATTTACATTACAGGATTTAAGCAACATGAGAAGTGAAGTGAAATTATTATTAAAAGGGAGAACTATAAGATTCTTGGTGTCAATAGGAGGTTTGGGCTCAACTCTATAAAATGATTGCTAATTTAAGGGATTTATCAATGAAAAATCTAGGGTACTTTAACTTAGATCCAATAGAATATATCTTCGCAAACTCATCATCGATATACTCTGGACTGCAAGTACGTAATGCTCTAAGGAACAGATTGAAATGATGATAATTTAACTCTGTCGTGTTGAGATGAGTAATAATGGATATATGAGCATACATTGGTAGGTTTTCTGTATATGCTAAACTTAAACTTGTTTCCTTGCCTATGGATCATGCAATCTAAAAATGGTAACATACCATTATTTTCATTTTCTACAGTAAATTTGATGGAAGGTACTAAATTGTTAAGTAAGGGGAGAAATGCTTGTAAATTTTCATTTGTTGGCCAAACACAAAGAATATCATCAACATACCTAAACCAAATTGCATTAGAAGGTAAGTTATCCATTAGTAATTTTGTTTCAAAAAATTCCATATAAAGATTACTTAGTACAGGTGAAAGAGGGTTACCCATTGCCATACTAAATTTTTGAGCATAATAATCTCCATTGAATTGAAATACACAGTCCTTTATACACAATTTTATCAGTTCAATGAAAACAGACTTTGAAACAGGTAAAAGAATATCATCCAAAACATCAATTAAATGTTCTAAAGGGTCATCAATTGAAACTTTTGTGAAAAGTGAGGAAACATCAAAGCTAACAAGTTTGAAATCAAAATTAACATTGATATTGTTAAGCTTAACTAAATCTACATCGTTCATGATATTAGAATTAGATATCTTACCCACTAAAGGGCTTGATAAAGAAACTAACCATTTTGATAATCTATATGTGATGGAGGCTACTGAAGTCACTATAGGTCTTGCTGGAAAATTTTGTTTATGTGTTTTGATAAGTCCATACATATATGGCAATGAAGTGGACAAAGACGACAAACCTTTGATAAGAGAACCATTACCTTTCAACAACAACTTCAGTTCTTTATTGAAATGGAAATTAACTGCGTCTCTTCGTTGTATATTATCTGACATTTCTCTCTTGTGTGTCCCCTGATGATGTGATTATTACACGAGAGTGCACTTGTGAACTTATCGTGTTTCATTTTCCCTGTGGACTCGTAAGAATATATATATATATATATATATATATATATATATATATATATATATATATATATATATATATATATATATATATATATATATTCTTACGAGTCCACAGGGAAAATGAAACACGATAAGTTCACAAGTGCACTCTCGTGTAATAATGTAATAGTGCGCAGGAGGATGGATGTGCTAGAAATGAGATGTTTGAGGACAATGTGTGGTGTGAGGTGGTTTGATCGAGTGAGTAACGTAAGGGTAAGAGAGATGTGTGGAAATAAAAAGAGCGTGGTTGAGAGAGCAGAAGAGGGTGTTTTGAAGTGGTTTGGGCACATGGAGAGAATGAGTGAGGAAAGATTGACCAAGAGGATATATGTGTCGGAGGTGGAGGGAACGAGGAGAAGAGGGAGACCAAATTGGAGGTGGAAAGATGGAGTGAAAAAGATTTTGTGTGATCGGGGCCTGAACATGCAGGAGGGTGAAAGGAGGGCAAGGAATAGAGTGAATTGGAGCGATGTGGTATACCGGGGTTGACGTGCTGTCAGTGGATTGAATCAAGGCATGTGAAGCGGCTGGGGTAAACCATGGAAAGCTGTGTAGGTGTGTATATTTGCGTGTGTGGACGTATGTATATACATGTGTATGGGGGTGGGTTGGGCCATTTCTTTCGTCTGTTTCCTTGCGCTACCTCGCAAACGCGGAAGACAGCGACAAAGTATAATATAATATAATATAATATATATATATATATATATATATATATATATATATATATATATATATATATATATATATATATATATATATATATATATTTTCTTTCATACTATTCGACATTCCCGCATTAGCGAGGTAGCGTTAAGAGCAGAGGACTGGGCCTTTGGGGGAATATCCTCACCTGGCCCCCTTCTCTGTTCCTTCTTTTGAAAAATTAAAAGAAAAAAAAAGAGAGAGAGAGAGAGGTTAGGATTTCAGCTACCCGTTCCCTCCCCTTTTAGTCGCCTTCTACGACACGCAGGTTATACGTGGGAAGTATTCTTTCTCCCCTATCCCCAGGGACATATATATATATATATATATATATATATATATATATATATATATATATATATATATATATATATATATATATATATATATATATATCGCTCAGCTGTTGTGTTGACCAACATTACAAGTAACACTGGAGTGACTTTGGTAACTTATGGAAGCCAAACTCCTCTCCATCTATAGCATGATCAAGTAGACACCTTCCCATCTCTGGGGAGTTATGTATGTTTGACCTGACCTACCCTCTACGTGACCCCGACCTTCTCAATTTCAGGGCCAGCCACGCCGGTTTGGCCTGACCTGACCTGACCCTGATTTTAAACTTACCTGACCTGACCTGACCTGACCCTGAGTTTAAACTTACCTGACCTGACCCTGAGTTTAAACTTACCTGACCTGACCTCCCTTCCTCAGGTGTACTCGTTTGACCCGACCATGGGCAAGGAAGACCACGACCGCTCCAGAAACATCAAGTTCCTCAGTCTTGGGATCAGCAACGCTGACAGCATCAGGACGGTGGGAATGGACGCAAACTTCAAACCTCATAAGGTGAGAAGTTATGACCAGGCAGCTGAGAGAGAGAGAGAGAGAGAGAGAGAGAGAGAGAGAGAGAGAGAGAGAGAGAGAGAGAGAGAGAGAGTGTAATCTGTTCCACAATACGTCCCTAACTGTCATACGATACAGTTACTCATTGTTGAATCATAATTTGTAAAGATCTTTGTGACTCGTAATGATTGAAACTTTAAGATAGATAGATCCGCCATAGAATATTTAAGATAGATTCACCATAGAATGTTTAAGATAGATAGATCCTCCATTTAAGATAGACCCACCATAGAATGTTTTAAGATAGATTCACCAAAGAATGTTTAAGATAGATAGATCCTCCATTTAAGATAGACCCACCATAGAATGTTTTAAGATAGATTCACCATAGAATGTTTAAGATAGATAGATCCTCCATTTAAGATAGATAGATCCGCCATAGAATATTTAAGATAGATTCACCATAGAATGTTTAAGATAGATAGATCCTCCATTTAAGATAGATAGACCCACCCTAGAATGTTTTAAGATAGATTCGCCATAGAATGTTTAAGATAGATAGACCCACCATAGAATGTTTTAAGATAGATCCGCCATAGAATGTTTAAGATAGATAGATCCACCATAGAATTTTTAAGATGGATAGATCCGCCATGGAATATTACATTATAAGTAGACATCGTCATAAGATACTATCCTCAATTTCCAGGACCAAAAGATAGTTTGATTCTACAATAAATGTGATCCTGTATGTTAGGGTTTCTATCCTCTCTTCTTGGTTCTTGCCATATCACCCAGATGCCGCATCCATACATGTAGCTGGGGTCAACATAACATGTTCTTGACAGGCCAACAGAAAGCTTAAAACGTGACCCCAAGGTCACACTAATCTGACCCGGCCAACAGAAAGATTAAAACGTGACCCAAGGTCACACTAACCTGACCCTTCACCCCTTAGAACTCCACGACACCGGTGTTGATTATGACCACTGCTGACCTCGCTAAGTCGTGTGTTACCCTCCTCTTGTTGATTCGCCTAGAGGGGCCTAGTGCCACTTCCCCTGAGCCAACCACAGCACCAGGATCAGGCAAACTCAGCCTATCGTATGAGGCCTCCCATAAACACAGCGTCCTCGTCCTACCTTGATAACACAGTGGATGGGTCACCCCGTACTTACTGAGGGGGAAGAAGGGGGGAACCCTTGTGACCACCATGGTATCTTTACCATCCCTACATTGACTTTGAGGACCTTCCTGACGGGCAAGGGCTCTTCAGTTCCCGGCTGGAAACGTCTTTGTGTACAACCTTGCCTTCAGGATGTTTACGTCTTTACTCTGATCGTTTTGCTAAGATGTCGTCTGGCTGGACTCGTCCCCGTCACCCAGGTGCTTCAGGCGGTAGTCGATACTCGAGGGCGTGATTGTATTCCTTAAAGAATTGGTCATTTTGGCGACGGCATTCGTCCTGTCTTCGGCAGGAGTCATTCTAGTTCGGCTAACGTCGCCACATCCGGCTCCAACACGCTCCTGACGGAGGGAACTTCGATGGTAACTCCTCCTCGTGAGCTTCAATGAGATCCTGCAGGCCTCTACCACACCAGCTGTTGTGTTCTAGTTACCGTGGAGACACGTCCCCCTCTCATAGCCAGTGCGGATGTCATCACCTGGGTTCTGGATTGATAAAGGAGCCATCCATCTGTCCACACCACCACACCTGCCGACCGTGGTCTCCCACATGTGTAAACGATGTTGATATCGTTGTATAACGTAACCCCTACACCTCACCACCACCACCACCACCTTCTCTTAGCCCCCTGCACTCTGCCAACCTCCTGTACGTGGTGCCCTGTATTTGTGTAAAGTAGATTTTTTTCCCTCCTTCATTTTTTGAGGATCTTGATCCATCGCTGTTCCCGAGGTCAGAGACTGGGGAACACTCCCGGGTTCCACTGTCGCCAGAGATTATCAGCTTAATCCTCACCATCGCCCTGGAAGCTCGTCACTGTCGTTTGAATCCTTTCAGGTTAGTCGCTTTGTCACGATCCTGGAACGCCTCAACCTCACCCACACTCCCATCGACTACGTGAAGATGGACGTGGAGTGGTCCGAGCTGGACTTCTTCCAGGACATGTTCTTCAACACCCCGCATCTCCTCAAGAACATTAAGCAAATTGGGATGGAGATCCACGACGGCGATTCGGGTTAGTAGTATACGTATCACCCACTATGTTTTATACCACATTAACGTCTCGTTTATTTGAGGAACCTCACAGTACACAAATATCTAATTCTGCCTTTCAGATTTTGGGAGTCCCGTTCTGAAGCGGAAAATTCTTCTTAGGTGTTGCCCTGATAATGCATGCATAACTGACTGGTCCTTGACTTGGGTACTACCTCCCTCACATTTAACTGGACGTACATACTTGACAAGAGGCGAGTCCGAAGCAAATTTGACGCGTTTAGACTAGCCTCATAATTTGACCCTCCTGTCAAACCGCCGCCGCAGCCTTGCTATTCTCCTCTCTTCCCAGTAGATACCATTCAGGATTCCATCCCGAAAACTTGTCACTCACGTGTCCCGGCCATTAGCGAAACTACTTGACAAAAAGACGTTGTATCACATGATTAGTGTGTGCGTGGCCGTGGGCAACTGAAGGGTGGGCGAGGCCTATGTGGTGGTCGTTTTATTCCTTGTGTTGGAGGGAAGGTGATATAACTGACAACAACAAGCGAGAGTGGAGAGTGTGACCCATACGTCTGGAGACGGCTGACTTCCTCAGTGGACTAGCAAAGAATACAGGTCAAGAAAGGCGTCCAGCCGTCAGCCGTGTTCTTGCCAAAGTCTCCCGTCCGTTGATTGGTGGTCCGGCTCTCTCGGCCTGACTGCCCCCCCCCCCCCCTCTCTCTCTCTCTCTCTCTCTCTCTCTCTCTCTCTCTCTCTCTCTCTCTCTCTCTCTCTCTCTCTCTCTTCCGCTCATGTAAGGCTGCCCACGCCTCTGCCCCAGGTGACGCTACCAGCTCTCGGACTGATGGAATTTTCTAGACGTATGTATGCTGCTTCTAGTGCCTTCCTTGACCTCTTGTTAAGGCCCTTCTTTACCACTTGTGCATTTTCCCATCTTGGGGAAGGTGAGATTCTTCGTCCACGTGCACGACAGTCGCATTACAGGTTCTACGATATCGTATGTCCCTTTTGTGTCCTCATATTTTGGTCGAGCCCCGTCCTTACCTGCCATGATATGATTTGCTACATCCTGCACATGGTATCTTGTATACTACACTGGCATTCGTGCTGTTGTCACTGTTTTGATTTTCTTTTTTGTGCTAAATCCCCAATTTTCATTCCAGATTTAGCAGTAAAACAATATTTTCAAAACAGAGACTCAAACCTCCCTTTGCTCCCAAGAATCTTTTCGTTCTCCCTTTTAGTGATAATTTTACATTACTTACCAGGCTGCTTAAATCTTTTAGTGTAAATGTAGCCTCCAGCAATAACAATACTATAAAGAATATCTTAATCAAAAACTCACCAGAAAACTCTGCGGGCTGTATTTACGGAGTCCCCTGTAGAAACTATAATATATTTTATGTTGGGCATACTGGTTAGGATTTTTTATGGTAGACTTAAGCAACATAAATGTAGCATAAGAACCGGACAAGAATCAAATGCTTTGTTTGATTATGTTAAAACTTATGACCATTGTATTCACTGGTGTAACGCTAATTCAATTAATGACCACCTTCTTTACTACGAGAAATATCATTGAATCTTCTGTTATCAAATACACAAAGAATTGCGACATTATCATTAGTGAAGCTCTACACAAACTGGTTAGATTTGTCGTAGGCAAAATATTAAAACTTTATTTTCCAGTCCACATCATGAAAATTTTATGACCCGTTCACCAACGTCCGGTAACGCTTGTTTACCAGTGACGTCTTAACTACGTCTCTTCCTTGTATATCAGCAGACTGTTCTACGTCTTCTATCTCATTCCTGTATCTCCCCTGACGTGTCATTATACGAAAGTGCACTTGGGAACACACACACACACACACACACACACACAAACACATGGACACCGGGAGGTGCTGCCAACTGGTGTGGGAAGGTGGAAGTTAGTTGTTTGTATTACCCTGGGATAAATTACATTATTACTAACTTAAATGAACTAAGTTTCGGATCTTTCGAACAATAGATAACGTGGTGATGATCCACGCTCTAGCACAAGACTGTGTTACAGCTAACAATGTGACAAGTACAAAATGAATTATGGAATACATACCGACAATACTCAACGCAGAAACACATTGTTTTAAGCTGAATTATGTCATCTGCATTGCACCCCAAGATCATTCGATTTTGATTAGTTAACAATTTCACTCGTGAGAGTTCGTTGATAATCTGGAGATAATGGCGTGAGAAGAACCTGAGACTTCTGGAAACAAAAAGGTCCCGAATGACCTTGAACTATTTCATGGGGAACTCGCATTTTTCACACACTCGAGGAAATAAGCCTTACATAGAAATACCAAATGTACTCATGGGTTGTCTCAAATGTTCATATATATATATATATATATATATATATATATATATATATATATATATATATTTATTTATTTATTTATTTATTTTCAGTAATGGAGATAAACTTGGAAATCGCAAGTGTAGGCAAATGTTAAAAACCCCGATTTCTCTACGCATGATATTTATTGGTTATGTTGACTAAGACGGCACTGGCGGTTAAAGCTTTAATCTAAGTCCAGGCCATCTCAGTGGCCAAATGCCTCTTCCAAGATTTCGAACCCACGCCCTCGACCCTGGCCGGCTTGTGAATACCCCATAGGATGTAACTCATTCTAATATCGATAAGCCATAGACCAACATGAATAACAGATATCTTTTTCTCTGCCGTCAGCCGGTGATCTGGGACCCAAAACGCTCTACCAGCACTTCTGGTTCTACTACCAGCTGCTCCGATGTCATGGGTTTAAGCTGATCCACGCACGCCAGGCAAGCATATGGCACGAGGTGGTGTGGGCGCGCGAGGACAACTGGTAACTGACGTCGCCTAAGCGCTTCGCTCCATCGACCCACCTTAACTGCGCCACCGTAGGGGAAAAAAAATTATAGAAGCTAATAATTTACCATATTCCTCCTGTAATTATGAATTTATCAACACCAAAATGTTTGTTAAATGTTGTTGTACGTGTTTGTTATACAGTTAGCGAAGTAATACTGATTAAGACCACGACGATCAATTTCGTCTGTGTGGTGCTGGAGTGGCACTTCGTTTCGATGTGTGCCCAGGAACTGCAGCTTCGAACCTTCTTTAATATGTTATGTTCCCATGTGCAGGGTGTTGGATGGAAACACTACATAAATTCTCCTTGGTTGTCTGGACTTAGGTTATCAGTAAATCCTTCGAACATCAAGGAAACACATACCACCAAGCTAGGCTTTTTCATTTGACAAAATCCTTTAATACACTGCAGCCAGATCGATCCAGTTTGTTAGAATTTAAGTTTCCTGTTTTATTGTTAAAATTTCTAGTTATTGTAATTAATGTTTTGTAGAAAATGATAAGTTTTCAGCTACTACAGTACATATTTATAGATATATACTTGAAATGATTACCTTCCTATCTGTTGGCGAAATGAACTTCACGTCATCAGTTAATTGCTAAAAATTCCTGTAATGTTGTAGCCTGTGTGGCACACTGAGATAAAGCTTTCTTATCCTCCGTATTGCAGAGTTCTCTAGCAACATTTTTCGTCCCCCCCCCCAAAAAAAAAGATAAACAAAATCCTGGAGTTTAAGCAGCAGTTAAGAGACATTGTCATACCTCATTTCCAGCTGTCATCATAACGATGTTGACTCCAGCAGTTGACAGACCTGAGATGACTAGCTGTAAGAGACTGAATGTTTGTATACATGAGAAAGACAGACATCGGGAGGCCTGACTACCCCACGACTGGGTTGTCTAGTGGGGGGTGGGGGGCGAGTTTAGCTTCACAAGAAAACGTTATTCCGCTATTTTTTTTTTTTCCTTTTTTTTTAAGTATCACCGACTCCCCGCTGCTCTGCAAGTTCTCTTCGTAATTCGTGGAATTTTTTTTCAATCTCGAGTAGTGTGTTTTTAGAATTATTCCACATTTCCTCTACTGTATGAACGTCAAGAAGTTTTGTCCAATTGGTACTGCGGATTTCTTGTCTAATGTTTTCAAAATTTGCTCACCTGTAGTCTGGGATCAAGAGTTTGTTGTCATTTATTTCATGATCTAAATTTCTCTCTAATCTGATCAAACTGTGATCGCTGTTTGACAAACTCTCGCCTACTTTGCAAGAGTTGATTAAGTTTGTGTCACTGTGAGGACAAGATCAAGAATGTTTTAACTTCTAGTTGTTTTTTTCATTAACTTCTAGAAAAGTGTCTTCAATAATTTCTATTAGTCTTGTTCCGTCTCGGTCACCTGTTAAAGTGTGCCAGTTTATGTTTGGACTGTTGAAGTCTCCCACTATTATAACCTCTTTACTGTTTATTATAGTTTTGATTTCATTGTATAATATCTTACTGTCGTCTTTTTGCTTTGGAGGTGTGTAAATAACGCCGAGACGTAGTTTACTTTTGAACTTGTTGGTAATGTCAGTATAGAAGTGTGTGTCAGTATAAAGAGAGTCGTAAGTGTGTGTGTGTGTGTGTGTGTTTACTTTGCTTATCATTATAGCACTTAGATTGTTATCAACGCGGATCAGAACTCCACCACTTACCCTGTACAAGCGATCTTGCGTAAATAGTTTGTATCCGGGTATGGCTAACCCGGCAATTAAGTGTTTATTATCAGAGTTTTCCTTGTGTGTCTGAGATTGCAATAATGTTCAGTTTTTCAGTAACGTCATAGGATATAAGTTCATCCCGTTTGGTGATGATGCTTCAGGTATTTGTGTGTATCAAACTTATTTTCCTTGGAGTTGCTATTTGGACTGAATTTGCCTTTTTTTTCCTTACTGTCGGTATGCGTGTTTGTATTATCAGTGTTAATGTGTGTGTCGTGTGCAGCAGCGGGAAAGAGAGACGGTTCTCCATCTGTTTTGGGTTCGCCACCTTTCTCTGACCCTCCACGCACTGGACCCTACCAGCCTTGGTCCTAAAAGTTATCCGAGAGTTGATGTAGCTATAACTCGCTACCTTATACTGTCTGAGTTGTTCCAGACTGACCCTACTTGACCTTTCTTCGCTAATTACTCTGCCTGTGAGGTTACTGCTGCTCTCCAAGATTCTCCCCGCACCGACCTACCTCCCACAGCCACCCTGTCACCCTCCCCAATGCTCCTTGTTCTTTCGTGAGCTCGACCGTGATTTGCTCTCCTGAGTAGTTTATCGAAAAAAAGCCTAATATTCTCATCTAATACTCTGCCTAGCTGGGCTTTCCCTATTCCATTTAAGAGAAGACTATCCCAAGCGTACAGGGATCTATCATGACTAAGATATTCCCACAGGTCTACACTAAACACACTATCCTCCTCCCTACAGAGAGTTTCGATTCTTCTTGTTTATCCCCAGCATTCTACTGAGGGTACAGGATTCGACGTCATACCCTGGCAGCAATGCTGATATTATAATCTTCCGACGACTTCCTTTAAACTTGCTAATACGTTCCTTATACTTTGCTAATAATTTCCTCCGATCTCCCATTAACTGCTTCGTTCGTCCCCACCTGAACGACAAAAATCACGTACTCGGGATTGTTTGAGCCTATGTCGTCAAACTTATCTAGAATAATCCTAGCAGTCGAGAAACTTTAAGCCCAAATAATGAAAGTAACAAAAAAAGAAAGTTTAAACAATGTGATTGTGCCAAAGGTAAGACCTGGCGTCTCTTGAAAAACCTTCCCTGGGGACCTGAAAGCCTCGGTACCATCATTTGAATCGATTCAACCTCCACACGACTTGAAACAGGAAAACTGACACCAAAGTGGAACTCAGAGACAAAAACAATAAGAAATGGGACACAGGAAGGAATATGAGACTCGCATTCAGACAAGATAAACAAACGAACCTTGAACAATGAACATCAAAACGAAAGACAAGATCAAAATATGCCGAGAATAAATATTTCAAAAACGATGAATACTTGAATTTCTTATTTCTTTGTGTTCATTCTCTGTGTTTCAACTTAAGTTGGCTGGATTTAGTGAGGATATATATTTTTTCTCCGTTATTGAAGCAGTGGACGCAAGAAAAAAAATATGAATAATGAAATCTCAAACTGACACACGAGACACAAGGAGGAATAGCAGAACATGCAAATACTCTCCTTAACCATCGCCTACATAAAAATACAACAACAAAATACAACGTACTGTTGATGACATTAATGAATCCATATAGAGACAAGATTATACATACCATCCATGTGCTGTGCCATAGCATGGGCATGCACCATTCTTGAGTATGTCAGATGACAAGTAGGACAACAGACATGAGAATAAAGAGAGCAGGAGGGATTCATTTGAACCTCTCGAGTGTTTGTAGAACAACTTGGAGTAGAGGAAAAGTTAGGGCGAAAGCACAGACGATGAGAGAGCATTTTACATCGTCGTCACAGGAGGAAAAAGTGTCGTAACGGTCCATCCTCGTGTGGCTGGTCTCCTCACGAAAGCAGCAGCTAGAGCCGTGTCGCGGGGGCTGAGACTCGCACAGACAGTACACCTACAGCAATACCCGAAATGATGCCTGTGAAAACAAGAGAGAGGAAAGCAACATCGTAGTAGACGCGAAGGGTTGGATGAATTGCAAGGGAGCTGATACGAGGAATGACTTCTTTTCATTCCTAAGAGAGATATCGTAGCATACTCCTCCAAATCATGTGAGCAGAACTAGGGCGAATGAGACGTCCCTACAGATATGGAAATGCCACCTGCAAGAATAATGATGACTAGGACACCTACGCAACGTCTCTAGCTTTTGAGAAGCAGATTCTTTGGTGTTCATTGTGCAGAGTTTTCTGAAGAGAAAGGTGGATGCGTTTATACCCAGCAGGTTTATATGATTGAGGAGCTGAAGTGAGATGTTTTGAATCTGATTATCTAAAAACGATTGAGATTTAGAAGGGGAGATAATTTGGGCATATGAACATGTGACAGCTTCCCCATTCTGCGAGGTTGCTCAGGTCTGGAGCTATGAAGGAAATATGTTCAGTGCGAGAAAAAGTGTGGGTACCGGAGTGAGAAGGAAAGGGAAAGTGAAGCTGAGTCTTGGGCATGAGGGTGGACATGCTTGGAGGTTGAAAGATCATTCCTGGAACGAAGCAAAGGACTAGGCTATAGGACAGAAACCCCAAGGGACATCTCTGTTGATCCGTTGATCACCTCTGAAAAAATGAATGAGAAAACTATTTCAAAAGACTGGATAAATAAAGCATCTCTTAGACTGGTTAATACAGAAAAAAAAATCCTGTTAATGATTATCGAATCACGGATCCTTTACGTCATCATCGTGAACGGACGTGGACATATAACATTTAAAAAGGTGAAAAGATATCCACCAATGTCCTCTACCAGAACAACAACATCAGAGAGACTGGCTTCCGTGGTGTAGTGATAAGCATTACTGACCCTGAGATACCATGGGACAGCCTGAGATCGGACTCGCATGGGTTCGAATCCTAGACGTGCCATTAGGCTTACACCCAACCCAAGGTGTTCATCCTCCCCTTGACATTGGTCTATAACTGGGTAACTAGCTTCGGCTAGTGTGTGCGTGTGTACATATTGAACACATGGGAGTTAAGACATGGTACATATATACACGAGATTAAGAAACTAGGGAAACACGAGTGCGAAAATTCGCTTCCCGTAACACAAAAAATAATCGCAAAAAGTATTTCCGTAATGGAACAGTCACAACGATCAAAGACACTTGTAGTACAAGCAGGTTTATAGTTTTCAAAATGCATTACCTGTAACAACAATATAACCTGTGTGTCTCAGGACGATGACACAACTAGAAACTTGAAACTTTTCGCCTGCTTAAGGAAACCCCCCTAAAAGTGTGCACCTGGATATGATTTTTTGTTTTATTTGACATTGGTGTATTTGTGTATTTTACTTACCTGTAATTACCAAACTATCATGAACGGGGCTGGGTTCTACACCCGTGGGGCCCTATCTCTTAAATATTCTCTATTGTCTTACAGTTTCTAAGTTTTCTGTATCCTGACTGCGTTAAACATCTCTTCAGTCATGCTCTCCCTTTCATACTGCGTTAACCATCTCCTCAGTCATTCCCTTTCATCATCCTATTAATATCCTTTTCAACAAGTTTCTGCATAACTTTATGTGATGTCCTTTGGTTGCTCCATCGCTATATGTCTTGAAAACCTGTTTATTGTCTGCGTCAACGATAATAATATCTGTAATCAGATCACCCTCTCTCTCTCTCTCTCTCTCTCTCTCTCTCTCTCTCTCTCTCTCTCTCTCTCTCTCTCTCTCTCGTGTGTGTGTGTGTGTCATAGTTCCATGATTATAGCTAGAAATCTGAAATTTTGTATGCATACTACGGGAGCCCCAAGAGTGTAAAACCGGACAAAACTTTCCAAATTTGGCCAAAATAAGTCTATGTAATTAAGGCAGAAATGTGGAAGACAGACATAGGAAAAATTATTATCTTGATTTCAGCCCGGCATAAGCTGAGTACTTTGGATCCTGGAAATTAAAAACTCACAACCCAGGGAAAAGTATGGATAATGATGGCAAAACTATCCTCATATGTGAACCACAAAGAGGCAATGTAGGATTTTATTAGACAAAAACTGACAACCAACTTACATCACTGGGACGTCGATACAAGACGTTAAATCAACATCTTGCTGTGCCGGCAAAACACCATCCACGAGAATAAATTTTCAAATAAAACACCAGACTTGCAGGGAAGCCACCAGAGATATTGGCCATAGAATCAGCAAAGTATAAAAGTCGCTGCAAAAGGCAGCAGTAAACATCACATTCAAACAAGCCAATCCAACAACATAAATACTGCAGCACATGGATGCGTGTTGTTGAGAGGCTGGCCACGCATGGTGAATGTTGGGTCTGATGGATGTGATTTGCCATGACTAAAGAAGGGCCACCTGCAGTGTGAGCAGGTCAGTAGTGACAGGTGTCGTGTGCGGGAACCTGTGGGGAGAAACAGCAATTTTCGAGGGTGAGGGTCCGCCTCGACCAACCCCTAGAGAGTGGATGAACAACTGGGTTTGCCCTTGGACCAACTGCCGCAACCTGAATTCGCGAACCAATGCGCTTAAACCTGGACGGTTTGTGAATGCGTCACGGTCAGGGACGCTAAGCGATACACCACGGGTTATTCTAAGATATCTTACATGGAATTTTCACTAGTGGGGTAGATTTTCAGAAGAACCCATCAATGTTAGCGGAGATAGATAATAACTATCATTATGATGAAAGCTCAGAAGGACTGTTGCGATTCACAGTTTTATATCAAAAAGAGCCTTAAAGGACCCAGTTTCTTGGCACAAAAACAGCTATTTGGTCATAAGTACTAGACTACACAACACTCGTCCCTTGTGTATCTCTGGTGTCTTTCTCATTCAGAATGTGACCTAGAGACGGTCTTATCTATTTCGTTACTCAATGGCAGACTGAGAGATACAGAAGCATGAGAGAAATACTTTACTAGTCTCTTTAAACACAATGGAGAACATGGACAAAGTGTGAAATGTTGCAAGAAACTGGACACAGTCAAAGGCAGACTTAGTTGTGCCTCAAATTTAAGACATTTTTAAAATATCTTGGTAGAAGTTGACTGACACTCCTCTTACATGGACAACGATGTATATACTCGGGAAATTAGACTAATTTTTCGGTTATCTGATAACAGGGGAAGACGTGTGTGCCACTCATCTGTGAACCAGCACTTGTTGGACTCGGTAAAAATGAATCGGTCGATACTGTGCTAAGGTGGATGGTTGTACGAGAGTCGAGGCAAGCTTTTCATGTTCTTAACGATATGGGACAATCAATGAACGCCATGAAAAGGAAATATCAGAAGGAAAAAAATAACAGTGGACAAAAAGAATATAAAAGATAGCAGTGGAAGTATTAAGTCACAGGATGAAATATGTAGAGGCGTTGGATCCCATATATACGGCAAGACTAGGCATGTGGACGTCATTTTGCCTGCTTATAAGCTAAGATACTATTTGGATAGGAATGTGGGGTAAGTTTTGAGGAAGATGAGATTTGTAAGATCTTTTGTTGTGGAAAGGGATAATCTTGAGCACTATATTCAAGAATGTCACATACAGTCTAGGTTTATATCGCGGGAAAGAAACATGATCAATAATGTTGTTAGATTTTTCAAATGCCAAGATGAGGCTGTTAAAGTCTAAGATAATGTGTATGGAACATTGTTGATTGATATATACAAGTGTGTCGTACATACACACGTCCACACACGCAAATATACATACCTACACAGCTTTCCATGGTTTACCCCAGACGCTTCACATGCCTTGATTCAATCCACTGACAGCACGTCAACCCCTGTATACCACATGACTCCAATTCACTCTATTCCTTGCCCTCCTTTCACCCTCCTGCATGTTCAGGCCCCGATCACACAAAATCTTTTTCACTCCATCTTTCCACCTCCAATTTGGTCTCCCTCTTCTCCTCGTTCCCTCCACCTCCGACACATATATCCTCTTGGTCAATCTCTCCTCACTCATTCTCTCCATGTGCCCAAACCATTTCAAAACACCCTCTTCTGCTCTCTCAACCACGCTCTTTTTATTTCCACACATCTCTCTTACCCTTACGTTACTTACTCGATCAAACCACCTCACACCACACATTGTCCTCAAACATCTCATTTCCAGCACATCCATCCTCCTGCGCACATCTCTATCCATAGCCCACGCCTCGCAACCATACAACATTGTTGGAACCACTATTCCCTCAAACATACCCATTTTCGCTTTCCGAGATAATGTTCTCGACTTCCACACATTTTTCAAGGCTCCCAAAATTTTCGCCCCCTCCCCCACCCTATGATCCACTTCCGCTTCCATGGTTCCATCCGCTGACAGATCCACTCCCAGATATCTAAAACACTTCACTTCCTCCAGTTTTTCTCCATTCAAACTCACCTCCCAATTGACTTGACCCTCACCCCTACTGTACCTAATAACCTTGCTCTTATTCACATTTACTCTCAACTTTCTTCTTCCACACACTTTACCAAACTCAGTCACCAGCTTCTGCAGTTTCTCACATGAATCAGCCACCAGCGCTGTATCATCAGCGAACAACAACTGACTCACTTCCCAAGCTCTCTCATCCCCAACAGACTTCATACTTGCCCCTCTTTCCAGGACTCTTGCATTTACCTCCCTTACAACCCCATCCATAAACAAATTAAACAACCATGGAGACATCACACACCCCTGCCGCAAACCTACATTCACTGAGAACCAATCACTTTCCTCTCTTCCTACACGTACACATGCCTTACATCCTCGATAAAAACTTTTCACTGCTTCTAACAACTTGCCTCCCACACCATATATTCTTAATACCTTCCACAGAGCATCTCTATCAACTCTATCATATGCCTTCTCCAGATCCATAAATGCTACATACAAATCCATTTGCTTTTCTAAGTATTTCTCACATACATTCTTCAAAGCAAACACCTGATCCACACATCCTCTACCACTTCTGAAACCGCACTGCTCTTCCCCAATCTGATGCTCTGTACATGCCTTCACCCTCTCGATCAATACCCTCCCATATAATTTACCAGGAATACTCAACAAACTTATACCTCTGTAATTTGAGCACTCACTCTTATCCCCTTTGCCTTTGTACAATGGCACTATGCACGCATTCCGCCAATCCTCAGGCACCTCACCATGAGTCATACATACATTAAATAACCTTACCAACCAGTCAACAATACAGTCACCCCCCTTTTTTAATCAGTTATAGCTGGTAATATTATAAATGCAAACGCTTCAAAGTACTGAGGTTGGCATCACTTTTTTCTTGGCAATACCTTACTGAAATCTGAAATCTGTCTTGTGATACCACGGCTGTGAGACATGCTGATTGGCTACTGTGAATGTTTATACATTTATTATATTTCAATGTAATTTTGTTCACACCCTTCTGTGAAAGTCTTTACAGTTTGCACATCTTTACCGCTTAAATAACGTGTGATAATGTGATAGTTTTTTTCGAATATGATTTAGATTTTCTGCTAGTATTTGTTGGTGCTTATCAGTCGAGCACATCATCATCCATCTATATGATTTGACCTTTTTCATTTATACTTTCAGCGATCATTGGTTTATGAAGTGTATGTAACATTGTTGCTCATCACTAAAGCGTGTTATTTTAAATATTGTCAGTGGTTTGTTGAATCATATTTTACTGTGAGTGAAATGTGTAAATTGCAGAATAAACACTGGAATTCAATTACTGTGTTATATGTCTTCTACTTGCAAAAGATCTTCATTCATATACTGCATTCAAATACCCTCATGCCCTTAATACTCTTCTACTTAATCTTAATGGAAATGACCTGCCTTTTCCGAGGAATATCTGTAGTCTTACAGTGGGGTGGATGGTTATAATCTTTTCTGAACCTTCGACAGGTCACTTATTTCGCAAAAGTTAGGTAATTTACATTTGACACTGAGGTTCCTGGGCTATGATTTACCAGGATCTTCCAGGCCGTCAATGACCAAGTTATAACCACCACCCGAAGAAGCTTTACCGCCTTCGTCAGGTGTTGTTGAACTGAAGAAGCATTATCACCTTCTCCAGGTGTTGTTAAAGATAATTCTAAGACCACATATACTCTCGCTATCTATCTTGCCCATTCACGGCTGGAGATAAAGCCACGAAAATGTCATTATTCACTGAAGAGAAAGGTTTTGCGGGTTGAAAAGATATCGAAGGGGTTTGTTAGAGGGCTTCTGGGGGTGCGGTGAAGAAAGGAAAGCCAGGAAAAGATTGTCTGGTGTTCCTACAGCTAGCAAACAGGGGGTTTCATTTTCCCCATATAATCAAATGACGTATTCTAGTTATTAAACACCTATGATAATCATGTACATATAAGACAACAAGGAAAGCAGCAAACAAGCCTAACAGCTTTTTTTTATGTTGGTCACGTCAGGTACAAAAGTCGAAATCAAGACCGGGCCTAAACTGGAATATACAAAGCTTAATAAAAAGGTTGAGCGTTTTCGGTCTATGGCTTTTGTCGAAATGTGTAACGTCGTGTGGACTCTACTAATCATGCTAAAAGAACAATTACAGCTTTGCAGAAACTTACATCACATGAAAGAAGATTATCAACATTAAGTTTCATAAATGATTTCTTACAATGTCTACAAAAAAAATACAAAAAGCATGGTGGTGGTTGAAAAGTAAGTTTAACTTTAGATAGGCTGCTGGTTGTGTAGACTAGCCGGGTACCTCATGTCAAAGCTCATAAACTAAATGCTGATATAAATGTGGGCGAAGCTATATTATTCATATTGACAATGACAGCATGTAATATATTTTCCTGGCCAGATGTTCTCGATGCAGATAAAGGTAAGGAAGTACATCTAACCTTATTCACTCTGAAGCAGATGATGCCACTCGACATGCTTCATTTCTCTACCCCACCTGTTATTACTGGTTTTCTCTCTCATAATGAACACTTCCCTCGTACTATAGACCCATCTCGGAATGGGGTAATAATAACCTAGATGAAACCAGTTGTACTACAACGTAATTTCTGTCTATATATCTCTTAATTGTAACTCGTTTCCCCTGTTTAGTTTCAAAACACCATTATGCATCTCCCATAAACACATCCACCACTCTGTCTAAGATACCCAAAATAACATAGCAATAAGCTTTAAAGCTGGTGTCTTATATAGGTGTTGTAATCGTTTTTCTCGTAAGCTGCTCTTTCATATCTATAAGGTCTTATTCGCCCAGTGTGGCGTAGTACTGTTCACACATATGACGTGGCTTTTCCTCGACCCAACTTTATCAGCCAGACTGGAATCAGGCAAGATTCCTCCGTGTTATCACTTCTCCGGGCATCACAGGTGTTTAACTACCCTCCTCTGCCCGCCGTGAGCTTGCTACTTTCCTCCTATTCCACTATGGACCTGCTGACCCGTGCCACTCGTTTGGCTGCCGCTTCCCTAGTTTCTGTGTTGACCGTTATGCTAGCTCCTTTACTAAAACAGCGAGGCTGTCAAATTCATTGTTTCTTTCACCTTCTCCTTTTCCCATAACCTTTCTACCTTAATGAACAAGGTCTACGGACATATGAAGGGTTCGACATCATGCAAGATGCATCATTCTGGCCATGTCTTATAGGTAATCTCTCTCACTGAAGCAAAAGCTTTCACACATACTGCAGTTCTATACAAGTCTAAAAAAAAAGGGGGCTGAGCCCCCCTGATTTTCAAAGTGGAGGCTTCAGCCGTTTAAGGTTCCACTGAATTCCCCATTGTTTGTAGGCTACTTAGCCTGCTGTAGCTCTCCGTGGCTACACAATTCTGATTTGAACGTAATCATTATTGTTCGTCCCCTCATATATTGATTATCTGTTCTATAAGCATCTTTTAACTGTTCGTCCCCTCATATATTGATTATATCTATCTGTTTTATACGCATCTTTTAACTCAAAAATTGCATCTAACATTTCTTTAGTCTCCAGGAATCATTTCATTAGTATTTCCTCCTCCACCTTCTTCCCCTTGGCTGGAGTATGGTTCTCTTCCTCTCCAAAATTCATATATCAGCTGTCGTGACCACTACTTCTAGGGTATTACTATTACTCCGCTGCCTGATTGAGTAAGACCTCAGTAATAAGATATTAACGGTACGCGAGTCTGCTTTCCGATACGTATCATCATATTCAACTTTGATCAACGCTGTGCCAAGAGCAGGTTACTGTATGTATCTCATGGTGTCCCTCTGGTATGTGCCGTCCATCCCCTCCATCTCTGTGGGTCCCTGACGTATTCCCTTGCCGCCTATTAGAGAATAAACTCTGATGCTGAAATAATAAAGAGTTCTAATACTGGGTATTCTGTAACTTTTCTGCCGACTGAGTGACTATTGAATGTCATATACTATTGTGGAAGATAAACTTAAAGGTCACAAAGATACATCCATTTTTCATACACTGAGAGATAACTTATCATACAGCTAAAGGAGGATAAATTCTACAGTATTCACTGCTTACGCAATTTGGTAATAGAATTGGCCATATCTTACGAAACAGTTTATTCGTAAAATCGTCCCGTACCCCATACCCAGTTAAGTGAATTTTCGGTTTACACATAGTTCTCTATTGCACTGTTAAGTGGGATTTGTTCAATCAGCATCTACTTGCAGATATCTATATAATCTTATAAGTAATACTAAGACGATGCCAATCAACAGCAAGGACATTCACTCTGTCATTTGGCCATATTAATGTTCCCTTCACAAAATCTTTTTTTTTTTGTTACATCATAAATAGGAATCTGAATTCTTTGACCCCATCCTTCCTCCCGATATTTCCCCTGACCGCAACAATTTTAAACTGTCGTTTGTTAGAGATTTCAATATCAAGTACGAGATCACAATATTAAGAATAAAACAAAGTTGGAAGAGACGGAGAAAACTAAAGAAAAAAAATCAATTGCTATCCAAGCGTAATTCTGGAGTATGAGATTATAAGTTTAAACTTAATCTACCTGTTAACATGTGAATCGACAGGTCTAATGGAAGATAAAATCGAGAGAGTAAACTGTAGAAGAGTGTAACCAGTAATCATGAATGACTACCGATATCACAAGCCAGAGGAAATGTGCAAATATGGTAAGTTTGGCTCCTCAAGATATCTGAAAACCCACTTGGATTTTATACCTACAAATCCCTCGGAGTATGCTATGGCTAACAGAATTCGATATCATTAATCGTCGTCCGTATCTTACTGACCTGAGTAGGATCAGAGGAAAAGAAGAAGATCTAAATCTTTCTTACATCTCTCATATTCTCCACATCTATAGACGAAAGAACATAACATTACCCTGACCGTCTGGTATCGCTCAGCGTTTTAGTGCTTAGAAGGCGAATAATCTTCAGGTATTTTGCATTTTTTTCTCGTTATCATGGCATGTAGAGCTGTCTTTTTTGTCGGTACATGATGGATTCCGCAGAGTAGAATAGCGGCAGTATCATGTGGTGTTTCTTTGGTCCTCAGCTAATGTATATATGGCAGGCGGTACTCTCGTCCCTTACCAGGTGGAATAAAAGCGGGTAGTTTTTGTGCGATTGACGTAAAATTGTATTATTAGTGCTCTGTGATGTTACACATTTTGTTAATGGTGAGTTTATGGAGGTAGTGTGGCTTTCAGCTGGTGAGTGCTGGTAAGACATCTTTCAGCTTCTGTATGTCGTTATCAGACATCTTAGCTGGTGTGTGCGCTTGTTAGAAATCTCTCGGTTGATGTGCGTGCTAGTTAGAAATCTCAGCTTATGTGCTTCCTGGTTAGAAATTTCTCAGCTGATGTGTGTTCTGGTTAGATATATCTTAGCTGGTGTGTGCCCTAGTAGTCTCAGCTGGAGTGCATGCTAGATATCTCATTGCTGGTGTGTGTGCTAGTTAGACATCGTTCAGCTGGTGTGCATGCTAGTTACATATCTCTGAGCTGTTGTGTGTGCCAGATAAACATTTTCCTGCTGATATGTGCTAGTGAGACATCCTTCAGTTGTTGTGTGCCTGTTAGGCATCCTTCAGCAGGTGTGTGCTAGTTAGACGTCCCACAGCTGGTGTGCGTGCTAATTAGGCATCTTGCAGCTGGTATGTGCTAGTTAGACATCCTCAGCTGTTGTTTGCTAGTTAGACATTCTTTACCTAGTGTGCATGCTAGTTAGATATCTCAGGTGGTGTGCTAGTTAGACATCCTTCAGCTAGTGTATGCTAGTTAGACATCCTACAGCTAGTGTGTGCTAGTTAAAATCCCTCAGCTGATGTGTGTTTGTTAGACATCCCTCAGCTTGTATGCATGCTAGTTAGATATCTCAGCTGTTTGTGTATGCTAGTTAGATAGCCTTAAGCTGGTTTGTGCTCGTTAGACTTTTCAGGTAGTCTGAGCGCCAAGTTGACATTCTTCAGCTGGTGTGTGTGCTGGTTAAACATCCTTTAGCTCTTATGTGTGCTTGTTAGATATATCTTGGCTAGCGTGCATGCTAATTAGACATTCTTCAGCTGGTGTGTGTCTATTTGACATCCCTTATCTGTTGTGTGCTTGTTATACATTCCCTAGCTGGTGTATGCTAAAATATTCCCCAGGTGGTGTGTGTGCTACATGGACATCTCACAGTTGGTTTGTGTGCCATTTAGACATCGTTCAGCTAGTATGGATGCAAGTTAGACATCCCTCATCTGGTGTATGTGGTAGTGAGCCATCCATTAGTTTGTGAATATGTTAGTTGGATAGCTGGTATGTGGGTTAGTTAAACATCCCTCAGCTGTTGTGTGTGTGTGTTAGACATCCCTCAGCTGGTGTGTATGCTAGTTAAATAGCTCTTGGCATGTGGGTGTGCTCATGAGACATTCTTCATTTAGTGTGCATGCTATTTTGATGTGTGTCGGCTGGTGTTGCACTGGTGTGCATGCTAGTTAGAAGTCCCTTAGCTGACTTTTGTGCCAGTTAGACATTCTCAGCTGATATGTGTGCTAGAAAAACTCCACCAAGCTGGTGTTTTAGCAAGTTTGACATCTCTCAGCTGATGTGTGTGCTAGATAGACTCCACTCAACTAGTGTTTTAACTAGGTAGACATTCCTTTAGCTGTTGTGCAAGCCATTTGAATATCCCTTATCTGGTGTGTGTGCTAGTTAGACATCTCTCATAATCTGAATGCCTGTGTGTTTGTTTGTACTACTTGAATGTCCCTCAGCTGGTGGTTATGCTTGTTAGAGTCCCATAGCATGTTAGTGTGCTAGTTTGATATCCTTTAGCTGGTATGTGTGTGATTACTGCTCACATGTTACATGGAGAGTTTTACACTTGTGTTACCTTGTCTCTTAACCTCATGTGTAATAATGTATTGTCTACACTCCAATGCACACACACACACACACACACACACACACACCAGCCCAAGCCAGTCAACCATTTGTCGACCAGTTGGGCCCGGTATCTCAAAAGCTGTGTGTATATGTCCTAGTTGGACATTCCTTACCTGGTGTATGTTCTAGTTAGGAATGTCTTGGCATGAATGTGGGATAGTTAGACATCCACTTCAGTGGTTGTCACGTTGCACTTCTCTGACCCTGGTAGCTGTGTTTTCTTTCTATATCCCCCTCATGTGAACTGCTGGCATTATAGACAAATTTACAGTTGCTCCTTGACACGCATAACACTAGACAACTCTCAACTCACTCAGCTAATTTTTTGTAACTAGATTTTCCTGTAGTGAATGATGTGCACCGGCCATGCTTTTTGGCAAAATGTTGAGAGCAATAGATAAAAGTATTAGGTATGAACATTAAACAGGAGCATAATGTAGAAATATGATGTAGAAAGTAGTAGATTGTAACATTAGGTGTTAGCATTAGATGGGCTGTTTTGATACCTGCTTCTTTCCCTGATGTTGAAGCTTTGGAACTCTCTAATGTCTTTCCCAATAACTATGACTTGACACATTTCAAAAGATAGGTCTTTCACTTTCTCAAAGTTCATAAATACTTTCCCTTGTCTTTTCTTTTTCCTTTTCATGATTATATTTCAATTAAGGCCCGGTCTTGACATGGACTTATTTTCTGTGACTGGAGCTTTCAACATAAAAAAGAAAAAGTAGGTTGGAACATTAGACATGAATGTTAGCTTGATGTATTAGGTAGAAGTAGTCAGCAGGATCATTCGGTAGTACCCTCTGAAAACATTACACTAGATTTGCCCTCTCCCTGTGGCCACTTAAAGTTGAGGCACCAAAGGCAAAAAAGTAGCATTGCAGCTCACCTGTTAGAGAGACTCTTTTACCTTGGCCAACCCCTTCAGTAAGTTCCCAGAGGGAATGGGCAAGCGAGATATAGACAGATATAGAATAGACCTCCATGGTGTAACGGTTGTTCTCCGTGATGCATTCATGGGCCGCTTGGCATCAAATGCTTGTGTTGGAATCTTGGTTGAGGCAGTAGGTCCACAGCCAAGCCAGCTGTTGTTTCACCCATTTTTTTTTTTTTTTTTTTTTTTTTTTTTTTTTTTTTTATACTTTGTCGCTGTCTCCCGCGTTTGCGAGGTAGCGCAAGGAAACAGACGAAAGAAATGGCCCAACCCCCCCCCCCATACACATGTACATACACACGTCCACACACGCAAATATACATACCTACACAGCTTTCCATGGTTTACCCCAGACGCTTCACATGCCTTGCTTCAATCCACTGACAGCACGTCAACCCCTGTATACCACATGACTCCAATTCACTCTATTTCTTGCCCTCCTTTCACCCTCCTGCATGTTCAGGCCCCGATCACACAAAATCTTTTTCACTCCATCTTTCCACCTCCAATTTGGTCTCCCTCTTCTCCTCGTTCCCTCCACCTCCGACACATATATCCTCTTGGTCAATCTCTCCTCACTCATTCTCTCCATGTGCCCAAACCATTTCAAAACACCCTCTTCTGCTCTCTCAACCACGCTCTTTTTATTTCCACACATCTCTCTCACCCTTACGTTACTTACTCGATCAAACCACCTCACACCACACATTGTCCTCAAACATCTCATTTCCAGCACATCCATCCTCCTGCGCACATCTCTATCCATAGCCCACGCCTCGCAACCATACAGCATTGTTGGAACCACTATTCCCTCAAACATACCCATTTTTGCTTTCCGAGATAATGTTCTCGACTTCCACACATTTTTCAAGGCTCCCAAAATTTTCGTCCCCTCCCCCACCCTATGATCCACTTCCGCTTCCATGGTTCCATCCGCTGACAGATCCACTCCCAGATATCTAAAACACTTCACTTCCTCCAGCCTTTCTCCATTCAAACTCACCTCCCAATTGACTTGACCCTCACCCCTACTGCACCTAATAACCTTGCTCTTATTCACATTTACTCTCAACTTTCTTCTTCCACACACTTTACCAAACTCAGTCACCAGCTTCTGCAGTTTCTCACATGAATCAGCCACCAGCGCTGTATCATCAGCGAACAACAATTGACTCACTTCCCAAGCTCTCTCATCCCCAACAGACTTCATACTTGCCCCTCTTTCCAGGACTCTTGCATTTACCTCCTTTACAACCCCATCCATAAACAAATTAAACAACCATGGAGACATCACACACCCCTGCCGCAAACCTACATTCACTGAGAACCAATCACTTTCCTCTCTTCCTACACGTAAACATGCCTTACATCCTCGATAAAAACTTTTCAATGCTTCTAACAACTTGCCTCCCACACTATATATTCTTAGTACCTTCCACAGAGCATCTCTATCAACTCTATCATATGCCTTCTCCAGATCCATAAATGCTACATACAAATCCATTTGCTTTTCTAAGTATTTCTCACATAGGTCATGTAAATGGGCACCTAATATAGGCTAGGGTATACATATATCTCTGGGGACAGGGGAGAAAGAACACTTCCCACATATTCCCCATGTGTCGTAGAAGGCGACTAAAGGGGTGGGAGCTAACATTAAGAAGAAATCTTTAAGATGGAAAATATTGATAAAGCAAGTTTGACGGCAGCACTGTTAAATGTTATCTCTTGAACCTCACAAGGCTAAGTTTATTTTTATATTCTTAATTTCTTGTTCAGGAAACACTGCCATTATGAAACAAAATCGTTCAGTATGTAAATCTTTGAGCATCACGTGGATAAAGAACTACTTTACTAAATTTTACTTTAGGGGCACCACACGAATTATTTAAGGGTATTGATTGAGAGGGTGAAGGCATGTACAGAGCATCAGATTGGGGAAGAGCAGTGTGGTTTCAAAAGTGGTAAAGGATGTGTGGATCAGGTGTTTGCTTTGAAGAATGTATGTGAAAAATACTTAGAAAAGCAATTGGATTTGTATGTAGCATTTATGGATCTGGAGAAGGCATATGATAGAGTTGATAGAGATGCTCTGTGGAAGGTACTAAGAATATATAGTGTGGGAGGCAAGTTGTTAGAAGCATTGAAAAGTTTTTATCGAGGATGTAAGGCATGTTTACGTGTAGGAAGAGAGGAAAGTGATTGGTTCTCAGTGAATGTAGGTTTGCGGCAGGGGTGTGTGATGTCTCCATGGTTGTTTAATTTGTTTATGGATGGGGTTGTTAGGGAGGTGAATGCAAGAGTTTTGGAAAGAGGGGCAAGTACACAGTCTGTTGTGGATGAGAGAGTTTGGGAAGTGAGTCAGTTGTTGTTTGCTGATGATACAGCGCTGGTGGCTGATTCATATGAGAAACTGCAGAAGCTAGTGACTGAGTTTGGTAAAGTGTGTGAAAGAAGAAAGCTGAGAGTAAATGTGAGTAAGAGCAAGGTTATTAGGTACAGTAGGGTTGAGGTTCAAGTCAATTGGGAGGTAAGTTTGAATGGAGAAAAACTGGAGGAAGTAAAGAGTTTTAGATATCTGGGAGTGGATCTGGCAGCGGATGGAACCATGGAAGCAAGTGAATCATAGGGTGGGGGAGGGGTCAAAAATCCTGGGAGCCTTGAAGAATGTTTGGAAGTCGAGAACATTATCTCGGAAAGCAAAAATGGGTATGTTTGAAGGAATAGTGGTTCCAACAATGTTGTATGGTTGCGAGGCATGGGCTATGGATAGAGTTGTGCGGAGGAGGGTGGATGTGCTGGAAATGAGATGTTTGAGGACAATATGTGGTGTGAGGTGGTTTGATCGAGTAAGTAACGTAAGGGTAAGAGAGATGTGTGGAAATAAAAAGAGCGTGGTTGAGAGAGCAGAAGAGGGTGTTTTGAAATGGTTTGGGCACATGGAGAGAATGAGTGAGGAAAGATTGACCAAGAGGATATATGTGTCGGAGGTGGAGGGAACGAGGAGAAGTGGGAGACCAAATTGGAGGTGGAAAGATGGAGTGAAAAAGATTTTGTGTGCTCGGGGCCTGAACATGCAGGAGGATGAAAGGCGTGCACGGAATAGAGTGAATTGGATCGATGTGGTGTACCAGGGTCGACGTGCTGTCAATGGATTGAATCAGGGCATGTGAAGCATCTGGGGTAAACCATGGAAAGTTCTGTGGGGCGTGGATGTGGAAAGGGAGCTGTGGTTTCGGGCGTTGTTACGTGACAGCTAGAGACTGGGTGTGAACGAATGGGGCCTTTGTTGTCTTTTCCTAGCGCTACCTTGCACACGAGGGGGGAGGGTGATGTTATTCCATGTGTGGCGAGGTGGCAGTGGGAATAAATAAAGGCAGACAGTATGAATTATTTACATGTGTATATATGTATATGTCTGTGTGTGTATATATATGTGTACATTGAGATGTATAGGTATGTATATTTGCGTGTGTGGACGTGTATGTATAAACATGTGTATGGGGGTGGGTTGGGCCATTTCTTTCGTCTGTTTCCTTGCGCTACCTTGCAAATGCAAAAGACAGCGACAAAGCAAAATGAAAAAAAATAATAAAAGACATATTTTTCATTAGACTTTCACTTAATAGAAGTGATATGGACCAGCACTGTTTAATTTGGTTCACCTTATTTATCCTACAATAACAAATGAATGGTAGTTAGGAAGTTTTGAAAGTGGAGGAAATTATGGGGTTAATCAGCATCATGAAGATGAGGGAAAACGTGTTAATCAGTATCAGAGCAGATGAAGCATTTATAGGAATCAACAGACCTAACCTCCCTGAGGAGTGGACACTTATACTAGAAAGTTGTGGTTCCAGTATCATTGTGGTGTGTTGCTTGGGTCTGTGTGAATGACTGATTGCCAAGGAGGCTGGATGGCAGTGCTCCCTTTTGCTGTGTTTTTTTTTTTTTTTTTAAGTTTTTAGCAGTTGGTGTTTCATACATTTCAACTTAAACTTTAATACTCAAGATAAATTTTAACCACATTTTCGCAGATCCTCATACCCTTCCCTACTATTACCTATATACTATAGTAGAATAAAAGGGAATGTGCCATATCAAGTATTGTTTGTTTAAATCACTTCTATGTCTAAGGAGTCTATTGGTATGTATATCTTCCAAATCTATGTATTATGTCTCTAGTGACCCTAAAGCAGGGGTGGGGAAACTACAGCCACTGGGCTGGATCTGGCTGATCATAAAATCTAACTTGGCCATCAGTGTTACCAAGAGTATATAAACATGTCAGGTTTCACAAGAGCTGTGTTTTTAAGGCATAAACAAATTAACTTGTGCATGGTTGCCATTGTGACAGATATTGTTACATTAAAGTTAATTTGAATGCACTCATTTGCAGAGTTGTATTATTTTATACGACTGAAATGCTGCCTACCAAGAACACAGCTAATTACTGGCAAGGCAGTACATACAGATGGTGTCATGTTTGTGGTAATGACATGATTTCATTCCCTGCTATATGTATTTTTTTGTAGGTCGTCGTTGGAGAGTTGCAAAATATCTGGGCCTGCAACCCTAAGTGCAGCCTGACCTAAACTAATTTAACGAATCTAGCGTAAATGAGTGATGTTGGATATTGGCAGATATGAAAAATTTGTAGCCAAAGTGGGGGATTTCAGAGCTAAGAATGGAGTAATCTTTTAATACAGATTTCATTGACCTTGCCAAAATATGCAGTAATCATGGTTGAGCAGTTCATGAAAGATGACAAAGTAGTGATTGATAAACTAGAGCTGTATCCCATACCTCTTGTAGTTCTCAGGTCAGTGTAGTCTCTTAGTTTGCAGCCAAATACTGTATCATGGCAGCACTTTTTATTAGAGTGTTGTGTTTAAAGTTGATTCACTCTGTTTCTTATAAAACCTAATTCAGCTCATGGGTGAGCTCTTAAAGTGATTCAGATTTACCAACAGCCGATTGTTGTATTACTGTAAAGGCACATCTTGATTTATGCATATTATATTTATGTATTTTTAGAAGAATGTGCCAAGTCATTTTGCACTTTTTTTTATTAACACCGGCTCAAGTTTGGAATAATGCTATCATCATCAGTCTGGCAGCATGGGTTGTGGTGTTGCTAGCACCATGCAAGAAGCATGTATATGCTTGGCATAGATACAGTCTGTAGGTATGTTGTGCTATAGTATACTGTATGTTGCATGTGTTTTAACCTTTGCATGATGCCACCAAAGTGTCTGTTAAGTTCTGGTGCTAGTGGTGCTAAGAAGCATAAGGCCTTGGAGGTTCATATGGATGTGCTCAAATGTTATGAGAGAAATGAATGAATTGCTATTAAGCATGCCTTTTGTACTGCTTGAATCTGCTTTATGGACTGTTCTTGATAGTGCAGAGAAGATAACAGGAGAGTGCCAAGAGTGGCACATAAATCATTGCATCTAAGACCTCATTTTCCTGATGTTCTGTTATGGAGAGAGTGGAATGACTTTTGAGCTCTTGGATTGAACACCAAATTCATGAAAATGTTTAAATTCATTGAAATGTTTCTCTCTGCATGGTTGTGATGCAAGCAAAGGCACAGTGTATATATGATGACTTGGCAGCAGAAGAAGGAACAGCAAAGACATTTCAAGAAAATCTTGGTTGGTTCTTGAATTTTGGGTAAGGCTACAGTTACTGCAACATCACGATGACTGATAATGGAGCCAAAAGATTCTCCTAGAACCCTGAAGGTCTTTATCGAGGAAGACAGTTATTCTCCTAAGCAGATTTATGTGGACAAGATGGTCATTTTGGAAGAGAATACCTTGGAGATCATACATTGTCTATGAAGAGAAGACTGCACCAACATTCAGTTTATTATTTTCAGTTTTTGTTAATGAAATTCATTGTACTGTATATGTATTATTGTAATATATTTATCCAAGTGTGTGTGTGTAGTATAGTTTTGCAATGTTATAATATTCAGTGCTGTCTTCATCAGTAACAAAACTCCCCAATCTCCTTTAGTTACATAATTAGATTTTTTTTTTTTTTTTTTTTTATACTTTGTCGCTGTCTCCCGCGTTTGCGAGGTAGCGCAAGGAAACAGACGAAAGAAATGGCCCAACCCCCCCCCCATACACATGTACATACACACGTCCACACACGCAAATATACATACCTACACAGCTTTCCATGGTTTACCCCAGACGCTTCACATGCCTTGATTCAATCCACTGACAGCACGTCAACCCCTGTATACCACATCGCTCCAATTCACTCTATTCCTTGCCCTCCTTTCACCCTCCTGCATGTTCAGGCCCCGATCACACAAAATCTTTTTCACTCCATCTTTCCACCTCCAATTTGGTCTCCCTCTTCTCCTCGTTCCCTCCACCTCCGACACATATATCCTGTTGGTCAATCTCTCCTCACTCATTCTCTCCATGTGCCCAAACCATTTCAAAACACCCTCTTCTGCTCTCTCAACCACGCTCTTTTTATTTCCACACATCTCTCTTACCCTTACGTTACTTACTCGATCAAACCACCTCACACCACACATTTTCCTCAAACATCTCATTTCCAGCACATCCATCCTCCTGCGCACATCTCTATCCATAGCCCACGCCTCGCAACCATACAACATTGTTGGAACCACTATTCCTTCAAACATACCCATTTTTGCTTTCCGAGCTAATGTTCTCGACTTCCACACATTTTTCAAGGCTCCCAAAATTTTCGCCCCCTCCCCCACCCTATGATCCACTTCCACTTCCATGGTTCCATCCGCTGACAGATCCACTCACAGATATCTAAAACACTTCACTTCCTCCAGTTTTTCTCCATTCAAACTCACCTCCCAATTGACTTGACCCTCACCCCTACTGTACCTAATAACCTTGCTCTTATTCACATTTACTCTTAACTTTCTTCTTCCACACACTTTACCAAACTCAGTCACCAGCTTCTGCAGTTTCTCACATGAATCAGCCACCAGCGCTGTATCATCAGCGAACAACAACTGACTCACTTCCCAAGCTCTCTCATCCCCAACAGACTTCATACTTGCCCCTCTTTCCAGGACTCTTGCATTTACCTCCCTAACAACCCCATCCATAAACAAATTAAACAACCATGGAGACATCACACACCCCTGCCGCAAACCTACATTCACTGAGAACCAATCACTTTCCTCTCTTCCTACACGTACACATGCCTTACATCCTCGATAAAAACTTTTCACTGCTTCTAACAACTTGCCTCCCACACCATATATTCTTAATACCTTCCACAGAGCATCTCTATCAACTCTATCATATGCCTTCTCCAGATCCATAAATGCTACATACAAATCCATTTGCTTCAGTGAAGGGCGTAAATGGGGAGGTGATAACAAGTAGCGGTGATGTGAGAAGGAGATGGAATGAGTATTTTGAAGGTTTGTTGAATGTGTCTGAAGACAGAGTGGCAGATATAGGGTGTTTTGGTCGAGGTGGTGTGCAAAGTGAGAGGGTTAGGGAAAATGATTTGGTAAACAGAGAAGAGGTAGTAAAAGCTTTGCGGAAGATGAAAGCCGGCAAGGCAGCAGGTTTGGATGGTATTGCAGTGGAATTTATTAAAAAAGGGGGTGACTGTATTGTTGACTGGTTGGTAAGGTTATTTAATGTATGTATGACTCATGGTGAGGTGCCTGAGGATTGGCGGAATGTGTGCATAGTGCCATTGTACAAAGGCAAAGGGGATAAGAGTGAGTGCTCAAATTACAGAGGTATAAGTTTGTTGAGTATTCCTGGTAAATTATATGGGAGGGTATTGATTGAGAGGGTGAAGGCATGTACAGAGCATCAGATTGGGGAAGAGCAGTGCGGTTTCAGAAGTGGTAGAGGATGTGTGGATCAGGTGTTTGCTTTGAAGAATGTATGCGAGAAATACTTAGAAAAGCAAATAATTAGTTATATGTATTTTTTTTTATTTATGCATCCATTTTCAAGAATGTAACTATCACATAAATCAGGAGGTCCCTGTATACATATGTTTTAGGGAGAGTTCCAGATAGGTAATTGCTCACAGACAAAGTTTGTGCCTTGGGTATGTTTTGCTTGTTTTTTCTTCAGAAATTTGACAAGTGGAAGCTTGCAGGCAGCTTAAATGAATGTAGATAAATATCAGTTTATTGAATTCAGGCATCATTCAGCTGCAAATACGTAGTTGCAATGTTACAGATATAACAGAACTCAGAGGCAATGATAGTGACTAGTTAACTAATCAAACATGAGCCTAAGGTTAGGATGAACTGGATATTTCCACACTTTGGATAAGCATGTGGGTGAGGTACATTTAGGTAGCCAGGGTGGCAGATATGCTAGATGTTTACAGAGTAAATGGTATGGTTTATATGTATTAACTTGGTTGAACAGTAATTAATGAATAGTTACAGCAATACATTAGTTAATATACCATGTAGCCTTACTAACACATAACTGAGTTCTTAACTTCCAGAGTAAATGGTATGGTTTATATGTATTAACTTGGTTGAACAGTAATTAATGAATAGTTACAGCAATACATTAGTTAATATACCATGTAGCCTTACTAACACATAACTGAGTTCTTAACTTCCATTGCTGTGCACTTGTTCTTGGATTGTTATGAAGTGACAATATGCTCCTGACTTTACTCAATATGGGTGCTTAAATTTTCCATTGAAGATTTGCTGCTCAGGAACCTGTCATGGCAGAATTTTTAGACTGGGATACATACCAATTTGTTTTACAGCTAATTGTTTGTATAATTGATATAGTCTATGTCCTTTATATTTTGATATTTTCATGATTTTTATTATCATCTCTCTGCAGATGGCCTTGTGACAGCAACTGCAATGATGGCTGAAAGTATTCAGGAATTAACACAATTCCACCCCAACCATGGGGTGAATGTTGTCTTGTATGACAACAACACTGTCGCATACAGGTATTTTCTGGAAATTTCATGGTTTTGGTTGCTGTGCACAGTACCCTTTTCTTATGAGTGTGCATGTTCACTCCTGCCTTAGAGTTTGGATATCTGAGGCTCTTGTGGCACCAGTTTAGGTTAGATGTTACTCTAATGAATTATGAACAACTTTTGGGTTAACAGTTGTGTCATGAAGGTAACTCACTAACTGTAAATTGCAAATGGCTTTTAGGTTAACAGGTTTGTCATGAAGGTAGCCCACCAACTGTGAATTACAAACAGCTTTTGGGTTAACAGGTGTGTCATGAAGGTAGCCCCATTAACTGTGAATTACAAACAGCTTTTAAGTTAGCAGGCATGTCATGAGGGTAAACCACTAACTAAGAGTTACAAACAACATTTTGGTCAACAGGTGTGTCATGAAAGTAACTGTGAATTACAAACATCTTTTGGGTTAACAAGTGTGTTGTGAAGGTAACCCACTAACTGTGAATTACAGACAACATTTTGGTTAACAGGTGTATCTTGAAGGTAACTCACTAACCGTGAATTACAAAAAAGGTTTTGGGTAAACGTGTGTCATGAAAGTAACCTACTAATTGTGAATTACAAGTGCCTTTTAGGTTAGTGTGTCGTGAAGGTAACCCACTAACTGAGAATTACAAACAACTTTTTGCTTAACAGATGTGTTTTGAAGGTAACCAACTAACTGTGAATTATAAACAACTTTTGGGTTAACAGGTATGTTGTGAAGTTAACCCACTAACTGTGAATCACAAGCAACTTTTGGTTTAGTAGGTGTGTCATGAAGGTAACCCATTAACTATCTTACATATCTGGCTTGTTGATTTTGATTACCACCATGTGCACCAGTAAATAAATGCCTTTCTATCAAGAATATATAGAATAGGATCCTTTATGTTACTGAGTGGGATCTATTTTGTCTTTTTAAAGTATTAGGATAATTTTGTGACAAATGTGACAGAAGAACTTTCCTCCTGAAAATTCTGGTGTGTTTAGTTTCAAGATTTATTTTTTGTTTTTGTTTGTGTCCTTGTAAAATCTGGAAAGATAGAGACCTTAAATTGCATTTGTATTTAGTTCACTGAGACTTGCACAAAAACAGAATGTTGAAAATTTATGTTGCACATGGTTTCATTGGTACAAATCAAGGCTAGAACATACACACACACACTTCTATGGTATGCATGAATGGGCCATATGGGATCAAACCTGCATAGGTCTGGATCCTGGTAGCAGCAGCTTGTCCACAGTTCACGCAACTGTTCATCCTCCCATAGAGTTGGACAATACAAGGGGTTCTTTCATAGACTAAAATGTGTGTGTGTGTGAGCATACATATTTATAGGAGTAAAACATGGTACATATATACAAGGTTAAGACAGCAACATGAGTGTAAAATTCTTTCCCCATAACACACAAGGTAAACACACACACACACACACACACACACACACACACACCTGCCATTTGTCACACACACATTCAGTAATGAATTGCAGTCCTTTTTGGAGAGTTCTCTGCACTGACCTTGCATATTACAAGAGCAAGATATTTGCTTTGCCTTGGTCGGAGCTGCATAAACATTGTAGCAAGCCATGAAGATAATGTTACATTGTGCACAATCTGCAAAATTTTTCCCATAGTTTGGAGCTGCTGATGACTGTAGTTGTTGATGTAGCAGATAATTAAAGTAGTCAGTCAATCCATAATCTAAAGTATAGCGTATATCAGATGTAAATATTTATAAAAGACTCTGCAGAAATCAGAGAATAAGGGACAGAGTAACCTGGTTAAGTTTATTAGTGCAGAATGTGCAATTTCTACGTATACTTTATCTCTTTCCAGATCTCGCTTGTTTCTAGCAGTAAAATTTCAAAACTGCGATAACATAATCAAATTGGGCATAACTTTATTTACTACTCTGCTTTGGAAACCCTGCACAATGAACATGGTAAAATTGCTCTCCCAAAGGCTGGGAATGTTCTATAGTTGCTGCAACTAGTTTTCTTCCAAGCAGCTTTTCCATATCTACAGGGATTTCATTCACCACAGCATGGAGCACTGCTCAGATATCTTGTGTGGCTCTTTTTCCACCTCTCTTTTAAATAGAGTGGTAATGAGGCCTTCCACCTTTATAAACGGGTGCTCTCACCTCTCATTAGCCATTCCTTTCTGTCCACTGTGATAGTGCTGCTTTCTTTCTCCCATAGGTATTATTTCAGTCATTTTCCCTTTAGCATTCTATGTTTGTCCTAACTGCAGAAGCCTCTGCTTTCTCTTTCTAGGTGGAAAAGCTGTGGAGTTACTCCCTTTCTTTTGACATTTCCTCTTCACTTAACCTATCCACCTTTAAAAGTCAGATATACAAACACCTGAGGAGTCTTTAGTACAGGTTCTCATTGATGGGACCCTTTATTAATGTATCTAGTTGTTTGCTGTTATCATTTTTTACTTTTTAGAGAAAATGCTTTCTATATGATGTGAGAGTAATACTTTTAGGAGTTATTTACTCCTGTATATTTCTTAATTTCTCTTCAGTCCTCTTTTAAAGAGTCTATTATTTCCTTTTTAGGATTAATTATTTTTCCTCACATTTTCCTTTCCTTGCTTAGTATGTGAGGAGATGGTTGGTAAATTGGGAGTGCCTGTATTGAATGAAAATGGAAGTTATCTTGTGGATGTCTTTGCTGAGGTTTCCTTGAAAAACTTTTTTTTTCAGCATAAGATGGTCCTTAGATATGTGTAGATGAGAAATGGTGGAAGAAAAGAACACAAAGGCTTGAATGACTATGTGGCAGTGGATGAAAGGTTGAGAAAGGCTTTGCTGGATGCTAGAGTTGAGATTCTTTGGAGATTGACCATTTTGCAGTTCTTTTAAGGGATAGATCGTGGAGATATGGTGTAAGAAAGAATGGAGAGGTAAAAGTGTAGGTAAGCGAGAATCAGAATCAGAACAAAAGCAAGGGAGATATGAAAGGAGAGTGATCGAAAGCCTAATGGAAGTGCAGTTAATGTAGGGATGCAATTATATGTGAATGAGGTGTTCAAAATGTTTAGAGAAGAACTGTTAAAGGTTATAAAATTACTAGTTGGCTCCAAGGTCAAGAGGTATAAGAATTAGAAGGAGAAATGCATGGTGGACAGTTGAGATTAAAAATGATGTGGAAGAGAAGAGAAAGGCATATGGTAGAGTGTTTGAAAGGAATGTAATATTAGAGGTTTGGCAAAGTTGGAGGGAAGAATGTAAGATGTGTAAACAGAATGGTAGGAAGCTGATAGAGGAAAGCAAAGGAAGAGTAGATCAAGATTTTGTAAGAAAGTTGAGTGAAAAGTTCAGGGAAAATAAGAAATTGTACTGGAAGAAAGTTTAAGAGGAAAGAGGTGGATGTAAGAGTGGAAATGTTAGTGTGAGAAGTAAGGAGGGGGAGTTCCTGAATCAAAAGAAGGAAGTGAAAGGAAGATGGAAAGAGTATTTTGAAGAACTGATGAATGTGGGAGAAGCTGAGGTAGCAATTGTTACATGCATGGGTATGGATGATGGAAGGAATAGGATACAAGTGCATGGGTCTTTAGCAAGAAGGAAGGTAAAAAGGGCAATAATGAGGTTGAAAGAATGGCACTAGGAGAAGATGGGATTATGATTGAAATGCTGAAGTATGTAGGGGAAAGTGTGATAGAGTGGAAGCATTTGATATGTAATTTAGCATGGAAATAGACGGTTGTGCTTAAGGATTGGGTGAAAGCTATTATTGTTCCTTTATTCCTTTACAGTAGTTAAAAGTTAAGTAGCCAGTGACCTAGGAGGTATATTACCTGTACTACCCACATGGGTATCAGGAGGATTAGTGACAGCTGCATAGTGAGCCAGCACTTCAGTGGTTGGCAGGTTGCACTCCTCTAACTTAGGTAGCTGTCTTTTCCTTATGCCTATCCCACACACAGACTACTTGCATTCTGTCCATGAACAAACTATTCCTCCTTGTCATACATAACACCTGATAACACTTAACTCATGCAGCTCATTCTAAGTAACTAGATTTTCCTGTGAGTGGCAGTACTGTAACCAGTGAGGTAGGAGGTGCTGCTTCTGTGAAAAGTAAAAGAAGCTTAAAAATGGGAAAAGTTATTACTTTTCTGTACCTTGAGGGGGTACTTTAGTTTTATTAAAGTATCCAAGTCTCACCTAACCTTCTCGTTTTTACACCCCTTAGGGTTGGAATGAAAGGTGGAGGCATTGCCCAACTACATTTGGGGAATACTTTTAAGTTTAGACAAACACCTGAGGTGTGCTGTCACATTTTATTTTTATTTTAAGTATATATATGTGTATGTGAGTGGATGGGTCACTCTTCGTATGTTTCCTGGCGCTACCTCGCTGATGTGGGAAACCGATTATGTATAAAAAAAATTTTTAATTTTTTTATTTTTGCTTTCTCGCTGTCTCCCGCGTTTGCGAGGTAGCGCAAGGAAACAGACGAAAGAAATGGCCCAACCCACCCCCATACACATGTATATACATACGTCCACACACGCAAATATACATACCTATACAGCTTTCCATAGTTTACCCCAGACGCTTCACATGCCCTGATTCAATCCACTGACAGCACGTCAACCCGGTATACCATATCGATCCAATTCACTCTATTCCTTGCCCTCCTTTCACCCTCCTGCATGTTCAGGCCTCGATCACACAAAATCTTTTTCACTCCATCTTTCCACCTCCAATTTGGTCTCCCACCTCTCCTTGTTCCCTCCACCTCCGACACATATATCCTCTTGGTCAATCTTTCCTCACTCATTCTCTCCATGTGCCCAAACCATTTCAAAACACCCTCTTCTGCTCTCTCAACCACGCTCTCTTTATTTCCACACATCTCTCTTACCCTTACGTTACTTACTCGATCAAACCACCTCACACCACACATTGTCCTCAAACATCTCATTTCCATAACATATATATATAAATTGGGAGACAAGGGATATCCACTGTCAATGAAACAATCAGTTCGACATGCTATTTGCTGAAAAAAGCCAGAATATAGAATACTTGAGATGTATATAAAGTACTTTATACATGGCTGAGTGAGGCTGGGGCTCAACAGGAATTGTAGGTTATATACTAGTGTTAAGGAGACTCTTGGATATAAATGAGCTGGTGGAATGTCTGATCACTACAAGGAGGAGCCTTGAGGTCTGGATGAGAAGGGATGCATGTAAATGATCCAACGTTCATCTGTTCTTGGTACTAGGGGAGGGAGGTGCTGTTTTTCATGTGTGACAGGGTGGTGATGGGAATGGATAAAGGCAGCAAGTATGAATATGTACATGTATATATATGTATATGTCTGTGTATGTATACATTGAAATGTATAGGTATGTATATGTGCATGTGTGGGTGTTTATGTATATACATGTGTATTTAGGTGGGTTGGGCATGAGAAGCGTGGGAGGTGGGTTGATTAGAAAGGGTAGTGAGTGGTGGGATGAAAAAGTAAGATTATTAGTGAAAGAGAAGAGAGAGGCATTTGGACGATTTTTGCAGGGAAAAAATGCAAATGAGTGGGAGATGTATAAAAGAAAGAGGCAGGAGGTCAAGAGAAAGGAGCTAGAGGTGAAAAAGAGGGCAAATGAGAGTTGGGGTGAGAGAGTATCATTAAATTTTAGGGAGAATAAAAAGATGTTCTGGAAGGAGGTAAATAAAGTGCATAAGACAAGGGAGACATGGGAACTTCAGTGAAGGGGCTAATGGGGAGGTGATAACAAGTAGTGGTGATGTGAGAAGGAGATGGAGTGAGTATTTTGAAGGTTTGTTGAATGTGTTTGATGATAGGGTGTTTTGGTCGAGGTGGTGTGCAAAGTGAGAGTGTTAGGGAAAATGATTTGGTAAACAGAGAAGAGGTAGTAAAAGCTTTGTGGAAGATATATATATATATATATATATATATATATATATAGGGAGCGGGGGGCTGGAAATCCTCCCCTCTCGTTTTTTTTTAATTTTCCAAAAGAAGGAACAGAGAATTGGGCCAGGTGAGGGTATTCCCTCAAAGGCCCACTCCTCTGTTCTTAACGCTACCTCGCTAATGCGGGAAATGGCGAATAGTTTGAAAGAAAGAAAATATATATATATATATTTTTTTTTTTTTGCTTTGTCGCTGTCTCCCGCGTTTGCGAGGTAGCGCAAGGAAACAGACGAAAGAAATGGCCCAACCCACCCCCATACACATGCCTTGATTCAATCCACTGACAGCACGTCAACCCCGGTATACCACATCGCTCCAATTCACTCTATTCTTTGCCCTCCTTTCACCCTCCTGCATGTTCAGGCCCCGATCACACAAAATCTTTTTCACTCCATCTTTCCACCTCCAATTTGGTCTCCCTCTTCTCCTCGTTCCCTCCACCTCCGACACATATATCCTCTTGGTCAATCTTTCCTCACTCATTCTCTCCATGTGACCAAACCATTTCAAAACACCCTCTTCTGCTCTCTCAACCACGCTCTTTTTATTTCCACTCATCTCTCTTACCCTTACGTTACTTACTCGATCAAACCACCTCACACCACATATTGTCCTCAAACATCTCATTTCCAGCACATCCATCCTCCTGCGCACAACTCTATCCATAGTCCACGCCTCGCAACCATACAACATTGTTGGAACCACTATTCCTTCAAACATACCCATTTTTGCTTTCCGAGATAATGTTCTCGACTTCCACACATTCTTCAAGGCCCCCAGAATTTTCGCCCCTTCCCCCACCCTATGATCCACTTCCGCTTCCATGGTTCCATCCTCTGCCAGATCCACTCCCAGATATCTAAAACACTTCACTTCCTCCAGTTTTTCTCCATTCAAACTCACCTCCCAATTGAATTGACCCTCAACCCTACTGTACCTAATAACCTTGCTCTTATTCACATTTACTCTTAACTTTCTTCTTTCACACACTTTACCAAACTCAGTCACCAGCTTCTGCAGTTTCTCACATGAATCAGCCACCAGCGCTGTATCATCAGCGAACAACAACTGACTCACTTCCCAAGCTCTCTCATCCCCAACAGACTTCATACTTGCCCCTCTTTCCAAAACTCTTGCATTCACCTCCCTAACAACCCCATCCATAAACAAATTAAACAACCATGGAGACATCACACACCCCTGCCGCAAACCTACATATATATATATATATGTAGTGGAAGTGGAAGTGGAAGTGGATCATAGGGTGGGGGAGGGGGCGAAAATTTTGGGAGCCTTGAAAAATGTGTGGAAGTCGAGAACATTATCTCGGAAAGCAAAAATGGGTATGTTTGAAGGAATAGTGGTTCCAACAATGTTGTATGGTTGCGAGGCGTGGGCTATGGATAGAGTTGTGCGCAGGAGGATGGATGTGCTGGAAATGAGATGTTTGAGGACAATGTGTGGTGTGAGGTGGTTTGATCGAGTAAGTAACGTAAGGGTAAGAGAGATGTGTGGAAATAAAAAGAGCGTGGTTGAGAGAGCAGAAGAGGGTGTTTTGAAATGGTTTGGGCACATGGAGAGAATGAGTGAGGAAAGATTGACCAAGAGGATATATGTGTCGGAGGTGGAGGGAACGAGGAGAAGAGGGAGACCAAATTGGAGGTGGAAAGATGGAGTGAAATAGATTTTGTGTGATCGGGGCCTGAACATGCAGGAGGGTGTAAGGAGGGCAAGGAATAGAGTGAATTGGAGCGATGTGGTATACAGGGGTTGACGTGCTGTCAGTGGAGTGAATCAAGGCATGTGAGGCGTCTGGGGTGGACCATGGAAAGCTGTGTAGGTATGTATACACGTGTGTGGACATGTGTATGTACATGTGTATGGGGGGGGGGGTTGGGCCATTTCTTTCGTCTGTTTCCTTGCGCTACCTCGCAGACGCGGGAGACAGCGACAAAGTATAAAAAAAAAAAAAAAAAAATATATATATATATATATATATATATATATTTTTATATTTTTATTATACTTTGTCACTGTCTCCCGCGTTTGCGAGGTAGCGCAAGGAAACAGACGAAAGAAATGGCCCAACCCCCCCCCCATACACATGCACATACATACGTCCACACACGCAAACATACATACCTACACAGCTTTCCATGGTTTACCCCAGACGCTCCACATGCCCTGCTTCAATCCACTGACAGCATGTCAACCCCGGTATACCACATCGCTCCAATTCACTCTATTCCTTGCCATCCTTTCACCCTCCTGTATGTATATATATATATATATATATGATAGAGTTGATAGAGATGCTCTGTGGAAGGTATTAAGAATATATGGTGTGGGAGGAAAGTTGTTAGAAGCAGTGAAAAGTTTTTATCGAGGATGTAAGGCATGTGTACGTGTAGGAAGAGAGGAAAGTGATTGGTTCTCAGTGAATGTAGGTTTGCGGCAGGGGTGTGTGATGTCTCCATGGTTGTTTAATTTGTTTATGGATGGGGTTGTTAGGGAGGTAAATGCAAGAGTTTTGGAAAGAGGGGCAAGTATGAAGTCTGTTGGGGATGAGAGAGCTTGGGAAGTGAGTCAGTTGTTGTTCGCTGATGATACAGCGCTGGTGGCTGATTCATGTGAGAAACTGCAGAAGCTGGTGACTGAGTTTGGAAAAGTGTGTGGAAGAAGAAAGTTAAGAGTAAATGTGAATAAGAGCAAGGTTATTAGGTACAGTAGGGTTGAGGGTCAAGTCAATTGGGAGGTGAGTTTGAATGAAGAAAAACTGGAGGAAGTGAAGTGTTTTAGATATCTGGGAGTGGATCTGGCAGCGGATGGAACCATGGAAGCGGAAGTGGATCATAGGGTGGGGGAGGGGGCGAAAATCCTGGGGGCCTTGAAGAATGTGTGGAAGTCGAGAACATTATCTCGGAAAGCAAAAATGGGTATGTTTGAAGGAATAGTGGTTCCAACAATGTTGTATGGTTGCGAGGCGTGGGCTATGGATAGAGTTGTGTGCAGGAGGATGGATGTGCTGGAAATGAGATGTTTGAGGACAATGTGTGGTGTGAGGTGGTTTGATCGAGTAAGTAACGTAAGGGTAAGAGAGATGTGTGGAAATAAAAAGAGCGTGGTTGAGAGAGCAGAAGAGGGTGTTTTGAAGTGGTTTGGGCACATGGAGAGGACGAGTGAGGAAAGATTGACCAAGAGGATATATGTGTCGGAGGTGGAGGGAACAAGGAGAAGAGGGAGACCAAATTGGAGGTGGAAAGATGGAGTGAAAAAGATTTTGTGTGATTGGGGCCTGAACATGCAGGAGGGTGAAAGGAGGGCAAGGAATAGAGTGAATTGGAGCGATGTGGTATACCGGGGTTGACGTGCTGTCAGTGGATTGAAGCAGGGCATGTGAAGCGTCTGGGGTAAACCATGGAAAGCTGTGTAGGTATGTATATTTTGCGTGTGTGGACGTATGTATATACATGTGTATGGGGGGGGTTGGGCCATTTCTTTCGTCTGTTTCCTTGCGCTACCTCGCAAATGCGGGAGACAGCGACAAAGTATAATAAAAAAAAAAAAATAATATATATATATCTTTCTTTCTTTCAAACTATTCGCCATTTCCCGCGTTAGCGAGGTAGCGTTAAGAACAGAGGACTGGGCCTTGGAGGGAATATCCTCACCTGGCCCCCTTTCTCTGTTCCTTGTTTTGGAAAATTAAAAAAAGAAACGAGAGGGGAAGATTTCCAGCCCCCCCGCTCCCTCCCCTTTTAGTCGCCTTCTACGACACGCAGGGAATACGTGGGAAGTATTCTTTCTCCCCTATATATATATATATATATATATATAATATATATATATATATATATAATGAATAAGGGCAGACAGTGTGAATTATGTACATGTGTATATATGTATATGTCTGTGTGCATATATGTGTGTATACGTTGGGATGTATAGGTGTGTATATGTGCGTGTGTGGACGTGTGTGTGTGTGCATGTGTATGTGGGTGGGTTGGACCATTCTTTTGTCTGTTTCCTTGGGCTGCCTAGCTAGCACGGGAGACAGCGACAAGGTATAATGAATAATAAAATTTCTTTTTCTTTCTTTCAAACTATTCGCCATTTCCCGCATTAGCGAGGTAGCGTTAAGAACAGAGGACTGGGCCTTGAGGGAATACCCACCTGGCCCAATTCTCTGTTCCTTCTTTTGGAAAATTAAAAAAAAAACGAGAGGGGAGGATTTCCAGCCCCCCGCTCCCTCCCCTTTTAGTCGCCTTCTACGACACGCAGGGAATATGTGGGAAGTATTCTTTCTCCCCTATCCCCAGGGATAAATAAAATATCTATATATATATATATATAGGAGCGGGTGGCTGGAAATCCTCCCCTCTTGTTTTTTTTTCAATTTTCCGAAAGAAGGAACAGAGAAGGGGGGCCAGGTGAGGATATTCCCTCAAAGGCCCAGTCCTCTGTTCTTAACGCTACCTCGCTAATGCGGGAAATGGCGAATAGTATGAAAGAAAAGAAAGATATTTTTTTTTTTTTTTTTTTTTTTTTTATACTTTGTCGCTGTCTCCCGCGTTTGCGAGGTAGCGCAAGGAAACAGACGAAAGAAATGGCCCAACCCCCCCCATACACATGTACATACACACGTCCACACACGCAAATATACATACCTACACAGCTTTCCATGGTTTACCCCAGACGCTTCACATGCCTTGATTCAATCCACTGACAGCACGTCAACCCCTGTATACCACATGACTCCAGTTCACTCTATTCCTTGCCCTCCTTTCACCCTCCTGCATGTTCAGGCCCCGATCACACAAAATCTTTTTCACTCCATCTTTCCACCTCCAATTTGGTCTCCCTCTTCTCCTCGTTCCCTCCACCTCCGACACATATATCCTGTTGGTCAATCTCTCCTCACTCATTCTCTCCATGTGCCCAAACCATTTCAAAACACCCTCTTCTGCTCTCTCAACCACGCTCTTTTTATTTCCACACATCTCTCTTACCCTTACGTTACTTACTCGATCAAACCACCTCACACCACACATTGTCCTCAAACATCTCATTTCCAGCACATCCATCCTCCTGCGCACATCTCTATCCATAGCCCACGCCTCGCAACCATACAACATTGTTGGAACCACTATTCCCTCAAACATACCCATTTTTGCTTTCCGAGATAATGTTCTCGACTTCCACACATTTTTCAAGGCTCCCAAAATTTTCGCCCCCTCCCCCACCCTATGATCCACTTCCGCTTCCATGGTTCCATCCGCTGACAGATCCACTCCCAGATATCTAAAACACTTCACTTCCTCCAGTTTTTCTCCATTCAAACTCACCTCCCAATTGACTTGACCCTCACCCCTACTGTACCTAATAACCTTGCTCTTATTCACATTTACTCTTAACTTTCTTCTTCCACACACTTTACCAAACTCAGTCACCAGCTTCTGCAGTTTCTCACATGAATCAGCCACCAGCGCTGTATCATCAGCAAACAACAACTGACTCACTTCCCAAGCTCTCTCATCCCCAACAGACTTCATACTTGCCCCTCTTTCCAAAACTCTTGCATTTACCTCCCTAACAACCCCATCCATAAACAAATTAAACAACCATGGAGACATCACACACCCCTGCCACAAACCTACATTCACTGAGAACCAATCACTCTCCTCTTTTCCTACACGTACACATGCCTTACATCCTCGATAAAAACTTTTCACTGCTTCTAACAACTTTCCTCCCACACCATATATTCTTAATACCTTCCACAGAGCATCTCTATCAACTCTATCATATGCCTTCTCCAGATCCATAAATGCTACATACAAATCCATTTGCTTTTCTAAGTATTTCTCACATACATTCTTCAAAGCAAACACCTGATCCACACATCCTCTACCACTTCTGAAACCACACTGCTCTTCCCCGATCTGATGCTCTGTACATGCCTTCACCCTCTCAATCAATACCCTCCCATATAATTTACCAGGAATACTCAACAAACTTATACCTCTGTAATTTGAGCACTCACTCTTATCCCCTTTGCCTTTGTACAATGGCACTATGCACGCATTCCGCCAATCCTCAGGCACCTCACCATGAGTCATACATACATTAAATAACCTTACCAACCAGTCCACAATACAGTCATCCCCTTTTTTAATAAATTCCACTGCAATACCATCCAAACCTGCTGCCTTGCCGGCTTTCATCTTCCGCAAAGCTTTCACTACCTCTTCTCTGTTTACCAAATAATTTTCCCTAACCCTCTCACTTTGCACACCACCTCTACCAAAACACCCTATATCTGCCACTCTATCATCAAACACATTCAACAAACCTTCAAAATACTCACTCCATCTCCTTCTCACATCACCACTACTTGTTATCACCTCCCCATTTGCGCCCTTCACTGAAGTTCCCATTTGCTCCCTTGTCTTACGCACTTTATTTACCTCCTTCCAGAACATCTTTTTATTCTCTCTAAAATTTAATGATACTCTCTCACCCCAACTCTCATTTGCCCTTTTTTTCACCTCTTGCACCTTTCTCTTGACCTCCTGTCGATAGGGGAGAAAGAATACTTCCCACGTATTCCCTGCGTGTCGTAGAAGGCGACTAAAAGGGGAGGGAGCGGGGGGCTGGAAATCTTCCCCTCTCGTTTTTTTTAATTTTCCAAAACAAGGAATGGAGAAGGGGCCAGGTGAGGATATTCCCTCCAAGGCCCTGTCCTCTGTTCTTAACGCTACCTCGCTAACGCGGGAAATGGTGAATAGTTTGAAAGAAAAGAAAGAAAAGATATATATAAATGAATGAATGTTTATTTTTTTATATTTATTATACTTTGTCGCTGTCTCCCATGTTAGCAAGGTAGCGCAAGGAAACAGACAAAATAATGGCCCAACCCACCCACATACACATGTATGCATATACATACACGTCCTCACATGCACATATACATACGTATACATACCTATATCTGGGAGTGGATTTGGCAGCGGATGGAACCATGGAAGCAGAAGTGAATCATAGGGTGGGAGAGGGGGCAAAAGTTCTGGGAGCGTTGAAGAATGTTTGGAAGTCGAGAACGTTATCTTGGAAAGCAAAAATGGGTATGTTTGAAGGAATAATGGTTCCAACAATGATATATGGTCGTGAGGCGTGGGCTATAGATAGAGTTGTGCAGAGGAGGGTGGATGTGCTGGAAATGAGATGTTTGAGGACATTATATGGTGTGAGGTGGTTTGATCGAGTAAGTAATGAAAGGGTAAGAGAGATGTGTGGTAATAAAAAGAGTGTGGTTGAGAGAGCAGAAGAGGGTGTTTTGAAATGGTTTGGTCACATGGAGAGAATGAGTGAGGAGAGATTGACAAAGAGGATATATGTGTCAGAGGTGGATGGAATGAGAAGTGGGAGACCAAATTGGAGGTGAAAAGATGGAGTAAAAAAGATTTTGAGTGATTGGGGCCTGAACATGCAGGAGGGTGAAAGGCGAGCAAGGAATAGAGTGAATTGGAACGATGTGGTGTACTGGGGTCGACGTGCTGTCAGTGGATTTAACCAGGGCATATTAAGTGTCTAGGGTAAACCATAGAAATTTCTGTGGGGCCTGGGTGTGGAAAGGGAGCTGTGGTTTCGGTGCATTATACATGACAGCTAGAGACTGAGTGTGAACGAATGTGGCCTTTGTTGTCTTTTCCTAGCGCTACCTCATGCATATGCTGGGGGAGGGGTTTTTATTTCATGTTTGGCGGGGTGGTGATGGGAATGAATAAGGGCAGACAATATGAATTACGTACATGTGTATATTGTCTGTGTGTGTATATATATATAGTATATATATATATATATATATATATATATATATATATATATATATATGTATACATTGAGATGTATAGGTATGTATATGTGTGTGTGTGTGGACGTGTATGCATATACATGTGTATGTGGGTGGGTTGGGCCACTCTTTCATCTGTTTCCTTTCGCTACCTTGCTAACGCAGGAGACAGCGACAAAATATAATAAATAGTAAATAAATAAATAAATACATTTCAACGTATACATGTATATTTACTTGCACACACATATACGCATATACACATACGTAATTCATACTTGCTGCCTCTATTCATTCCCGTGCTACCCCGCCACACATGAAATGACAACTCCCTCCCCCCCGCATGCGTGGGTGGTAGTGCTATGAAAAGACAAGAAAGACCACACTTGTTCACTCTCAGTCTCTAGCTGTCATGTATAATGCACCTAAACCACAGCTCCTTTTCCACATCCAGGCCCCACAAAACTTTCCATGGTTTACCCCAGACACTTCACATGCCCTGGTTCAATCCATAGACAGCACGTCAACCCTGGTATACCACATCGTTCCAATTCACTCTATTCTTTGCACGCCTTTGACCCTCCTGCATGTTCAGGCCCCGATTGCTCAAAATCTTTTTCACTCCATCCTTCCACCTCCAATTTGGTCTTCCACTTCTCTCGTTCCCTCTACCTCTGACACATATATCTTCTTTGTCAATCTTTCCTCACTCATTCTCTAAATGAGACCAAACCATTTGAAAACACCCTCTTCTGCTCTCTCAACCACTCTCTTTTTATTTCCACACATCTCTCTTACCCTGTCATTACTTACTCGATCAAACCACCTCACACCACATATTGTCCTCAAACATCTCATTTCCAACACATCCACCCTCCTCCACACAACCCTACCTATAGCCCATGCCTCGCAACCATATAACATTGTTGGAGCAACTATTCCTTCAAACATAGCCATTTTTGCTTTCAGAGATAATGTTCTTGCCTTCCACACATTTTTCAATGCTCCCAGAACTTTCCCCCCTCCCCCACCCTGTTATTCATTTCCGCTTCCATGGTTCCATCCGCTGCCAAATCCACTCCCAGATATCTAAAACACTTCACTTCCTCCAGTTTTTCTCCATTCAAACTTACCTCCCAATTGACTTGTCCCTCAACCCTGCTGTACCTAATAACCTTGCTCTTATTCACATTTGCTCTCAGCTTTCTTCTTTCACACACTTTACCAAACTCAGTCACCAGCTTCTGCAGTTTCTCACCCGAATCAGCCACCAGCGCTGTATCATCAGCGAACAACAACTGACTCACTTCCCAAGCCCTCTCATCCACAACAGACTGCATACTTGCTCCTCTCTCCAAAACTCTTGCGTTCACCTCCTTAACAACCCCATCCATAAACAAATTAAACAACCATGGAGACATCATGCACTCCTGCCGCAAACATATTTGCTATTTCCTGCGTTAGCAAGGTAGCATTAAGAACAGAGGACTGAGCCTTAGAGAGAGTATCACCACTTGACCCCCTTCTTTGTGAAGGGGGATCTTGTGGTTATTTGATTAATGTTTCTATAGACTATGTAAATGTACTGTCTTACGTGGATTTTAAGGTTATATTTTGTTTAAACAGAAAGGCAAGTTTTGCAAATGCAGTAACCATCAGTAAGCGTCCTTTGATGCCCAAAGAAATCTTCCTAGTGGAAATAGAGAAGACAGAGCCAGGCTGGACTGGGCATATGAGGCTAGGGCTTACCCAGCTGAACCCTGCCAGTCCAGGAATTCCAGGGTTACCTACTTACTCCTTACCTGACATGACAAACATGGGTAATATGCAAATTGTTATTGTTGTTTAAAGGAACTTCATTTGTGGAATAGCAGTGTTTGGACACAAATTGTGATAACTCAGACACTGACATATAGCAGTTTTTGGAGGCAAATTATGATAATTTAGACACTGACATATAGCAATATTTGGAGGCAAATTGTGATAACTCATGACACTGAGGTTGATTGATATGAGGTTGATGAATACAATTTACATATTGCTTCTCATAGTCACATATTTATTTTTGTTATTGTGATTTTGGAATACTGATCAATGACATTTTTATCCAGGTAACTCATGGATTTGTGCGATCACAAAGAGTCACAATCGTATTCAACTAGATGCGGAAGGAGAAGCTGAAGGAGAAGAAGCCTTTGCAGATAATCAAGGAGATAATGTTGGAGAGTCAGGAGAGGAAGTGCAGAGGCCAGAGGTTACAGAGGAAGTCATGAGAACAGTGACAGAAAACACAAATGCACAGGAGAGAAGAACTTCAGATGGGAATGTCACTTCCCGAGTGGGTGGTGGCACTGGAGCTAATGGTGAAGTTTTGGGGGTGTTCAGGATAAGAAACAACAGTCGGAGGGGACCTGTAAGCAGTGGAGCACCTCGTGGGCTTGATTCTATTGTTGTTGGTGACCACTTGCGGACTTCTCGTGGATATGTGCCACGTTCAGCCTTGCAGCCTACACCATATGTCTGCACCACACCATCTGGTCGGGAGATGACTCTTACAAGAGATAACATTTTGCCCACAGATGAGGGTAGTAGGATTGGTGTTATCTTTTTACCCAGAGTGAGTATTACAGTTTAAAAGGCATTACCCATTTTGTATAGTATATTTTATTCAGATCATTGTAGAGGGAAAAGAATTAACCAAATATTAAGTCTAGAAAAGGATAGAGTAAGGAAATTTATTGAGTACATTGTGGTATTTGATAACAAAGAGAGGACATAATAAGATTTGCATGAAGGAATACTGTAAGCATCAGTTTTCACCCTAAAAGTACTGTTCCCAAACCATATGCATGTTTCCATTATGGTCTAATCCCACAACCCTTGCAGTATAATTTTTCCTCCCACATTTGGAGGAACCACTGGTTCCATTACTAATGAGAGGCATTTATTGATGACTGTCACTTCCACTTATAATTAGCATGCATTGATGTTAACAAGGCTCAGTAACCCAGAGATATGCATGTTGGGAAGACAGCATGCCCGTATCCCACTTGGGCTGCTACTTTACTGTTTCATATGATAACATCAGCTAACTGTTGTATTACCATTTGTCAGGATATTAAAAATAGTGATTTTGATTACTGCTTTAGAGAAAGACAGTATCCTGAACTACAGGGAGGTAAGTTAGAGGGATGATCACCAGCTGTGGTTGCTGGGTATACATTGAAGTAGTGGCAGTGCATGAGTGCTGAATTGGTAAGAGATTAGAGAGAGGAATTGTACTTTTGTTGTGATGATTTGTTTGAAAACTTGCTAGTGTTTAGTGTAGTTATGAACCATGTCTTTTTTATTTGTGATGCAAGTTGATAGTTGACTTGGATTGTGATTCTTATAAGAAGCTAGTAAGAGGTTAGGGTATGGCTGATTTTTTCATGTGATGTGGATGTTTAAGGTGGGAATACGGAATATATAATCCAGTTAAGTACACTTTCCAAGCTCACTTACTCTCACCACTCTCTTCTCTCTAACATTCTCTCTTCTCTTCTGAAAACCTCTACAAATCTTCACCTTCACCTCCACAAGATAATGATCAGACGTCCCTCCAGTTGCACCTCTCAGCACATTGATATCCAAAAGTCTCTCTTTCATGTGCCTATCAATTAACATGTAATCCAATAACTCTCTCTGGCCATCTCTCCTACTTACATAAGTATACTTATGTATATCTCTTTTTAAACCAGGTATTTCCAGTCACCAGTCCTCTTTCAGCACACAAATCTACAAGCTCTTCACCATTTCCATTTACAACACTGAACACCCCTTGGACACCAATTATTCCCTCAACTGCCACATTAGTCAACTTTGCATTCAAATCACCCATCACTATAACTCAGTCTCGTGCATCAAAACTGCTAACACACTCATTCATTGGCTCCCAAAACACTTGCCCTCATGATCTTTCTTTGCATGCCCAGGTGCATAGGCACCAATAATCACCCATCTCTCTCCAACCACTTTCAGTTTTACCCATATCAATCAAGAGTTTACTTTCGTGCACTCTATCACATACTCCCACCACTCCTGTTTCAGGAGTAGTGCTACTCTTTCCTTTGCTCTTGTCCTCTAACCAACCCCTGACTTTACTCCCAAAACATTCCCAAACCACTCTTCCCCTTTACCCTTGAGCTTCGTTTCACTCACAGCCTAAACATTCAGGTTCCTTTCCTCAAACATACTATCTATTGGTGAAGGGGGCTAATGGGGAGGTGATAACTAGTAGTGGTGATGTGAAAAGGAGAGGGAGTGAGTATTTTGAAGGTTTGTTGAATGTGTTAGATGATAGAGTGGCAGATATAGGGGGTTTTGGACAAGGTAGTGTGCGAAGTGAGATGGTTAGGGAGAATGATTTGGTAAACAGAGAAAAGGTAGTAAAAGCTTTGTGGAAAATGAAAGCTAGTAAGGCAGCAGGTTTGGATGATATTGCAGTGAAATTTATTAAAAAAGGGGGTGACTGTGCTGTTGACTGGTTGGTAAGGATATTTAATGTATGTACGACTCATGGTGAGGTGCCTGAGGATTGGCGGAATGCATGCATAGTACCATTGTACAAAGGCAAAGGGGATAAAGGTGAGTGCTCAAATTACAGAGGTATAAGTTTGTTGAGTATTCCTGGGAAATTATATGAGAGGGTATTGATTGAGAGGGTGAAGGCATGTACAGAGCATCAGATTGGGGAAGAGCAGTGTGGTTACAGAAGTGGTCGAGGATGTGTGGATCAGGTGTTTGCTTTGAAGAATGTATGTGAGAAATACTTAGAAAGGCAAATGGATTTGTATGTAGTATTTATGGATCTGGAGAAGGCATATGATAGAGTTGATTGAGATGCTCTGTGGAAGGTATTAAGAATATATGGTGTGGGAGGCAAGTTGTTAGAAGCAGTGAAAAGTTTTTATCAAGGATGTAAGGCATGTGTACGAGTAGGAAGAGAGGAAAGTGATTCATTCTCAGTGAATGTAGGTTTGTGGCAGGGGTGTGTGATGTCTCCATGGTTGTTTAATTTGTTTATGGATGGGGTTGTTAGGGATGTGAATGCAAGAGTTTTGGAAAGAGGGGCAAGTATGCAGTCTGTTGTGGATGAGAGAGCTTGGGAAGTGAGTCAGTTGTTGTTCGCTGATGATACAGCATGGTGGCTGATTCATGTGAGAAACTGCAGAAGCTGGTGATTGAGTTTGGTAAAGTGTGTGAAAGAAGAAAGCTGAGAGTGAATGTGAATAAGAGTAAGGTTATTAGGTACAGTAGGGTTGAGGGACAAGTCATTTGGGAGGTAAGTTTGAATGGAGAAAAACTGGAGGAAGTGAAGTGTTTTAGATATCTGGGAGTGGATCTGGCAGCGGATGGAACCATGGAAGCGGAAGTGAATCATAGGGTGGGGGAGGGGGCGAAAGTTCTGGGAGCGTTGAAGAATGTGTGGAAGTCGACAACATTATCTCGGAAAGCAAAAATAGATATGTTTGAAGGAATGGTGGTTACAATAACGTTATATGGTTGCAAGGCGTGGGCTATGGATAGAGTTGTGCGGAAGAGGGTGGATGTGCTGGAAATGAGATGTTTGAGGACAATATATGGTGTGAGGTGGTTTGATTGAGTCAGTAATAATAGGGTAAGAGAGATGTGTGGTAATAAAAAGAGTGTGGTTGAGAGAGCAGAAGAGGGTGTTTTGAAATGGTTTGGTTACATGGAGAGAATGAGTGAGGAAAGATTGACCAAGAGGATATATGTGTCGGAGGTGGGGGGAATGAGAAGTGGGAGACCAAATTGGAGGTGGAACGATGGAGTGAAAAAGATTTTGAGTGATCGGGGCCTGAACATGCAGGAGGGTGAAAGGCTTGCAAGGAATAGAGTGAATTGAAATGATGTGGTATACTGGGGTCGAAGTGCTATCATGGGATTGAACCAGGGCATGTGAAGTGTCTGGGGTAAACCATGGAAAGTTCTGTGGGGCCTGGATGTGGAAAGGGAGCTGTGGTTTCGGTGCATTATTACATGACAGCTAGAGACTGAATGTGAACAAAAGTGGCCTTTGTTGTCTTTTCCTAGCTCTACCTTGTGCACATTTGGGGGTGAGGGGGTGGTTATTTTCATGTGTGGCTAGGTGGCGATGGGAATGAATAAAGGCAGACAGTATGAAGTATGTGCATGTGTATATATGTATATGTATGTATATATATATATATATATATATATATATATACGTTGAGATGTACAGGTATATATATTTGTGTGTGTGGATGTGTATGTGGGTGGGTTGGGCCATTGTTTTGTCTGTTTCCTTGCGCTACCTCGCTAATGTGGTAGACCGACAAAGTAAAATAAATATATATATATATATATATTTATTTTTTATTTTATTTTTTATTATTCTTTGTCGCTGTCTCCCGCGTTTGCGAGGTAGCGCAAGGAAACAGACGAAAGAAATGGCCCAACCCCCCCATACACATGTATATACATACGTCCACACACGCAAATATACATACCTACACAGCTTTCCATGGTTTACCCCAGACACTTCACATGCCCCGATTCAATCCACTGACAGCACGTCAACCCCGGTATACCACATCGCTCCAATTCACTCTATTCCTTGCCCTCCTTTCACCCTCCTGCATGTTCAGGCCCCGATCACACAAAATCTTTTTCACTCCATCTTTCCACCTCCAATTTGGTCTCCCTCTTCTCCTCGTTCCCTCCACCTCCGACACATATATCCTCTTGGTCAATCTTTCCTCACTCATTCTCTCCATGTGCCCAAACCACTTCAAAACACCCTCTTCTGCTCTCTCAACCATGCTCTTTTTATTTCCACACATCTCTCTTACCCTTACGTTACTCACTCGATCAAACCACCTCACACCACACATTGTCCTCAAACATCTCATTTCCAGCACATCCATCCTCCTGCGCACAACTCTATCCATAGCCCACGCCTCGCAACCATACAACATTGTCGGAACCACTATTCCCTCAAACATACCCATTTTTGCTTTCCGAGATAATGTCCTCGACTTTCACACATTCTTCAAGGCCCCCAGAATTTTCGCCCCCTCCCCCACCCTATGATCCACTTCCGCTTCCATGGTTCCATCCGCTGCCAGATCCACTCCCAGATATCTAAAACACTTCACTTCCTCCAGTTTTTCTCCATTCAAACTCACCTCCCAATTGACTTGACCCTCAACCCTACTGTACCTAATAACCTTGCTCTTATTCACATTTACTCTTAACTTTCTTCTTCCACACACTTTACCAAACTCAGTCACCAGCTTCTGCAGTTTCTCACATGAATCAGCCACCAGCGCTGTATCATCAGCGAACAACAACTGACTCACTTCCCAAGCTCTCTCATCCCCAACAGACTTCATACTTGCCCCTCTTTCCAAAACTCTTGCATTTACCTCCCTAACAACCCCATCCATAAACAAATTAAACAGCCATGGAGACATCACACACCCCTGCCGCAAACCTACATTCAGTGAGAACCAATCACTTTCCTCTCTTCCTACATGTACACATGCCTTACATCCTCGATAAAAACTTTTCACTGCTTCTAACAACTTTCCTCCCACACCATATATTCTTAATACCTTCCACAGAGCATATATATATATATATATATATATATATATATATATATATATATATATATATATATATATATATATATATATATTTTCTTTTTTTTTTTTTGCTTTGTCGCTGTCTCCAGCGTTTGCGAGGTAGCGCAAGGAAACAGACGAAAGAAATGGCCCAACCCACCCCCATACACATGTATATACATACGTCCACACATGCAAATATACATACCTACACAGGTATCCATGGTTTACCCCAGACGCTTCACATGCCTTGATTCAATCCACTGCCAGCACGTCAACCCCGGTATACCACATCGCTCCAAATCACTCTATTCCTTGCCCTCCTTTCACCCTCCTGCATGTTCAGGCCCCGATCACACAAAATCTTTTTCACTCCATCTTTCCACCTCCAATTTGGTCTCCCTCTTCTCCTCGTTCCCTCCACCTCCGACACATATATTCTCTTGGTCAATCTTTCCTCACTCATTCTCTCCATGTGCCTGAAACATTTCAAAACACCCTCTTCTGCTCTCTCAACCACGCTCTCTTTATTTCCACACATCTCTCTTACCCTTACGTTACTCACTCGATCAAACCACCTCACACCACATATTGTCCTCAAACATCTCATTTCCAGCACATCCATCCTCCTGCGCACAACTCTATCCATAGCCCACGCCTCGCAACCATACAACATTGTTGGAACCACTATTCCTTCAAACATACCCATTTTTGCTTTGCGAGATAATGTTCTCGACTTCCACACATTCTTCAAGGCTCCCAGAATTTTCGCCCCCTCCCCCACCCTATGATCCACTTCTGCTTCCATGGTTCCATCCGCTGCCAGATCCACTCCCAGATATCTAAAACACTTCACTTTCTCCAGTTTTTCTCCATTCAAACTCACCTCCCAATTGACTTGACCCTCAACCCTACTGTACCTAATAACCTTGCTCTTATTCACATTTACTCTTAACTTTCTTCTTTCACACACTTTACCAAACTCAGTCACCAGCTTCTGCAGTTTCTCACATGAATCAGCCACCAGCGCTGTATCATCAGCGAACAACAACTGACTCACTTCCCAAGCTCTCTCATCCCCAACAGACTTCATACTTGCCCCTCTTTCCAAAACTCTTGCATTCACCTCCCTAACAACGCCATCCATAAACAAATTAAACAACCATGGAGACATCACACACCCCTGCCGCAAACCTACATTCACTGAGAACCAATCACTTTCCTCTCTTCCTACACGTACACATGCCTTACATCCTCGATAAAAACTTTTCACTGCTTCTAACAACTTTCCTCCCACACCATATATTCTTAATACCTTCCACAGAGCATCTCTATCAACTCTATCATATGCCTTCTCCAGATCCATAAATGCTACATACAAATCCATATATATATATATATATATATATATATATATATTTTTTTTTTTTTTTTTTTTTTTTTTTTTTTATACTTTGTCGCTGTCTCCCGCGTTTGCGAGGTAGCGCAAGGAAACAGACGAAAGAAATGGCCCAACCCCCCCCCATACACATGTACATACACACGTCCACACACGCAAATATACATACCTACACCGCTTTCCATGGTTTACCCCAGACGCTTCACATGCCTTGGTTCAATCCACTGACAGCACGTCAACCCCTGTATACCACATCGCTCCAATTCACTCTATTCCTTGCCCTCCTTTCACCCTCCTGCATGTTCAGGCCCCGATCACACAAAATCTTTTTCACTCCATCTTTCCACCTCCAATTTGGTCTCCCTCTTCTCCTCGTTCCCTCCACCTCCGACACATATATCCTCTTGGTCAATCTTTCCTCACTCATTCTCTCCATGTGCCCAAACCATTTCAAAACACCCTCTTCTGCTCTCTCAACCACGCTCTTTTTATTTCCACACATCTCTCTTACCCTTACGTTACTTACTCGATCAAACCACCTCACACCACACATTGTCCTCAAACATCTCATTTCCAGCACATCCATCCTCCTGCGCACAACTCTATCCATAGCCCACGCCTCGCAACCATACAGCATTGTTGGAACCACTATTCCTTCAAACATACCCATTTTTGCTTTCCGAGATAATGTTCTCGACTTCCACACATTTTTCAAGGCTCCCAAAATTTTCGCCCCCTCCCCCACCCTATGATCCACTTCCGCTTCCATGGTTCCATCCGCTGACAGATCCACTCCCAGATATCTAAAACACTTCACTTCCTCCAGTTTTTCTCCATTCAAACTCACCTCCCAATTGACTTGACCCTCAACCCTACTGTACCTAATAACCTTGCTCTTATTCACATTTACTCTTAACTTTCTTCTTCCACACACTTTACCAAACTCAGTCACCAGCTTCTGCAGTTTCTCACATGAATCAGCCACCAGCGCTGTATCATCAGCGAACAACAACTGACTCACTTCCCAAGCTCTCTCATCCCCCACAGACTTCATACTTGCCCCTCTTTCCAGGACTCTTGCATTTACCTCCCTAACAACCCCATCCATAAACAAATTAAACAACCATGGAGACATCACACACCCCTGCCGCAAACCTACATTCACTGAGAACCAATCACTTTCCTCTCTTCCTACACGTACACATGCCTTACATCCTCGATAAAAACTTTTCACTGCTTCTAACAACTTGCCTCCCACACCATATATTCTTAATACCTTCCACAGAGCATCTCTATCAACTCTATCATATGCCTTCTCCAGATCCATAAATGCTACATACAAATCCATTTGCTTTTCTAAGTATTTCTCACATACATTCTTCAAAGCAAACACCTGATCCACACATCCTCTACCACTTCTGAAACCGCACTGCTCTTCCCCAATCTGATGCTCTGTACATGCCTTCACCCTCTCAATCAATACCCTCCCATATAATTTACCAGGAATACTCAACAAACTTATACCTCTGTAATTTGAGCACTCACTCTTATCCCCTTTGCCTTTGTACAATGGCACTATGCACGCATTCCGCCAATCCTCAGGCACCTCACCATGAGTCATACATACATTAAATAACCTTACCAACCAGTCAACAATACAGTCACCCCCTTTTTTAATAAATTCCACTGCAATACCATCCAATCCTGCTGCCTTGCCGGCTTTCATCTTCCGCAAAGCTTTTACTACCTCTTCTCTGTTTACCAAATCATTTTCCCTAACCCTCTCACTTTGCACACCACCTCGACCAAAACACCCTATATCTGCCACTCTGTCATCAGACACATATATATATATATATATATGTCATCAGACACATATATATATATATATATATATATATATATATATATATATATATATATATATATATATAATATATATATATAATATATATATATGTATATATATATATTTATGGAAATGGAAATGGATTTGTATGTAGCATTTATGGATCTGGAGAAGGCATATGATAGAGTTGATAGAGATGCTCTGTGGAAGGTATTAAGAATATATGGTGTGGGAGGAAAGTTGTTAGAAGCAGTGAAAAGTTTTTATCGAGGATGTAAGGCATGTGTACGTGTAGGAAGAGAGGAAAGTGATTGGTTCTCAGTGAATGTAGGTTTGCGGCAGGGGTGTGTGATGTCTCCATGGTTGTTTAATTTGTTTATGGATGGGGTTGTTAGGGAGGTAAATGCAAGAGTTTTGGAAAGAGGGGCAAGTATGAAGTCTGTTGGGGATGAGAGAGCTTGGGAAGTGAGTCAGTTGTTGTTCGCTGATGATACAGCGCTGGTGGCGGATTCATGTGAGAAACTGCAGAAGCTGGTGACGGAGTTTGGTAAAGTGTGTGGAAGAAGAAAGTTAAGAGTAAATGTCAATAAGAGCAAGGTTATTAGGTACAGTAGGGTTGAGGGTCAAGTCAATTGGGAGGTGAGTTTGAATGGTGAGAGGCTGGAGGAAGTGAAGTGTTTTAGATATCTGGGAGTGGATCTGTCAGCGGATGGAACCATGGAAGCGGAAGTGGATCATAGGGTGGGGGAGGGGGCGAAAATTTTGGGAGCCTTGAAAAATGTGTGGAAGTCGAGAACATTATCCCGGAAAGCAAAAATGGGTATGTTTGAAGGAATAGTAGTTCCAACAATGTTGTATGGTTGCGAGGCGTGGGCTATGGATAGAGTTGTGCGTAGGAGGATGGATGTGCTGGAAATGAGATGTTTGAGGACAATGTGTGGTGTGAGGTGGTTTGATCGAGTAAGTAACGTAAGGGTAAGAGAGATGTGTGGAAATAAAAAGAGCGTGGTTGAGAGAGCAGAAGAGGGTGTTTTGAAGTGGTTTGGGCACATGGAGAGAATGAGTGAGGAAAGATTGACCAAGAGGATATATGTGTCGGAGGTGGAGGGAACGAGGAGAAGAGGGAGACCAAATTGGAGGTGGAAAGATGGAGTGAAAAGGATTTTGTGTGATCGGGGCCTGAACATGCAGGAGGGTGAAAGGAGGGCAAGGAATAGAGTGAATTGGAGCGATGTGGTATACAGGGGTTGACGTGCTGTCAGTGGATTGAATCAAGGCATGTGAAGCGTCTGGGGTAAACCATGGAAAGCTGTGTAGGTATGAATATTTGCGTGTGTGGACGTGTGTATGTACATGTGTATGGGGGGGGGGGTTGGGCCATTTCTTTCGTCTGTTTCCTTGCGCTACCTCGCAAACGCGGGAGACAGCGACAAAGTATAAAAAAAAAAAAAAAAAAAAAATATGTATATTATTATTTATTATTATACTTTGTCGCTGTCTCCCGCGTTTGCGAGGTAGCGCAAGGAAACAGACGAAAGAAATGGCCCAACCCCCCCCATACACATGTATATACATACGTCCACACACGCAAATATACATACCTACACAGCTTTCCATGGTTTACCCCAGACGCTTCACATGCCTTGATTCAATCCACTGACAGCACGTCAACCCCGGTATACCACATCGCTCCAATTCACTCTATTCCTTGCCCTCCTTTCACCCTCCTGCATGTTCAGGCCCCGATCACACAAAATCTTTTTCACTCCATCTTTCCACCTCCAATTTGGTCTCCCTCTTCTCCTCGTTCCCTCCACCTCCGACACATATATCCTCTTGGTCAATCTTTCCTCTCTCATTCTCTCCATGTACCCAAACCACTTCAAAACACCCTCTTCTGCTCTCTCAACCACGCTCTTTTTATTTCCACACCTCTCTCTTACCCTTGCGTTACTTACTCGATCAAACCACCTCACACCACATATTGTCCTCAAACATCTCATTTCCAGCACATCCATCCTCCTGCGCACAACTCTATCCATAGCCCACGCCTCGCAACCATACAACATTGTTGGAACCACTATTCCTTCAAACATACCCATTTTTGCTTTGCGAGATAATGTTCTCGACTTCCACACATTCTTCAAGGCTCCCAGAATTTTCGCCCCCGCCCCCACCCTATGCTCCACTTCTGCTTCCATGGTTCCATCCACTGCTAGATCCACTCCCAGATATCTAAAACACTTCACTTCCTCCAGTTTTTCTCCATTCAAACTCACCTCCCAATTGACTTGACCCTCAACCCTACTGTACCTAATAACCTTGCTCTTATTCACATTTACTCTTAACTTTCTTCTTTCACACACTTTACCAAACTCAGTCACCAGCTTCTGCAGTTTCTCACATGAATCAGCCACCAGCGCTGTATCATCAGCGAACAACAACTGACTCACTTCCCAAGCTCTCTCATCCCCAACAGACTTCATACTTGCCCCTCATTCCAAAACTCTTGCATTCACCTCCCTAACAACCCCATCCATAAACAAATTAAACAACCATGGAGACATCACACACCCCTGCCGCAAACCTACATTCACTGAGAACCAATCACTTTCCTCTCTTCCTATCTTGTGGAGGCTAAGGTGAAGATTTGTATCGGTTTTCAGAAAAGAAGAGTGAATGTTGGGGTGAAGAGGGTGGTGAGAGTAAGTGAGCTTGGGAAGGAGACCTGTGTGAGGAAGTACCAGGAGAGACTGAGTACAGAATGGAAAAAGGTGAGAACAATGGAAGTAAGGGGAGTGGGGGAGGAATGGGATGTATTTAGGGAATCAATGATGGATTGCGCAAAAGATGCTTGTGGCATGAGAAGAGTGGGAGGTGGGTTGATTAGAAAGGGTAGTGAGTGGTGGGATAAAGAAGTAAGAGTATTAGTGAAAAAGAAGAGAGAGGCATTTGGACGATTTTTGCAGGGAAAAAATGCAATTGAGTGGGAGATGTATAAAAGAAAGAGACAGGAGGTCAAGAGAAAGGTGCAAGAGGTGAAAAAAAGGGCAAATGAGAGTTGGGGTGAGAGAGTATCATTAAATTTTAGGGAGAATAAAAAGATGTTCTGGAAGGAGGTAAATAAAGTGCGTAAGACAAGGGAGCAAATGGGAACTTCAGTGAAGGGCGCAAATGGGGAGGTGATAACAAGTAGTGGTGATGTGAGAAGGAGATGGAGTGAGTATTTTGAAGGTTTGTTGAATGTGTTTGATGATAGAGTGGCAGATATAGGGGGTTTTGGTCGAGGTGGTGTGCAAAGTGAGAGGGTTAGGGAAAATGATTTGGTAAACAGAGAAGAGGTAGTGAAAGCTTTGCGGAAGATGAAAGCCGGCAAGGCAGCAGGTTTGGATGGTATTGCAGTGGAATTTATTAAAAAAGGGGGTGACTGTATTGTTGACTGGTTGGTAAGGTTATTTAATGTATGTATGACTCATGGTGAGGTGCCTGAGAATTGGCGGAATGCGTGCATAGTGCCATTGTACAAAGGCAAAGGGGATAAGAGTGAGTGCTCAAATTACAGAGGTATAAGTTTGTTGAGTATTCCTGGCAAATTATATGGGAGGGTATTGATTGAGAGGGTGAAGGCATGTACAAAGCATCAGATTGGGGAAGAGCAGTGTGGTTTCAGAAGTGGTAGAGGATGTGTGGATCAGGTGTTTGCTTTGAAGAATGTATGTGAGAAATACTTAGAAAAGCAAATGGATTTGTATGTAGCATTTATGGATCTGGAGAAGGCATATGATAGAGTTGATAGAGATGCTCTGTGGAAGGTATTAAGAATATATGGTGTGGGAGGAAAGTTGTTAGAAGCAGTGAAAAGTTTTTATCGAGGATGTAAGGCATGTGTACGTGTAGGAAAAGAGGAAATATATATATATATATATATATTTATTTTTTTTTCTATTATACTTTGTCGCTGTCTCCCGCGTTTGCGAGGTAGCGCAAGGAAACAGACGAAAGAAATGGCCCAACCCCCCCCATACACATGTATATACATACGTCCACACACGCAAATATACATACCTACACAGCTTTCCATGGCTTACCCCAGACGCTTCACATGCCTTGATTCAGTCCACTGACAGCACGTCAACCCCGGTATACCACATCGCTCCAATTCTCTCTATTCCTTGCCCTCCTTTCACCCTCCTGCATGTTCAGGCCCCGATCACACAAAATCTTTTTCACTCCATCTTTCCACCTCCAATTTGGTCTCCCTCTTCTCCTTGTTCCCTCCACCTCCGACACATATATCCTCTTGGTCAATCTTTCCTCACTCATCCTCTCCATGTGCCCAAACCACTTCAAAACACCCTCTTCTGCTCTCTCAACCACACTCTTTTTATTTCCACACATCTCTCTTACCCTTACGTTACTCACTCGATCAAACCACCTCACACCACACATTGTCCTCAAACATCTCATTTCCAGCACATCCATCCTCCTGCGCACAACTCTATCCATAGCCCACGCCTCGCAACCATACAACATTGTTGGAACCACTATTCCTTCAAACATACCCATTTTTGCTTTCCGAGATAATGTTCTCGACTTCCACACATTCTTCAAGGCCCCCAGAATTTTCGCCCCCTCCCCCACCCTATGATCCACTTCCGCTTCCATGGTTCCATCCGCTGCCAGATCCACTCCCAGATATCTAAAACACTTCACTTCCTCCAGTTTTTCTCCATTCAAACTCACCTCCCAATTGACTTGACCCTCAACCCTACTGTACCTAATAACCTTGCTCTTATTCACATTTACTCTTAACTTTCTTCTTCCACACACTTTACCAAACTCAGTCACCAGCTTCTGCAGTTTCTCACATGAATCATCCACCAGCGCTGTATCATCAGCGAACAACAACTGACTCACTTCCCAAGCTCTCTCTTCCCCAACAGACTTCATACTTGCCCCTCTTTCCAAAACTCTTGCATTTACCTCCCTAACAACCCCATTCATAAACAAATTAAACAACCATGGAGACATCACACACCCCTGCCGCAAACCTACATTCACTGAGAACCAATCACTTTCCTCTCTTCCTACACGTACACATGCCTTACATCCTCGATAAAAACTTTTCACTGCTATTAACAACTTTCCTCCCACACCATATATTCTTAATACCTTCCACAGAGCATCTCTATCAACTCTATCATATGCCTTCTCCAGATCCATAAATGCTACATACAAATCCATTTGCTTTTCTAAGTATTTCTCACATACATTCTTCAAAGCAAACACCTGATCCACACATCCTCTACCACTTCTGAAACCACACTGCTCTTCCCCAATCTGATGCTCTGTACATGCTTTTACCCTCTCAATCAATACCCTCCCATATAATTTACCAGGAATACTCAACAAACTTATACCTCTGTAATTTGAGCACTCACTCTTATCCCCTTTGCCTTTGTACAATGGCACTATGCACGCATTCCGCCAATCCTCAGGCACCTCACCATGAGTCATACATACATTAAATAACCTTACCAACCAGTCAACAATGCAAGAGGTGAAAAAAAGGGCAAATGAGAGTTGGGGTGAGAGAGTATTAAGAAATTTTAGGGAGAATAAAAAGATGTTCTGGAAGTAGGTAAATAAAGTGCGTAAGACAAGGGAGCAAATGGGAACTTCAGTGAAGGGCGCAAATGGGGAGGTGATAAGTAGTGGTGATGTGAGAAGGAGATGGAGTGAGTATTTTGAAGGTTTGTTGAATATGTTTGATGATAGAGTGGCAGATATAGGGTGTTTTGGTCGAGGTGGTGTGCAAAGTGAGAGGGTTAGGGAAAATGATTTGGTAAACAGAGAAGAGGTAGTGAAAGCTTTGTGGAAGATGAAAGCCGGCAAGGCAGCAGGTTTGGATGGTATTGCAGTGGAATTTATTAAAATATATATATATATATATATATATATATATATATATATATATATATATATATATATATGTATATATTTTTTTTTTTTCACACTATTCGCCATTTCCCGCGTTTGCGAGGTAGCGTTAAGAACACAGGACAGGGACTTAGAGGGAAAATCCCCACCTGGCCCCCTTCTCTGTTCCCTCTTTTGGAAAATTAAAAAAAAAAAACGAGAGGGGAGGATTTCCAGCCACCCGCTCCCTCCCCTTTTAGTCGCCTTCTACAACACGCAGGGAATACGTGGGAAGTATTCTTTCTCCCCTATCCCCAGGGATAATATATATATATATTTTTTTATTATACTTTGTTGCCGTCTCCCGCGTTTGCGAGGTAGCGCAAGGAAACAGACGAAAGAAATGGCCCAACCCCCCCCATACACATGTATATACATACGTCCACACACGCAAATATACATACCTACACAGCTTTCCATGGTTTACCCCAGACGCTTCACATGCCTTGATTCAATCCACTGACAGCACGTCAACCCCGGTATACCACATCGCTCCAATTCACTCTATTCCTTGCCCTCCTTTCACCCTCCTGCATGTTCAGGCCCCGATCACACAAAATCTTTTTCACTCCATCTTTCCACCTCCAATTTGGTCTCCCTCTTCTCCTCGTTCCCTCCACCTCCGACACATATATCCTCTTGGTCAATCTTTCCTCACTCATTCTCTCCATGTGCCCAAACCACTTCAAAACACCCTCTTCTGCTCTCTCAACCACGCTCTTTTTATTTCCACACATCTCTCTTACCCTTACGTTACTCACTCAATCAAACCACCTCACACCACACATTGTCCTCAAACATCTCATTTCCAGCACATCCATCCTCCTGCGCACAACTCTATCCATAGCCCACGCCTCGCAACCATACAACATTGTTGGAACCACTATTCCTTCAAACATACCCATTTTTGCTTTCCGAGATAATGTTCTCAACTTCCACACATTCTTCAAGGCTCCCAGAATTTTCGCCCCCTCCCCCACCCTATGATCCACTTCCGCTTCCATGGTTCCATCCGCTGCCAGATCCACTCCCAGATATCTAAAACACTTTACTTCCTCCAGTTTTTCTCCATTCAAACTTACCTCCCAGTTGACTTGACCCTGAACCCTACTGTACCTACTGTACCTACTGTACCTACTGTACCTACTGTACTGCTCTTATTCACATTTACTCTTAACTTTCTTCTTTCACACACTTTACCAAACTCAGTCACCAGCTTCTGCAGTTTCTCACATGAATCATCCACCAGCGCTGTATCATCAGCGAACAACAACTGACTCACTTCCCAAGCTCTCTCATCCCCAACAGACTTCATACTTGCCCCTCTTTCCAGGACTCTTGCATTCACCTCCCTAACAACCCCATCCATAAACAAATTAGACAACCATGGAGGCATCACACACCCCTGCCGCAAACCTACATTCACTGAGAACCAATCACTTTCCTCTCTTCCTACAGGTACACATGCCTTACATCCTCGATAAAAACTTTTCACTGCTTCTAACAACTTCCCCCCCACACCATATATTCTTAATACCTTCCACAGAGCATCTCTATCATCTCTATCATATGCCTTCTCCTGATCCATAAATGCTACATACAAATCCATTTGCTTTTCTAAGTATTTCTCATATACATTCTTCAAAGCAAACACCTGATCCACACTGCTCTTCCCCAGTCTGATGCTCTGTACATGCCTTCACCCTCTCAATCAATACCCTTCCATATAATTTACCATATATATATATATATATATGTATATATATATATATATATATATATATATATATATATATATATATATATATATATATATATATATATATATGTATATATATGTGTGGAAGTCGAGAACATTATCTCGGAAAGCAAAAATGGGTATGCTTGAAGGAATAGTGGTTCCAACAATGTTGTATGGTTGCGAGGCATGGGCTATGGATAGAGTTGTGCGCAGGAGGATGGATGTGCTGGAAATGAGATGTTTGAGGACAATGTGTGGTGTGAGGTGGTTTGATCGAGTGAGTAACGTAAGGGTAAGAGAGATGTGTGGAAATAAAAAGAGCGTGGTTGAGAGAGCAGAAGAGGGTGTTTTGAAGTGGTTTGGGCACATGGAGAGAATGAGTGAGGAAAGATTGACCAAGAGGATATATGTGTCGGAGGTGGAGGGAACGAGGAGAAGAGGGAGACCAAATTGGAGGTGGAAAGATGGAGTGAAAAAGATTTTGTGTGATCGGGGCCTGAACATGCAGGAGGGTGAAAGGAGGGCAAGGAATAGAGTGAATTGGAGTGATGTGGTATACCGGGGTTGATGTGCTGTCAGTGGATTGAATCAAGGCATGTGAAGCGTCTGGGGTAAAACATGGAAAGCTGTGTAGGTATATATATTTGCGTGTGTGGACGTTTGTATATACATGTGTATGGGGGGGGGGGTTGGGCCATTTCTTTCGTCTGTTTCCTTGCGCTACCTCGCAAACGCGGGAGACAGCGACAAAGTATAAAAAAAAAGAAAAAAAAAAAAAATTCATTGGAGATGTTTAATGCATGAGGATGGAGGTGTGTAAGGAAACATTGTAAGAATCACTTTGGGTGCCTAGTGAAAAGTTATTGAATAGCTAGAATTTAGTTTTAAGGCAGAATTCTTTCAAAATTTAAGTGTTGTAAAAGAAATTTTGTGCTCTTTAGCAAGTATGGTAGATTATTTTTTCTTTTGCTAATTATACAAATTATGCTTATATTTTCAAATGAATGTTATAGAAAGCCAGGTAAGCAGTACATGTTCTTGTGAGACTCATTAGTTACAGTTTTTTCTAAAGCATTATCCACTTCTTGATTCACCAAACACTTTGCAACTTTGCTTAGAGGGTTTATTCCTCCATAAATTTATTGTTAATTTTACTCCATTTCTCTTTATACTTTGGAACAGTTTCTGTTTTCATCCAGTAATGACGCACTTGATCACTTTTCCATGCTTACATACACAGTTTTTACACATAAATGCAACAACAGCTGCACCTCCACTCTTTGCCATCTTACTCGCCACTTCATGTCTAGCCCCTGCTTTCTCATTCTTTAAGAGTCTTCCATTTATTATTCATTTGAAGAAATGATGTTTCTGAAGATAGCTCACTTTTCTCAGGGAGATGTAGCTGAAATGCATTACATTATAAATGGTGAAGACCAGGGGGCATTTACCAAAAAGCTGCCCTATAAAGAGGCAGAACTGTATGCTGTTGTTGACGTTTACGGTACAACAAAACAAGTGAGAATAGTCCAGCTGTATGGAGGAGGTATGCAAACAAGAGATTGAAATATGGTGAAACATGTCTAATTTTGCATTTTGTGAGATATGCAGATATGTTTATTCCTCATTTTAGGGTATCACACTTTAATAAAGGATTAACTTTCAGTTAAATCCCTGAAGGGTGCTTGTCGGGACATCATTCTCAAGCATATCGCTCAGCATGGAGTGAGTGCTCTACCCCTTCCACGAACACTTAAGGATTACCTCCTCTTCGAGAGCTGAAATGCTGTTTGATGACAAACTAGGTATAAGATTAGTACTGATTTTTTTAATGTAAAATAAAATAAGATGTAAACCTTCCCAGTTTTTGTGAATGCCTCTTTAGGGTAAATGTGGCAATCTGTCTTCATTTAAGCAGTTTCTTACATATACAGTATAAGCTCAGCTTTGGCAATGTTCTCCTAAGAAAAGTCATTCTTATTTCTTGTTCATTTCAATAACCAACAGCAGTAAACACTTAGAGTAATCCTTAATGTTCAGATTATTTGAGTTTGACAGATGCCACTGTAAAGCAGTTGTCAGCATGTATTTTGTACCTTTCATGATATGAAAGGTACAAACCAGTTTATGTAAATGGTACCTAATTTTAGGCAGGGTAACTATGAAATGTCAAGTGCAAGTTCATGGAAAAAAGCTGCAAGGTAACCAGATTACTTGTGGAATGAAGGGAAGTGTGAGATGCATCTTGAAGGTAAGTCAGAAGAGAAGAATCTAGGCTTTTGATTAAATATGGATGGTATGAAAGGATGTTTGATTACCGGCATTGAAGCTGTGGATTTATAGTTACAAAAATTTTGCTTGGAAATACAAGTAAGCATAGTCATTGTTAATGCACTTTTCTGTTATGAAGAAAGAAAGGCTGAAGAAACATTTTGGAGAAAATTTGAAAGAAAAGTTTCTGAGTTAAGCCCAGTGGAGATTATTTTAAAGGAATTGTGATGTAATTTTCATGAAACATTGAAGGAGGATATGATGGCTAAGGATGAGGTTCCAAGAGAATATGGCATTGTTGAAGGATACTTAGAATGTTTTTATTTGTAGGTCTGTTTTTTGCTGATGCCTGCTCCCATTACAAGGGTGTATTTACATGTGATGTATGTATAGAGAGAATATGGTACAAAAGATTGTTTTTTTTTAATTTATTCTGATAAAGAAATATCTGAGCGGTCTCACAGTCAAGGTAATATCATAATTTGTCAACAAAGCACAAATCTTTACCTTAATCTGTAACATGGGTTTCATGCCCAACTATGATTTTTGTGTCAGAATAGAAAGTTTCATGTACTAGTTAGTAAAGTGTTACTTTGCTGGTATGAGCCTTGCCACCATTGGTGAAGATATTTCCTTTTAACAGGAATATGCACTTACAGAATTGCTGCAATGGCAAAGAATCTTCAATAAGTCCTTAACAGAAACTTGACACACCTCTAGACTTTGCTTTGGTACCCAGCCCCAATTCTATGACAGCCAAGCCTCTTTTATAACTGTGAAGAGAATATGCTTATATGGTGAAGTACTTTTTGTCAACGGGAATGTTAACATATGGAATGAATTGCCAGTTAGAGTACTATAGATATGTTTAAGAATAGACTTGACTTCAAGTCTACAACTTACATTATTTGTGCCTCCATAGTCACAATAACAATTTGCAGTTTATTTCTTTTGAATTATCTGTATGCCTTTTAACTTCTATCACACTAATCTGTGAGTTTCCAACAGCGTCAAAAGGACTCAGTGGTCTGTTGCTGTTTGATGAAATCTTTTGTAGTCTTCTGAATTGATATTGTGGTTCAATAATATAGATATTGAAATGTATCAATAGAATGAGGTTTGAAATTTGAGAGAGATTTTTTAAAGTGTGCATTGGCATGAAGCATGATTTAGAAGCCTTATCTTAATCCCAGGCATCTCAGGAAATGAAAGCTAGTCACAAGGACCCATTATGTTACATAAGATTTTTGAGGAACACTTTATTGTGTGTTTTTTAGGGATATGTTTTCTACCCACAAAAAAATAATTACAAATTAGAGAGCAAGAGATCATAAGGTAAGCTTAAGAAAAGTGCAGTCACTGACTTGACCAAAGACTCCAAAGAATTGATTTCTAACATACACTTTCTCAAGCTCATTAATCATAATTTTTGTTACAGGCAACATTGTATAACATATTAGAACAAAAATTGATTATTGAAAATGATGGAATTGGCTTTAGTTAAACTACCACTCTCACACAGGATGCATTCCTTTTCATTGCTCCACTTTCACCTGTGCTTGATCAAAAATGGCAGTGGAAAGTAAAAAAAAGACTTGCAAGAAACCAAAATAGACTAAAATCTTGGACATTTTGGCAGAATTAAGTGTTTGTAGAAATATGTACAGTGCCCCAGATGAAGAAACACCAGAAAAGAATAGAATATTAAACAATTGATAATACTGTAGATCTACCATGGGTGGATGGTAAAGTTTTACATTTCTCTTAGGTACAATTTTTTAAATTATGCTGTAATTTAGGTCTGCCAATTATCACCAGAGACTGACAATACTTTTGGTCTGTTTGTGTAGTTACACAGACATCTTTGATGCATTCTTTTTTTCAGACAAGTCATTACTTCAGTTATCCTTATTAGCAGAAAAAATTGTGGAAGATGTGTGGCTAATGGTTGTCTCTTGTGAAAAAAACAAAAGCCAATGTTTTATCAAAGCAGCTAAAGTTTTCATTAGTCTGCTATTAGCATCGTTTTCAGATAGTAATCCTTATCTTTGATGAGCAGCCAAATAGGGTATAATTGGTGTACATAGGGTGTTCAGTTTTGTAAATGGAAATGGTGAAGAGCTTGTGGATTTGTGCTGAAAAAGGACTGGTGATTTGGAATACCTGGTTTGAAAAGAGAAATGTACATAAGTATACTTATGTAAGTAGGAGAGATGGCCAGAGGGCATTATTGGATTACGTGTTAATTGCTAGGTGTGTAAAAGAAAGACTTTTGGATGTTAATGTGCTGGGAGGGGCAGCTCGAGGGATATCTGTTCACTACCTTCTGGAGGTAAAGGTGAAGATTTGTAGAGGTTTTCAGAAGAGAGATGTTGGGGAGAAGAGAGTGGCTAGAGTAAGTGAGGTTGGAAAGGAGACTTGTGTCAGGAAGTACCAGGAGAGATTGAGTGCAGAATGGCACAAGTCGGGAGCAAATGACGTAAGGGGAGTGTGGGAGGAATGGAATATATTTGGGAAGCAGTGATGGCTTACGCAAAAGATGCATGTGGCATGAGAAAGGTGGGAGGTGGGCAGATTAGAAAGGGTGGTGAGTGGTGGGATGAAGAAGTAAGATTGTTAGTGAAAGAGAAAAGAGAGGCGTTTGGACGATACATGCAGGGAAGTAGTGCAAATGACTGGGAAATGTATATAAGGATGTGGCAGGAAGTCAAGAGAAAGGTGCAAGAGTTGAAAAAGAGAGCAAATGAGAGTTGGGGTGAGATAGTATCATTAGATTTTAGGGAAAATAAAAAGATGTTTTCAAAGGAGTTAAATAAAGTGGGTAAGACAAGAGAACAAATGGGAACATTGGTGAAGGGGGCAAATGGGGAGGTAATAACAAGTAGTAATGAAGTGAGAAGGAGATGGAGTGAGCATTTTGAAGGTTTGTTGAATATGTTTGATGATAGAGTGGCAGATATAGGGTGTTTTGGTCGTGGTGGTGTGCAAAATAAGAGGGTAAGGGAGAATGGTTTGGTAAATAGAGAAAGGTAGTGAAAGCTTTGCGGAAGATGGAAGCTGGCAGGGCAGCGGGATTGGATGGTATTGCTGTGGAATTTATTAAAAAAATGGGGTGATTGTGTTGTTGATTGGTTGGTAAGGATATTCAGTGTATTCATGGATCATGGTGAAGTGCCAGAGGATTGGCAGAATGCATGCATAGTGCCATTGTACAAAGGCAAAGGGGATAAAGGTGAGTGTTCAAATTACAGAGGCATAAGTTTGTTGAGTATTCCTGGGAAATTAGATGTAAGGGTATTGATTGAGAAGGTAAAGGCATGTACAGAGCATCAGATTGGGGAAGAGCAGTGTGGTTTCAGAAGTGGTAGAGGATGTGTGGATCAGGTGTTTGCTTTGAAGAATGTATTTGTGAAATACTTACAAAAACAGATTTATTTGTATGTAGCATTTATGGATATGGAGAAGGCGTATGATAGGGTTGATTGAGATGCTCTGTGGAAGGTTTTAAGAGTATATGGTTTGGGAGGTAAGTTGCTAGAAGCTGTGAAAAGTTTTTACCAAGGATGTAAGGAATGTGTACAAATAGGAAGAGAGGAAAGTGATTGGTTCCCAGTGAATGTTGGTTTGTGGCAAGGGTGCGTGATGTCTCCATGGTTGTTTAATTTGTATATGGATGGGGTGATTAGGGAGGTGAATGCAAGAGGTTTAGAGAGAGGAGCAAGTATGTAGTCTGTTGTGGATGAGAGAGCTTGGGAAGTGAGTCAGTTGTTGTTCGCTGATGATACAGCACTGGTGCCAGATTCAGGTGAGAAACTGCAGAAGTTGGTGACTGAGTTTGGTAGAGTATGTGAAAGAAGAAAGTTGATAGTAAATGTAAATAAGAGCAAGGTTATTAGGTACAGTAGGGTTAGGGGACAAGTCAATTGGGAGGTAAGTTTGAATTTGAATGGAGAAAAACTGGAGGAAGTGAAGTGTTTTAGATATTTGGGAGTGGACTTTGCAGAGGATGGAGCCATGGAAGCGGAAGTGAGTCACAGGGTAGGGAAGGGGGCAAAGGTTCTGGGAGCATTGAAGAATGTGTGGAAGGCGAGAACGTTATCTCAGAGAGCAAAAATGAGTATTTTTGAAGGAATAGTCGTTCTAACAATGTTGTATGGTTGCAAGGCATAGGCTATAGTTAGGGTTGTGCGGAGGAGGGTGGATGTGTTAGAAGTGAGATGTTTGAGGACAATATGTGGTGTAAGGTGGTTTGATCAAGTTAGTAATGAAATGGTAAGAGAGATGTATGGTAATAAAAAGAGTGTGGATGAGAGAGCGGAAGAGGGTGTTTTGAAATGGTTTGGACACACGCAGAGAATGAGTGAGGAAAGATTGACAAAGAGTATATATGTGTTAAATGTGGAGGGGAGAAGAAGTGGGAGATCAAATTAGAGATGGAAGGATGTAGTGAAAAAGATTTTGAGTGATAGGCACCTGAACATTCAGGAGGGTGAAAGGCAGTAAAAGAATAGAGTGAATTGGAACAACCTGGTATAGTGGGTCAACATGCTGTCACTGGATTGAACGTGGGCATGTGAAGCGTCTTCAGTAAACCATGAAAAAGTCTGTTGGGCCTGGATGTGGGAAGTGGGTTGTTGTTTCGATGCATTACACATGACAGCTAGAGACTGAGTGTGAATGAATGTGGCCTTTTTGCCTTTTCCTGGAGGGATGGGATACTATTTCACGTGTGGCGGGGTTGCGATAGGAATGGATGAAGGCAGCAAGTATGAATATGTAGATGTGTGTGTATGTATATGTTAGGAAAAGACAAAAAGGCCACATTCGGTCACTCTCAGTCTCTAGCTGTCGTGTAATGCATCGAAACCACAGCTCCCTTTCCATATCCAGGCCCCACAGACCTTTTCATGGTTTACCCAAGACGCTTCACATGCCCTGGTTCAATCCATTGACAGCACGTCGATCCCAATATATCACATCGTTCCAATTCACTCTGATCCTTGCACTCCTTTCACCCTCCTGTATGTTCAGGCCCTGATCGCTCAAAATGTTTTTTACTCCATCCTTCCACCTCCAATTTGGTCTCCCGCTTCTCCCTCTTCCCTCCACCTCTGACATATTTATCCTATTTTTCAATCTTTCCTCACCCATTCTCTCAATGTGTCCAGACCATTTCAAAACACCCCCTTTTTATTACCACATATCCCTATTACCCTTTCATTACTTACTTGCTCAAACCACCACCACACCATATATTGTCCTCAAACATTTCATTTCGAATACATCCACCCTCCTCCACACAACCCTATCTATAGCCCATGCCTTGCAACCTTAGCATTGTTGGAACCACTATTCCTTCAAATATACCCATTTTTGCTCTCCGAGATAATGTTGTCACCTTCCACACATTTTTCAACTCTCCCAGAACCTTTGCCCCCTCCTCCACCTTGTGACTCACTTCTGCTTCCATGGTTTCATCCGCTGCTAAGTCCGCTCCAAGATCTCTAAAACACTTCACTTCCTCCAGTTATTTTTCCATTCAAACTTTACTCCCATTTAACTTGCCCCTCAACCCTGCTGAACCTAATAACCTTTCTCTTATTCACATTTACTCTTAACTTTCTCCTTTTACACATTTTACCAAACTCAGCCACCAACCTCTGCAGTTTCTCACCCGAATCAGCCACCAGCACTGTATCATTAGCAAACAACTACTGACTCACTTCCCAAGCCCTCTCATCCTCAACAGACTGCATACTTGCTCCTCTCTCTAGAATGACAAGTGAGAAGCCCTCATGCCTCTGTACCTTGTTATTAGACTGTCAGTCATATTACCTTTTATCTTGTTCTTAGGTTCCGAAGATTCCTGTTTTTTCAGAAATTAGGGAAGATAAACTGAGGGTTTTTCTGTTCCATTTGCACGATTGATTTGCTTGTTGAAAGTAAGTTCTACTCTCTTCAACTGAGCAGCATGAACTTCAAGTTCTGCCACGTGATAGTAAGGTCAGGCAACAAGATTAGTTTCTGTGGACTTGATATTTTAATGGCTAACTACTGCTGTTAGGTAATATGGTATGGATTGCAGGCTGTGATGCAGTATCCTAGGCTTGCTCAGTCCTTGATAAGAACATTTTCCAATCACAACCATTTTTCTGTTTTTTTCTTTCATTTCATTTACTTCACTAGCTGCCCTGCCAGCAAGAATTTTTAACTTATCCCATGTCTCATGTACTTTGTCGTACCAAGAATTCATTCAGTCTTTGAGTGAACTCCTTTCAAGTAGCCTATCCACATATTTTTAATTTCACGGCAACATTCTTTTCTTTACCCCTGTACTCTGTCAGGATTAACCTCTTTACTCTGTACTGCATGATAGACAGAGCATAGATTTCTCTATTTAGTGAAAAAACATTTATCAGTTAGCATATTCTGCTGTATTAGTAGAACTTCTTACAAATATCTTGGTTATATTTTACTTCATATTCGTAGATTTATCTATTTGTGCTTCTCTTATGTATGTATGATAAGTATTTTCCAAGGACTGAGCAGAAAGTATTTTTTATCATAGTTGAATCATTTGAAAGTAAAACACTTCAAGCTTTTACTGTCTGTGTATTGGGTAAGCTGATAGGAGTATTTGACCTGTTTGCTTAATGCTCTCCAGGCTAATTAATGTCAGCCCAGGGACATTGACAACAGAGGAGATGCAAATCAACAGTGGCTGTGAATATTGGGTTACATCCGCTGTACTTAAAACATCTGGTGTACTGTGGCTGTACCTCTTCACCTTCAATTCCAGTGGATGTACTTTTATTGTGACTTGGATATTGAATTATAAGATAATTAACCATGCATTCAGGGACGAATTATTGTAAATTTAATTGTTGCACAAACAAAAAATATGTATTTGACTAAATAGTATTATTATTATTATTATTATTATTATTATTATTATTATTACTATTATTATTATTATTATTATTATTATTATTATTATTATTATTATTACTATTAGTAGTAGTAGTAGTTGCAGTAGTAGTAGTAGTAATATGTATGTATTATTATTATGTAACTCTAGGATCCCTTCTATGGGTCTCCTTTAGCTTTGACCTCACTTCAAATGGGGGCAGGGTAAGGTGGGCTCCTTTGGTGCAAGAATGTTTTTAATGGCATTGTATTGTTTCCCATCTGCTGATGGTGATACAGCCTCCCAACTGTGTTTAACTTCTCTCTCATGGTCCAACCTCATGCAGGTAGAGTCCACTGACACCACAACTTCAGACAAGAAAAGAGATACTACTTATCCAAAAATTCATCAACTCCGCCCTTAACTGAAGTTCATCTGTCTGGTTATCCACCCTTTCACATAAAGCAAATATAACAAATCTGCAAACCACACAAAAAAAAGCTCTTAGAAAAATCACTGCCTGCCAAGCAACCATAAACATTTAACCCACTGACAGGAAAACAAAAACACATGATACAGTCTTACCTCAACATGTCTGGCAGCCATTTCTTTGCAGCAGTATTAGATATCTACTCAAATCACCATTGCATTACACTTCTGCAACAATCTCACACAAACACACCATTGACAAAATGCATATGCACTGTAAAGACTTGGTAAGTACTAAAAACCACCCTCCCACCTCAATCTTAACTCTTAAACTGTGCAATTCACCAGAGGTGACCTTCCTTAGTGAAAAAGAAATGTGGAAAATACATATAACATCCATAAGTAAATACAAAAATAGCAGTAGAGTTTTGGTTGGACTACATTGAGATAGGGAGGCAGCTAGTATACAGTGACTGTTTTCTTCCATGCATTATTTCTTAAATTTTTACACTTAAACACAAAACATTTAATCCTTGTCCAATGCTTGGGATAATTTCCTGGAAACAGTGTGTTGGGCAGTACCTTGTTGCGCAGATTTATTACCTTGTGATCTGAGCGGAAACAGGGGAATGCGGCCATAGAACAAAATACATAGAAAAATATTTTTAGATGTTTTTCATAATTGAAAATTCAGAACGTTTTCTGTACATATATATGAACTAGACAGACACTAAAGAACGAAAATATCAATGTAAAGTACTTGTAGATACTGTATTTTTATACTAAAATAAACAGTGAAAGTAAAGTAATTTACATGTTTTATTGTATTCACCATTTAATGCTGATGCATTTGTGGCATTGATGATTATGAAGAGGAGTTTCAAGGGTGAAGAGTTTACAGATTCAGGCCTAGGTATCATCAGCAAATATTATCTTGAGGGATTTCTTTACATCACTACCATTTAGAGAGTTTATATTTCAATGCCCTCCTGTAGTAGAGGGTACACAGAAATATGGCATTAGAAATAAAGGGATTGCCTGGATAGGCAACAACTCACTTGACAATTCTACTAGGGAGACTTTGAAAATAGTTAGGGAGATAGACAGTGGCGTATCAAGAATTTCAAGGCCAAAGAATACATTGAAGGCATCAGACGCTGGTATGTTGTTCTGGTGCCTCAAGGCCAGATTATTCTTGTTTGCCCCTTAAGTATGAAACCATATCTAATATACAAACATATATACATCTAAGTGAAAACATACCTCCCATTTTGAGCATGATATTTCTTATTATTGCATAATGTCAGTACTATCCAGAAGAGTGTAAGGTAAAATGTAAATTCTGATGTAATCCATGATCAAGAATATGTTCATCAGAGTGAGCAGCTGAAACTTGAATGTTGCTGTCATTACAGTAAAGATGTATGTATTTTTGATGAAGTCAAAAATACAACAAAATGAATTAAGACTTGTTAGTAATATCAGAAAAACTGCTAATGTTTTCAAGGAATATGGTGAAAGTCATGCAAGATTTAGATGAATGCAAAAAGGAAAATTACAGATTAGAATTAGACTTAGCTTCAGAGATACTGGAACTTATTCCCAGTTGGAGAACTTGTTTTTAGGAGATTTTCTGTTTTGATGAAATAATTGCAAGTACACTGTACAGTACTTTTACAGATTCACAAAGCCACTTGTTTCTTGTAATGCTACAACAGTATTATGTTAGCTTAAAAATGCTTTTGTTTTTAGAATACTTTTCTCTAAGAAAAAGCATGGGATTTCAAGTATCAACTGAAAACAGGAGAAAAGTAGAGATATATCAACCTCATTCCATTTGCTCAGCATGGGGTAGATATGACAATGTTCTGAAATGGGATATTTTTTCTGTATAATCATAATCAGTAGCATGTGTTGACATTTGTAATCATTATCTGCTACATATACTCTGGAGAAATGTCAGTGCATGGGGATAAATACTAGGGTACATCAGACCCTTGAGAATTTGTGAGTTTATCGTGATCTAATAGGCTGGATGGAAATTCAAGCCACCAAGATTAGAAAATGCATTGATAACTTGTTGGCTTTTTTGGACGATTTCAAATGAAGTTGGCTTCTTGTGGGTATCACATTTATTTTCCTTCCAATAAATGTATTAAGTCTTACATTCATGAATTGATATTGATGATTTATTGACAGGTCGATTGGATGTTGTTTCCAATAATACAATATGATGGGTTGATAAAACTGACACAATGCCACAATGCATGTTATACATCCACGTGCCACTGTAAGAGTGCTGTGTTAATAACACTAAGACACAATAGGATTATGATGCAGTAGGATTGGGACACACTATGTCACACATATGTCAGTGTTTACAGTAATGAATAATAACAAATTAACAAATGACATGGTGGTCAAACTACCAAGTTAGCAGTTTTACCATCCCAACACCACAACTGTTATGATGATTGTCAGGAATAGAGAGATGATTGGAAGATGTAAATCATAAAAGGACATGATTAGTGGAAGAGCAAAAGCAAGGTAATATGGTAGAGAGTAGAGCTGAACAGAGACAGATTCGCATCAGAAGCTCAGGCAGTAAGTCTTCCCAGGCTCCTGGCATAAGGATGGTTTTAAGACCCCATGTATCTTCTTGTAAATATGTTTAGCATGCAGGCTGCACAAAAATGTGGATGAACATTAGTTGAAACCTTAGCCTGTAGTCTTGTGATATTGCTTATGTGCTGGATAGCCTTAAAATGGCAACTGATAATGTGGGTTGTAAGCAATTTGTCGTTTATTAGATTGTAAGTGTTAGTATATGTTGTAAGCAACTTAGATTGTGTTAGATTATAAGTTTTGGAAGATTTTGTGTAATCACAAAGAAAGCCCCAAATTGTACAAATTTAATGCAAAGTCCGTAAGTGGAAGAAAACTGTGAAGTTTAAGAGAGTAGTAATCTCTTGTGAGCAGCCAGGTAGGAGACAGTGCCCTATGGGCTACAGAGATCTTTGATGATCTAGTGTTCATGCACAATTGTGTCGCAGGAGGAGAGTTTCTTATGGATGGCACCAGGATTGTATGAAAACATGCTGAAGTCTAGCAATCAACCAAGGGCTTTGTGTGGAACTCATGACATCTACATTGTGAGGAAAGTCTATATGACAATGTGACTCAAGTCATAGCACTTAGTTATATCATCCCTAAAAGACTGGATATATTTGAGTTTATGAGAACTCATTTAGCTTGAACTAATGACTACCGAAAGCATTGTGAACCTGTGAAATCTGTGAACTCTTGGTTGGCTGTTAAGGGTTCAAGATACAAAACATTATTTGTGATTAGTGAATCTTAGCTTTTGCATGTATTTTCTGAAGTTGGATAAGTAACTTGCAATTGAATTTGTTAAGTATAGGGTTGACCTTTTCACTGCCCTTTCACATTGAACAAAACAGGGTGCTGGATTATCACCCTGGAAATTCAGTCGTGTGTGTGACAATAGGGAGAAATGTCGTAAATGACAAGTATCTATGGTTGACCTAGTCCAGGCTTGGTTGCAGACTATCACTTGGTACCTCCAGGTAGTTCTGACCATTTATTTTAAGTGACTAACATGAAATGAAAGAGTATGCCCCAATCAGAGGCCATCTTGAGTGAAAAGAACAAATTTGGTTAGAGAAAGAGAATGTAGAAATTGATCATGGATCCATAAATATTAGTAGACCTGAAGAGGGAAAGACAAAGGAAAAGAATTCTTCAATTCAGATGTATGAGAAAAAGGAGGAATCATAATGGTCAGTCTTCGAGTGGCTGGTCTTCGCAGAAGTCTGTTGGAAACAGCAGCCAGATGCATGCCACAGGTCCATTCCTTGTGGTTAGGGACAAAGGCAGACAGCCCATGGGAACAGTGGCCAAAATAATACATGTAGAACAAAGAGAGAACAGTAACATCAAGATAGACAGAAGGGATGGTCAAACAGAGGCGATGTGTGGAGAATTAATGAGATGAAAGGCTTTTTATTTTCACTCATTATTAGAGAGATGAAGTGAGAACCACCCCAGGTATGTGAACAGTACTCCATACTGCTTCTGTACAGTAGTAGAGAGTCTGACTTCCATAGTTAGGAGACATTGGACAAGCTGTTGATAAGACACATCCACACAGAAAGTGTCAAAGATACGGAATTTTTGTAGGGCAGTGATGATCCAAGCCCAGGGATAATTTAAGAAAATCAGATTTGCTTAGTTTTAAACCTCAGGCTGTCAGGCCTGGAATAGTTTAAGGAAAGTGAGATTTACTAATTTTCAGAGCCCCAGAAATATATATCCTGGGCCTAGCCTTCCCCTTTGATATACGCATTGCAGCACATTGAAATCTGTTGATTCTCAAATTTTACTCTTGTTTGGGAAACAAGTGTTGCATTTATTTAGTTTAGATGAATAAATCCACATTGTGAAAACTTGCATTGGACAAGGATTTCTTTACATGATTAATGGTTTCTTTCCAGAAAAGATTTCACATTAGCACATGACAAATGTACATATTTTTTACATATTTACACTGTTTAATTATTATTATTATTATTATTATACTTTGTCGCTGTCTCCCGCGTTTGCGAGGTAGCGCAAGGAAACAGACGAAAGAAATGGCCCAACCCCCCCCCCATACACATGTATATACATACGTCCACACACGCAAATATGCATACCTACACAGCTTTCCATGGTTTACCCCAGACGCTTCACATGCCTTGCTTCAATCCACTGACAGCACGTCAACCCCGGTATACCACATCGCTCCAATTCACTCTATTCCTTGCCCTCCTTTCACCCTCCTGCATGTTCAGGCCCCGATCACACAAAATCTTTTTCACTCCATCTTTCCACCTCCAATTTGGTCTCCCTCTTCTCCGTGTTCCCTCCACCTCCGACACATATATCCTCTTGGTCAATCTTTCCTCACTCATCCTCTCCATGTGCCCAAACCACTTCAAAACACCCTCTTCTGCTCTCTCAACCACGCTCTTTTTATTTCCACTCATCTCTCTTACCCTTACGTTACTCACTCGATCAAACCACCTCACACCACACATTGTCCTCAAACATCTCATTTCCAGCACATCCATCCTCCTGCGCACAACTCTATCCATAGCCCACGCCTCGCAACCATACAACATTGTTGGAACCACTATTCCTTCAAACATACCCATTTTTGCTTTCCGAGATAATGTTCTCGACTTCCACACATTCTTCAAGGCCCCCAGGATTTTCGCCCCCTCCCCCACCCTATGATCCACTTCCGCTTCCATGGTTCCATCCGCTGCCAGATCCACTCCCAGATATCTAAAACACTTCACTTCCTCCAGTTTTTCTCCATTCAAACTCACCTCCCAATTGACTGTTTAATATACATGAATAATAAAGAAATAATTTTCTTATTTATATTTATTATACTTTGTCGCTGTCTCCCGCATTAGCAAGGTAGCACAAGGAAACAGATGAAAGAAGGGCCCAACCCACCCACATACACATGTATGTACATACACATCCACATACGCACATATACATACCTATACATCTCAATGTATACATATATATACACACACAGACATATACATATATACATATGTACATAATTCATACTGTCTGCCCTTATTCATTGCCGTCACTACCCCATCACACATGAAATAACAAACTCCTCCCCCCGCATGTGCGTGAGATAGCGCTTGGAAAAACCAACAAAGGCCACATTCGTTCACACTCAGTCTCTAGCTGTCATATATAATGCACCGAAACCACAGCTCCCTTTCCACATCCAGGCCCCACAGAACTTTCCATGGTTTACCCCAGACGCTTCACATGCCCTGGTTCAATCCATTGACAGCATGTTGACCCTGGTATACCACATCGTTCCAATTCACTCTATTCCTTGCACACCTTTCACCCTCCTGCATATTCAGGCCCTGATCACTCAGAATCTTTTTCACTCCATCTTTCCACCTCCAATTTGGTCTCCCACTTCTCGTTCCCTCCACCTCTGACACATATATCGTCTTTGTCATCTTTCCTCACTCATTCTCTCCATGTGACCAAACCATTTCAAAACACCCTCTTTTGCTCTCTCATCCACACTCTTTTTATTACCACACATCTCTCTCACCCTTACATTACTTACTCGATCAAACCACTTCACACCACACATTGTCCTCAAACATCTCATTTCCATCACATCCACCCTCCTCCGCATAACTCTAGCCCACGCCTCGCAGCCATATAACATTGTTGGAACCACCATTCCTTCAAACATACCCATTTTTGCTTTCCAAGATAACATTCTCGACTTCCTTACATTTTTCAATGCTCCCAGAACTTTCGCCCCATCCCCCACCCTATGATTCACTTCCGCTTCCATGGTTCCATCCGCTGCCAAATCCACTCCCAGATATCTAAATCACTTCACTTCCTCCAGTTTTTCTCCATTCAAACTTACCTCCCAATTAACTTGTCCCTCAACCCTACTATACCTAATAACCTTGCTCTTATTCACATTTTCTCTCAGCTTTCTTCTTTCACACACTTTACCAAACTCAGTTACCAGCTTCTGCAGTTTCTCACCCGAATCAGCCACCAGTGCTGTATCATCAGCGAACAACAACTGACTCACTTCCCAAGCTCTCTGATCCACAACAGACTGCATACTTTCCCCCTCTTTCCAAAACTCTTGCATTCACCTCCCTAACAACCCCATCCATAAACAAATTAAACAACCATGGAGACATCACGCACCCATTCCGCAAACCAACATTTGGAATACTTGGTTTAAAAAGAGAGATATTTGTGAATATATGTATGTGAGTAGAAGATGATCAAAGGATATTATTAGATTACATGTTAATAGGCATGTAAAAGAGAGACTTTTGAATGTTAACGTGCTGAGAGGGGAGAAGAGAGAACGTCGGGGACAATAGAGTTGCGAGAGTAAATGAGCATGGAAAGGAGAGTTGTGTGAGGAAGTACCAAGAGAGATGAGTGTAGGATGGCAAAAGGTGAGAGCAAATGATGTGAGGGGAGTGGATGAGGAATGAAATGTATTAAGGGAAGCAGTGATAGCTTGTGCAAGAGATGCATGTGGCATGAGAAAGCTGGGAGGTTGGCAGATCAGAAATGGTGGTGAGTGGTTGGATGAAGAAGTAAAGTTGTTAATGAAAGAGAAAAGAGAGGTGTTTAGACCATACCTGCAAGGAAGGAGTGCAAATGACTGGGAGATGTATAAGAGAAAGGTGCAGTAGGTCAAGATGAAGGTGCAATGATTGAAAAAGAGGACAAATGAGAGTTGGGATGATAGAGTATCATTAAAGTTTAGGGAGAATGAAATGATGTTTTGGAAAGAGGCAAATATTGTGCATAAGACAAGAGAACAAATGGGAACATTGGTGAAGGGAACAAGGGGGGGGGAAATGATAACATGTAGTGATGAAGTGAGTATTTTGAAGGATTGTTGAATGTGATTAATGAGAGAGCGGCAGATATAGGGTATTTTGGTTGGGGTGGTGTGCGAAGTGAGAGAGTCAGGGAGAGTGGTTTGGTGAAGAGAGAAGAGGTGGTGAAAGCCTTGCGGAAGATTAAATCCAATATGGTGGTGGGGTTGGATGGTATTGCAGTTGAATTCATTAAGAAAGGGGATGACTGTGCTGTTGATTGGTTGATAAGGATATTCATTGTATGTATGGATCATGGAAAAGTGTCTGAGGATTGGCAGAATGCATGTATAGTGCCATTGTGCACAGGCTTAGGGGATAAAGTTTGTTGATTATCTTTGGAAAATTGTATGGAAGGGTATTGACTGAGAGGGTGAAGGCATGTACAGAGTATCAGACTGGGGAGGAGCAGTGTGGCTTTAGAATTGGTAAAGGATGTGTAGATTAGGTGTTTACTTTGAAGAATATATGTGGGAAATACTTAGAAAAGAAAAAAGAAAAGAAAAACATATGATAGGGTTGATAGAGATACTTAAGGAAGGTCTTAAGAATATATGGTGTTGAGTTAAGTTGCCAGAAGCAGTGAAAAGTTTCATCAAGGGTGTAAGGCATGTGTAAGAGCAGGAAGAGAGGATGAATCACATAACACAGCTCTGGTGGCAGACTAGTGAGAAACTGCGAAAGCTGGTGGCAAACTAGTTAGAAACTGGAAGCTGGTGTCAGGGAGAGTGTAAGGAGGAAGTTGAGAGTTGATGTGAATGAAAGTAAGTTTATGAGGTTTGGAAGGTGGTAGAGACAGTAAGGTTTGAGTATGTGATTGAATGGAGAAACCCTGGAGGAAGTTAAGTGGTTTAGATACCTTTGAGTAGAATGGGACGATCAGAGTTGATGCGAATCATATGGTGGGTAAGGGGGCAAAGGTCTTGGGTGCATTGAGGAGTGTTTTGAAAAAGAGGACAGTGTGAGGGCATGGATGATGGGTGGATAAGTTGGAAATGAAATGCAGAAGGACAGTTTGTTGTTTGAGGAGAGTTGATTATGTAGGGAATGATAATCTAAACGAGAGGTGAGTCATAAGCTGAGAATGATTGAGAGCTGACCAAGGTATGCTGAAGTGGTTTGGACATGAGAGAATGAATGAAGAGAGACTGATGACTGACGTAGAGTATGTATGTTTCAGAAGTAGAGGAGCAAGGGGAAGTATTTAATGGGTAGTTCATGTTACTTAAGAATACTTATGATGAGATTTTACCAAAAGGTAGGGCTAGCAGGTAGCAATCACCACAGGAAATTATGGAGTTATGAAGAATGAATTAGATGCGTGATGTATTGTCAGGTATTATGTATGAGGTGGAGAGATTGTATGTTTGTGAACTGAAAGCCGGCAGTCCGCACATGGGTGAGGCAGAAAAAATAGATGGTTACTTGACCCAAAGGAGTGATGCATGACAGCCACTGAGGTGTTGGTACACTTTCCAGGCATCACTAACACTCCCAGTATCAAAGAACAGGATGGAAGGGTGGAGTGAAGGAGGCTTCAAGTGATCAGGGCCTGAATATGCAAGATGGCGAGAGGTATGCAAAGGATAGAACAAATTGAAGTGGTGTGGCTTATAGTGGGCGACATTCTGTTATTAGCCTTAACTAGGGATTCTGAATTGGTCAGAAAAACTATAAAATGGCATGTGGGGGTTGTCTGTATAAAGGGGGCTCTGGTTTTGCTGCATTAAACTTGAGACTTCGAAAATGGATGTGAGCAAATAAGGCCATTCTTCTGCTTTTGGTGGTACCTTATTGTTTGTGAAACAGCAAAGTAGTTTGAAATAGAATGATTATAAAACTCAGAACCCCTTTTACATGCTCTTGCAACTGCAAGGCTTTTCTATGATCATAAGCAGGGAAATGATAGACTCCTTTGGAGGGACGAGTTCCTTTATAAAATTGTACTCCTTTTCCTTCATTGAAGGTGACACAGTCGTTCTGTAAGTTTTCACTTGTGTAACCACTTGCAGGTGGAGTCCATTAACCTCCATAGGGTTTTCTCCTGAAGTTTTATCACTTTCTTCATCACATGACTTAGGATATCTCAAATAAGTTCTTGCTGAAAATGGTTGCCAGGGAGCCCAGGATATCTCAAATAAGTTCTTGCTGAAGAAGCCTGTGGTCACCAGGGAGCCCATCATATACCATTAGCACATCTGTTGGTATACAGCTACAGTATGCAAAGAAGGTTCATGTAAGAGTGTGCCATATTATCTGTGATATAGATTAAGACCTCATTACCCTAATTGTGAGGCTATTGGAAGTATGTTATTTAGAGGATCTAAGGCATGAAGATGAATGTTTTGAAATCTCATGTTTAAGTGGTTTAAGTGTTGCTAATGGTGAAAACCTATGCAGTATTACTCTTGGTTTGAAATTAGTAGAGATGACAGATTTACAATATTCAGGTTATGCACAAATTATAGATTTTATACAGAATCAGTGAAGCTATTTTGCTGGCTGGAATATATAGAAAATGACATATGTAATCTTTATTGTGTAATCTTTATTGTTTTTCCTTATGTTGTTTATGCTTGTAGGTAGTGGCAGAGTCAAGATTACTGTGGGATGAATGAGTATATCAGCCCTTGCATATGAATGGCATTTATGTTATTCGTCAATTCTGAAGTGGAGAGATGCTTGTTTACTCTGATTTATGCTTATGTAAATTGGAATTAAACAAACACCACTCTTCATCCATTTGTATTTATATTTCATACGTATTCACCATTTCCTGCTTTGGCAAAGTAGTGGCAAGAAAAGAACAGATGACTAAGCCTTGGAGAGAAAAATCCTCACTTAGCCCCTTCTCTGTTCCTTCTTTTGGAAAAGTAAAAACAGGAGAGGAGGATTTTCAGACCCCCCCACTCCCACCCCTTTTAGTCACCTTCTACGACACTCAGGGAATACATAGGAAGTATTCTTTATCCCCTATCCCCAGAGTCATATATTTATTTAGCATTTATGATTATCCTAGGAGCCCTTTCTAGAAAGGGTCTTGGTGTTACTTCAGGACTCCTTTCCAAGAGCTCTTGGAGTTCCAAGGTTGCCCAGCTTCCATTTCCAGGGAAATGATGGACTCCTTTGGAGAGAGGAGAGAGAAGTTCTTTGACAAGACTGTACTCCATATTATCAAGAGACAATGATACAGCCTCACTAAAGATGTCTTTGTACTTGTAGCATAACCAAAAGCAAACAGAGACTGGTAACAATTACACATGACAGCTAGAGACTGAGTGTGAACGAATGTGGCCTTTATTGTCTTTTCTTAGCGCTACCTCGTGCGCGTGCTGGGGTAAGGGGGTGCCATTTCTTGTATAGTGGGGTGGCGATGGGAATCACTGAGGGCAGCAAGTATGACTGTGTACATATGTATATATGCATTTGTCTGTGTATGGATATATATGTATATGTTGAAATGTATAGTTATGTATATGTGCATGTGTGGGCCTGTATGTATATACATCTGTGTTTGGGTGGGTTGTGCCACTCTTTCGTCTGTTTCCTTGCGCCACCTCATTATATATATGGAACCATGGAAGCGGAAGTGAATCATAGGGAGGGGGCGAAAGTTCTGGGAGCGTTGAAAAATATGTGGAAGTCAAGAACGTTATCTTGGAAAGCAAAAATGGGTATGTTTGAAGGAATAGTGGTTCCAACAATATTATATGGTTGCGAGGTGTGGGCTGTAGATAGAGTTGTGTGGAGGAGGGTGGATGTGCTAGAAATGAGATGTTTAAGGACAATATGTGGTGTGAGGTGGTTTGATCAAGTAAGTAATGAAAGGGTGAGAGAGATGTGTGGTAGTTAAAAGAGTGTGGTTGAGAGAGCAGAAGAGGGTGTTTTGAAATGGTTTGGTCACATGGAGAGAATGAGTGAGGAAAGATTGACAAAGAGGATATATGTGTCAGAGGTGGAGGGAACGAGAAGTGGGAGACCAAATTGGAGGTGGAAAGATGGAGTGAAAAAGATTTTGAGTGATTGGGGCCTTAACATGCAGGAGGGTGAAAGGCGTGCAAGGAATAAAGTGAATTGGAATGATGTGGTATGCTGGGGTTGACGTGCTGTCAATGGATTGAACCAGGGCATGTGAAGCATATAAGGTAAACCATGGAAAGTTTTGTGGCTCCTGGATGTGGAAAGGGAGCTGTGGTTTCGGTGCATTATACATGACAGCTAGAGACTGAGTGTGAACAAATGTGGCCTTTGTTGTCTTTTCCTAGCGCTACCTCGTGCACATGCAGGGGAAGGGGTTTTCATTTCATGGGTGGCGGGGTGGCGATGGGAATGAATAAGGGCAGACAGTTCAGGCCCCAATCACTCAAAATCTTTTTCACTCCATCTTTCCACCTCCAATTTGGTCTCCCACTTCTCCTCATTCCCTCCACCTCTAACACATATATCCTCTTGGTCAGTCTTTCCTCCATGTGACCAAACCATTTCAAAACACCCTCTTCCACTCTCTCAACCACACTTTTTATTTCCACACATCTCTCTTACCCTTACATTACTTACTCGATCAAACCACCTCACACCACATATTGTCCTCAAATGTCTCATTTCCAGCACATCCACCCTCCTGGGTACAACTCTATCCATAGCCCACGCCTCCCAACCATACAACATTGTTGGAACCACTATTCCTTCAAACATACCCATTTTTGCTTTCCGAGATAATGTTCTCGACTTCCAAACATTCTTCAAGGCTCCCAGAACTTTCGCCCCCTCCCCCACCCTATGATTTACTTCCGTTTCCATGGTTCCATCCGCTGCCAGATCCACTCCCAGATATCTAAAACACTTTACTTCCTCCAGTTTTTTTTCCATTCAAACTTTCCTCCCAATTGACTTGACCCTCAACCCTACTGTACCTAATAACCTTGCTCTTATTCACATTTACTCTTAACTTTCTTCTTTCTTCTTTCACACACTTTACCAAACTCAGCCACCAGCGCTGTATCATCAGCGAACAACAACTGACTCACTTCCCAAACTCTCTCATCCACAACAGACTGCATACTTGCCCCTCTTTCCAAAACTCTTACATTCACCTCCCTAACAACCCCATCCATAAACAAATTAAGCAACCATGGAGACATCACACACCCCTGCCGCAAACCTACATTCACTGAGAACCAATCACTTTCCTCTCTTCCTACACGTACACATGCCTTACATCCTCGATAAAAACTTTTCACTGCTTCTAACAACTTGCCTCCCACACCATATATTCTTAAATCCTTCCATAGAGCATCTCTATCAACTCTTATCATATGCCTTCTCCAGATCCATAAATGCTACATACAAATCCATTTGCTTTTCTAAGTATTTCTCACATACATTCTTCAAAGCAAACACCTGATCCACACATCCTCTACCACTTCTGAAACCACACTGCTCTTCCCCAATCTGATGCTCTGTACATGCCTTCACCCTCTCAATCAATACCCTCCCATATAATTTACCAGGAATACTCAACAAACTTATACCTCTGTAATTTGAGCACTCACTCTTATCCCCTTTGCCTTTGTACAATGGCACTATGCAAGCATTCTGCCAATCCTCAGGCACCTCACCATGAATCATACATACATTAAACAACCTTACCAACCAGTCAACAATACAGTCACCCCCTTTTCCACTGCAATACCATCCAAACCTGCTGCCTTGCTGGCTTTCATCTTCGGCAAAGCTTCTACTACCTCTACTCTGTTTACCAAATCATTTTCCCTAACCCTCTCACCTTGCACACCACCTCGACCAAAACACCCTATATCTGCCACTCTTATCATCAAACACATTGAACAAACCTTCAAAATACTCACTCCATCTCCTTCTCACATCACCACTACTTGTTATCACCTCCCCATCAGCCCCTTTCACTGAAGTTCCCATTTGCTCCCTTGTCTTACGCACTCTATTTACCTCCTTCCAAAGCATCTTTTTATTCTCCCTAAAATTTTTGGATACTCTCTCACCCCAACTCTCATTTGCCCTCTTTTTCACCTCTTGCACATTTCTCTTGACCTCCTGCCTCTTTTATACATCTCCCACTCATTTGCATTATTTCCCAGCAAAAATCGTCCAAATGCCTCTCTCTTCTCTTTCACTAATAATCTTACTTCTTCATCCCACCACTCACTACCCTTTCTAATCAACCCACCTCCCACGCTTCTCATGCCACAAGCATCTTTTGCGCAAGCCATCACTGCTTCCCTAAATGCACTCCATTCCTCCCCCACTCCCCTTACCTCTTTTGTTCTCACCTTTTTCCATTCTGAACTCAGTCTCTCCTGGTACTTCCTCACACAAGTCTCCTTCCCAAGCTCACTAACTCTCACCACTCTCTTCACCCCAACATTCTCTCTTCTTTTCTGAGAGCCCCTACAAATCTCCACCTTGGCTTCCACAAGATAATGATCAGACATCCCTCCAGTTGCACCTCTCCGCACATTAACATCCAAAAGTCTCTCTTTCGTGCGCCTATCAATTAACACATAATCCAATAACGCTCTCTGGCCATCTCTCCTACTTATTTACATATACTTATGTATATCTCGCTTTTTAAACCAGGTATTCCCAATCACCAGTCCATTTTCAGCACATAAATCTACAAGCTCTTCACCATTACAACACTGAACACCCCATGTATACCAATTATTTCCTCAACTGCCACATTTCTCACCTTTGCATTCAAAAAACCCATCACTATAACCCGGTCTTGTGCATCAAAACCACTAGCACACTCATTCAGCTGCTCCCGAAACACTTGCCTCTCATGATCTTTCTTCTCATTCCCAGGTGCATATGCACCAATAATCACCCATCTCTCTCCATCAACTTTCAGTTTTACCCATATCAATCTAGAATTTACTTTCTTACACTCTGTCACATACTCCCACAACACCTGTTTCAGGAGTAGTGCTACTCCTTCCCTTGCTCTTGTCCTCTCACTAACCCCTGACTTTACTCCCAAGACATTCCCAAACCACTCTTCCCCTTTACCCTTGAGCTTTGTTTCACTCAGAGCCAAAACATCCAGGTTCCTTTCCTCAAACATACTACCTATCTCTCCTTTTTTCTCATCTTGGTTACATCCACACACATTTAGACACCCCAATCTGAGCCTTCGAGGAGGAAGAGCACTCCCCGCGTGACTCCTTCTGTTTCCCCTTTTAGAAAGTTAAAATACAAGGAGGGGAGGGTGTCTGGCCCCCGCTCCCGTCCCCTTTAGTCGCCTTCTATTACACGTGAGGAATGCGTGGGAAGTATTCTTTCTCCCTTATCCCCAGGGATTGGGGGGAAAGAATACTTCCCACATATTTCCCATGTGTCGTAGAAGGCGACTAAAAGGGAAGTGAGTAGAGGACAGGAAATCCTTCCTTTTTTTTTTTTTTTTTAATTTTCCAAAAGAAGGAACAGAGATGGGGGCCAGGTAAGGATATTCTCTCAAAGGCCCAGTCGTCTGTTCTTAACGCTACCTCGCAAAAGCGGAAAATGGTGAATAGTATGATAGAAAAAGATTTATTTATTTTTTATTATACTTTGTCGCTGTCTCCCGCGTTTGGGAGGTAGCGCAAGGAAACAGACGAAAGAAATGGCCCAACCCCCCCCATACACATGTATATACATACGTCCACACACGCAAATATACATACCTACACAGCTTTCCATGGTTTACCCCAGACGCTTCACATGCCTTGATTCAATCCACTGACAGCACGTCAACCCCGGTATACCACAACGCTCCAATTCACTCTATTCCTTGCCCTCCTTTCACCCTCCTGCATGTTCAGGCCCCGATCACACAAAATCTTTTTCACTCCATCTTTCCAACTCCAATTTGGTCTCCCTCTTCTCCTCGTTCCCTCCACCTCCGACACATATATCCTCTTGGTCAATCTTTCCTCACTCATTCTCTCCATGTGCCCAAACCACTTCAAAACACCCTCTTCTGCTCTCTCAACCACGCTCTTTTTATTTCCACACATCTCTCTTACCCTTACGTTACTCACTCGATCAAACCACCTCACACCACACATTGTCCTCAAACATCTCATTTCCAGCACATCCATCCTCCTGCGCACAACTCTATCCATAGCCCACGCCTCGCAACCATACAACATTGTTGGAACCACTATTCCTTCAAACATACCCATTTTTGCTTTCCGAGATAATGTTCTCGACTTCCACACATTCTTCAAGGCCCCCAGAATTTTCGCCCCCTCCCCCACCCTATGATCCACTTCCGCTTCCATGGTTCCATCCGCTGCCAGATCCACTCCCAGATATCTAAAACACTTCACTTCCTCCAGTTTTTCTCCATTCAAACTCACCTCCCAATTGACTTGACCCTCAACCCTACTGTACCTAATAACCTTGCTCTTATTCACATTTACTCTTAACTTTCTTCTTCCACACACTTTACCAAACTCAGTCACCAGCTTCTGCAGTTTCTCACATGAATCAGCCACCAGCGCTGTATCATCAGCGAACAACAACTGACTCACTTCCCAAGCTCTCTCATCCCCAACAGACTTCATACTTGCCCCTCTTTCCAAAACTCTTGCATTTACCTCCCTAACAACCCCATCCATAAACAAATTAAACAACCATGGAGACATCACACACCCCTGCCGCAAACCTACATTCACTGAGAACCAATCACTTTCCTCTCTTCCTACACGTACACATGCCTTACATCCTCGATAAAAACTTTTCACTGCTTCTAACAACTTTCCTCCCACAATATATATTCTTAATACCTTCCACAGAGCATCTCTATCAACTCTATCATATGCCTTCTCCAGATCCATAAATGCTACATACAAATCCATTTGCTTTTCTAAGTATTTCTCACATACATTCTTCAAAGCAAACACCTGATCCACACATCCTCTACCACTTCTGAAACCACATTGCTCTTCCCCAATCTGATGCTCTGTACATGCCTTCACCCTCTCAATCAATACCCTCCCATATAATTTACCAGGAATACTCAACAAACTTATACCTCTGTAATTTGAGCACTCACTTTTATCCCCTTTGCCTTTGTACAATGGCACTATGCAAGCATTCGCCAATCCTCAGGCACCTCACCATGAGTCATACATACATTAAATAACCTTACCAACCAGTCAACAATACAGTCACCCCCTTTTTTTTATAAATTCCACTGCAATACCATCCAAACCCGCTGCCTTGCCGGCTTTCATCTTCTGCAAAGCTTTCACTACCTCTTCTCTGTTTACCAAATCATTTTCCCTAACCCTCTCACTTTGCACACCACCTCGACCAAAACACCCTATATCTGCCACTCTATCATCAAACACATTCAACAAACCTTCAAAATACTCACTCCATCTCCTTCTCACATCACCACTACTTGTTATCACCTCCCCATTTGCGCCCTTCACTGAAGTTCCCATTTGCTCCCTTGTCTTACGCACTTTATTTACCTCCTTCCAGAACATCTTTTTATTCCCCCTAAAATTTAATGATACTCTCTCACCCCAACTCTCATTTGCCCTTTTTTTCACCTCTTGCACCTTTCTCTTGACCTCCTGTCTCTTTCTTTTATACATCTCCCACTCAATTGCATTTTTTCCCTGCAAAAATCGTCCAAATGCCTCTCTTCTCTTTCACTAATACTCTTACTTCTTCATCCCACCACTCACTACCTTTTCTAATCAACCCACCTCCCACTCTTCTCATGCCACAAGCATCTTTTGCGCAATCCATCACTGATACCCAAAATACATCCCATTCCTCCCCCACTCCCCTTACTTCCATTGTTCTCACCTTTTTCCATTCTGTACTCAGTCTCTCCTGGTACTTCCTCACACAGGTCTCCTTCCCAAGCTCACTTACTCTCACCACCCTCTTCACCCCAACATTCACTCTTCTTTTCTGAAAACCCATACAAATCTTCACCTTAGCCTCCACAAGATAATGATCAGACATCCCTCCAGTTGCACCTCTCAGCACATTAACATCCAAAAGTCTCTCTTTCGCGCACCTGTCAATTAACACGTAATCCAATAACGCTCTCTGGGCATCTCTCCTACTTACATAAGTATACTTATGTATATCTCGCTTTTTAAACCAGGTATTCCCAATCATCAGTCCTTTTTCAGCACATAAATCTACAAGCTCTTCACCATTTCCATTTACAACACTGAACACCCCATGTATACCAATTATTCCCTCAACTGCCACATTACTCACCTTTGCATTCAAATCACCCATCACTATAACCCGGTCTCGTGCATCAAAACCACTAACACACTCATTCAGCTGCTCCCAAAACACTTGCCTCTCATGATCTTTCTTCTCATGCCCAGGTGCATATGCACCAATAATCACCCACCTCTCTCCATCAACTTTCAGTTTTACCCATATTAATCGAGAATTTACTTTCTTACATTCTATCACATACTCCCACAACTCCTGTTTCAGGAGTATTGCTACTCCTTCCCTTGCTCTTGTCCTCTCACTAACCCCTGACTTTACTCCCCAGACATTCCCAAACCACTCTTCCCCCTTTACCCTTGAGCTTCGTTTCACTCAGAGCCAAAACATCCAGGTTCCTTTCCTCAAACATACTACCTATCTCTCCTTTTTTCACATCTTGGTTACATCCACACACATTTAAGCACCCCACTCTGAGCCTTCGAGGAGGATGAGCACTCCCCGCATGACTCCTTCTTCTGTTTCCCATTTTAGAAAGTTAATACAAGGAGGGGAGGATTTCTGGCCCCCCGCTCCCGTCCCCTCTAGTTGCTTTCTACGACACGCGAGGAATACGTGGGAAGTATTCTTTCACCCCTATCCCCAGGGATAATATACATATATATATACATATACACATACACACACATACACACACATACGCACATATACACACACACACACATACATATATATACATATGAAAAATGTAAGAAACAATTTAGAAAACTGAAACTTCTAGCTTGAAATGAATGAAAAAATGAATGTCACATAATGGTTCAACCTCTGGCTATGGAAAACTTACATTTCAAGCCCATTACATTACATTTCAAGCCCAGTCGTCTGTTCTTAACGCTACCTCGCAAAAGCGGAAAATGGTGAATAGTATGATAGAAAAAGATTTATTTATTTTTTATTATACTTTGTCGCTGTCTCCCGCGTTTGCGAGGTAGCGCAAGGAAAGAGACGAAAGAAATGGCCCAAACCCCCCCCCCACCCCCCCCCCCCCCCATACAATGGTGAATAGTATGATAGAAAAAGATTTATTTATTTTTTATTATACTTTGTCGCTGTCTCCCGCGTTTGCGAGGTAGCGCAAGGAAAGAGACGAAAGAAATGCCCCCCCCCCCCCATACAATGGTGAATAGTATGATAGAAAAAGATTTAATTATTTTTTATTATACTTTGTCGCTGTCTCCCGCGTTTGCGAGGTAGCGCAAGGAAACAGACGAAAGAAATGGCCCAACCCCCCCCCCATACACATGTATATACATACAGAGATGAGGGCCAGGTAAGGATATTTCCTCAAAGGCCCAGTCGTCTGTTCTTAACGCTACCTCGCAAAAGCGGAAAATGGTGAATAGTATGATAGAAAAAGAAAGATATATATATATAGTCTGTTGTGAATGAGAGGGCTCATGAAGTGAGTCAGTTGTTGTTCGCTGATGATACAGCACTGGTGGCTGATTTGGGTGAGAAACTGCAGTTGGTGACTAAGTTTGGTAAAGTTTGAGAAAGAAGAAAGCTGAGAGTAAATGTGAATAAGAGCAAGGTTATTAGGTTCAGTAGGTTTGAGGAAAAAGTCAATTTGGAGGTAAGTTTGAACGGAGAAAAACTGGAGGAAGTGAAGTGTTTTAGATATCTGAGAGTGGATTTGGCAGCGGATGGAACCATGAAAGCAGAAGTGAGTTACAGGGTAGGGGAGGGGGGTGAAAGTTCTGGGAGCGTTGAAGAATGTGTGGAAGGCGAGAATGTTACCTCAGAAAGCAAAACTGGTTATGTTTGAAGGAATAGTGGTTCCAACAATGTTTTATATTTGTGAGGCATGGGCTTTAGATAGGGTTGTGCGGAGGAGGCTGGATGTGTTGGAAATGTGATGTTTGAGGACAGTATGTGGTGTGAGGTGGTTTGATCGAGTAAGTTATGAAAGTGTAAGAGAGATATGTAATAATAAAAAGAGTGTGGTTGAAAGAGCAGAAGAGGATTTATTGAAATGGTTTGGTCATATGGAGAGAATGAGTGAGGAAAGATTGACAAAGAGGATAAATGTGTCAGAGTTGAAGGGAACGAGGAGAAGCGGGAGACCAAATTGGAGGTGGAAGGATGAAGTGAAAAAAATTTTGAGTGATTGGGGCCTGAACATACAGGAGGGTGAAAGGCAGGCAAGGAATAGAGTGAATATATATATTTTTTTATTTTATTATACTTTGTCGCTGTCTCCTGCATTAGCAAGGTAGTGTAAGGAAACAGACGAAAGAATGGCCCAACCCACCCACATGCACATGTATATACATACGTGTCCACACACGCACATATTCATATCTATACATGTCAACATATACATATATATACACACTTAGACATATACATATATACACATGTACATAATTCACACTGTCTGCCCTTATTGATTCCGTCACCACCCCGCGACACATGAAATGACAACCTCCTCCCTCCGCATGTGCGTGAGGCAGCGCTAGGAAAAGACACAAAGGCCACATTTGTTCACACTCAGTCCTTAAACATTTCATTTCCAACACATCCACCCTCCTCCCCACAACCCAATCTATAGCCCATGCCTCGCAACCATGTAACATCGTTGGAACCACTTTTCCTTCAAACTTACTCATTTTTGCTCTCTCCCTAAGATAATGTTCTTGCCTTCCACACATTCTTCAAGTCTCCCAGAACCTTTGCCCCTTCCCCCACCCTATGGCTTGCTTCCACTTCCATGGTTCCATCTGCTGCTAAGTCCATTTCCAGATATCTAAAACACTTCACTTCCTCCACTTCACTTTCACACACTTTACCAAGCTCAGTCATCAACTTGTGCAGTTTCTCACCCGAATCAGCCACCAGCGCTGTATCATCAGCAAACAAATAACTCACTTCCCAAGCCCTCTCTTTCACAACAGACTGCATACTTGCTCCTCTCTCCAAAACTCTTGCATTTACCTCCCTAGCCATCCCATCCATAAATAAATTAAACAACCATAGAGACATCATGCACCCCTGCCGCAAACTGACGTTCACCAGGAACCAATCTCTTTCCTCTCTTCCTACTCGTACACATGCCTTACATCCTTGATAAAAACTTTTCACTGCTTCTAGCAACTTACCTCCCACACCATATACTCTTAAAACCTTCCACAGAGCATCTCTTATCAACTCTTATCATATGCCATCTTCAGATCCATGAATGCTACATATAAATCCATCTGTTTTTCTAAGTATTTCTCACATACATATTTCAAAGCAAACACCTGTTCCACACATCCTCTATCACTTCTGAAACCTCATTGCTCTTCCACAGTCTGATGCCTTTACCCTCTCAATATGATTTCCCAGGAATACTAAAAAAACTTATGCCTCTGTAATTTGAACACTCACCTTTATCTCCTTTGCCTTTGTACAATGGCACTATTCATAAATTTCACCAATCCTTAGGCACTTCACCATGATCCATACATACATTGAATATCCTTATCAACCTGTCAACAACACATTCACCCCATTTTTGATATATTCCACTGCAATGCCATCCAAACCCACGTTAGCGAGGTAGCGCAAGGAAACAGACGAAAGAATGGCCCAACCCACCCACATGCACATGTATACACGTCCAAACATGCACAGATACATACCTATACATCTCAACGTATATATATATATATATATGTATATATATATATATATATATATATATATATATATATATATATATATATATATATATATTTTTTTTTCTTTTTTTCTTTGTCGCTGTCTCCCACGTTTGCGAGGTAGCGCAAGGAAACAGACGAAAGAAATGGCCCAACCCACCCCCATACACATGTATATACATACATCCACACACGCAAATATACATACCTACACAGCTTTCCATGGTTTACCCCAGACACTTCACATGCCTTGATTCAATCCACTGACAGCACGTCAACCCCGGTATACCACATCGCTCCAATTCACTCTATTCCTTGCCCTCCTTTCACCCTCCTGCATGTTCAGGCCCCGATCACACAAAATCTTTTTCACTCCATCTTTCCACCTCCAATTTGGTCTCCCTCTTCTCCTCGTTCCCTCCACCTCCGACACATATATCCTCTTGGTCAATCTTTCCTCACTCATTCTCTCCATGTGCCCAAACCATTTCAAAACACCCTCTTCTGCTCGCTCAACCACGCTCTTTTTATTTCCACACATCTCTCTTACCCTTACGTTACTTACTCGATCAAAGCACCTCACACCACACATTGTCCTCAAACATCTCATTTCCAGCACATCCATCCTCCTGCGCACAACTCTATCCATAGCCCACGCCTCGCAACCATACAACATTGTTGGAACCACTATTCCTTCAAACATACCCATTTTTGCTTTCCGAGATAATGTTCTCGACTTCCACACATTCTTCAAGGCTCCCAGAATTTTCGCCCCCTCCCCCACCCTATGATCCACTTCCGCTTCCATGGTTCCATCCGCTGCCAGATCCACTCCCAGATATCTAAAACACTTCACTTCCTCCAGTTTTTCTCCATTCAAACTCACCTCCCAATTGACTTGACCCTCAACCCTACTGTACCTAATAACCTTGCTCTTATTCACATTTACTCTTAACTTTCTTCTTTCACACACTTTACCAAACTCAGTCACCAGCTTCTGCAGTTTCTCACATGAATCAGCCACCAGCGCTGTATCATCAGCGAACAGCAACTGACTCACTTCCCAAGCTCTCTCATTCCCAACAGACTTCATACTTGCCCCACTTTCCAAAACTCTTGCATTCACCTCCCTAACAACCCCATCCATAAACAAATTAAACAACCATGGAGACATCACACACCCCTGCTGCAAACCTACATTTACTGAGAACCAATCACTTTCCTCTCTTCCTACACGTACACATGCCTTACATCCTCGATAAAAACTTTTCACTGCTTCTAACAACTTGCCTCCCACACCATATATTCTTAATACCTTCCACAGAGCATCTCTATCAACTCTATCATATGCCTTCTCCAGATTCATAAATGCTACATACAAATCCATTTGCTTTTCTATGTATTTCTCACATACATTCTTCAAAGCAAACACCTGATCCACACATCCTCTACCACTTCTGAAACCACACTGCTCTTCCCCAATCTGATGCTCTGTACATGCCTTCGCCCTCTCAATCAATACCCTCCCATATAATTTACCAGGAATACTCAACAAACTTATACCTCTGTAATTTGAGCACTCACTCTTATCCCCTTTGCCTTTGTACAATGGCACTATGCACGCATTCCGCCAATCCTCAGGCACCTCACCATGAGTCATACATACATTAAATAACCTTACCAACCACTCAACAATACAGTCACCCCCTTTTTTTTATAAATTCCACTGCAATACCATCCAAACCTGCTGCCTTGCCGGCTTTCATCTTCCGCAAAGCTTTTACTACCTCTTCTCTGTTTACCAAATCATATATATATATATATATATATATATATATATATATATATATATATATATATATATTAATATGGGTAAAACTGAAAGTTGATGGAGAGAGATGGGTGATTATTGGTGCATATGCACCTGGCCATGAGAAGAAAGATCATGAGAGGCAAGTGTTTTGGGAGCAGCTGAATGAGTGTGTTAGTGGTTTTGATGCACGAGACCGGGTTATAGTGATGGGTGACTTGAATGCAAAGGTGAGTAATGTGGCAGTTGAGGGAATAATTGGTATACATGGGGTGTTCAGTGTTGTAAATGGAAATGGTGAAGAGCTTGTAGATTTATGTACTGAAAAAGGACTGGTGATTGGGAATACCTGGTTTAAAAAGCGAGATACACATAAGTATACGTATGTAAGTAGGAGAGATGGCCAAAGAGCGTTATTGGATTACGTGTTAATTGACAGGTGCGCGAAAGAGAGACTTTTGGATGTTAATGTGCTGAGAGGTGCAACTGGAGGGATGTCTGATCATTATCTTGTGGAGGCCAAGGTGAAGATTTGTAGAGGTTTTCAGAAAAGAAGAGTGAATGTTGGGGTGAAGAGGGTGGTGAGAGTAAGTGAGCTTGGTAAGGAGACTTGTGTGAGGAAGTACCAGGAGAGACTGAGTACAGAATGGATAAAGATGAGAACAATGGAAGTAAGGGGAGTCAGGGAGGAATGGGATGTATGTAGGGAATCAGTGATGGATTGCGTAAAAGATGCTTGTGGCATGAGAAGAGTGGGAGGTGGGTTGATTAGAAAGGGTAGTGAGTGGTGGGATGAAGAAGTAAGAGTATTAGTGAAAGAGAAGAGAGAGGCATTTGGACGATTTTTGCAGGGAAAAAATGAAATTGAGTGGGAGAAGTATAAAAGAAAGAGACAGGAGGTCAAGAGAAAGGTGCAAGAGGTGAAAAAAAGGGCAAATGAGAGTTGGGGTGAGAGAGTATCATTAAATTTTAGGGAGAATAAAAAGATGTTCTGGAAGGAGGTAAATAAAGTGCGTAAGACAAGGGAGCAAATGGGAACTTCAGTGAAGGGCGCAAATGGGGAGGTGATAACAAGTAGTGGTGATGTGAGAAGGAGATGGAGTGAGTATTTTGAAGGTTTGTTGAATGTGTTTGATGATAGAGTGGCAGATATAGGGTGTTTTGGTCGAGGTGGTGTGCAAAGTGCGAGGGTTGGGGAAAATGAGTTGGTAAACAGAGAAGAGGTAGTAAAAGATTTGCGGAAGATGAAAGCCGGCAAGGCAGCAGGTTTGGATGGTATTGCAGTGGAATTTATTAAAAAATGGGGTGACTGTATTGTTGACTGGTTGGTAAGGTTATTTAATGTATGTATGACTCATGGTGAGGTGCCTGAGGATTGGCAGAATGCGTGCATAGTGCCATTGTGCAAAGGCAAAGGGGATAAGAGTGAGTGCTCAAATTACAGAGGTATAAGTTTGTTGAGTATTCCTGGCAAATTATATGGGAGGGTATTGATTGAGAGGGTGAAGGCATGTACAGAGCATCAGATTGGGGAAGAGCAGTGTGGTTTCAGAAGTGGTAGAGGATGTGTGGATCAGGTGTTTGCTTTGAAGAATGTATGTGAGACATATGTCCTCTTGTGACACATATGTCCTCTTGGTCAATCTTTCCTCACTCATTCTCTCCATGCGCCCAAACCACTTCAAAACACCCTCTTCTGCTCTCTCAACCACGCTCTTTTTATTTCCACACATCTCTCTTACCCTTACGTTACTCACTCGATCAAACCACCTCACACCACACATTGTCCTCAAACATCTCATTTCCAGCACATCCATCCTCCTGCGCACAACTCTATCCATAGCCCACGCCTCGCAACCATACAACATTGTTGGAACCACTATTCCTTCAAACATACCCATTTTTGCTTTCCGAGATAATGTTCTCGACTTCCACACATTTTTCAAGGCCCCCAGAATTTTATATATATATATATATATATATATATATATATATACACATATACGAACATAGTGCATAGAAACGCGCACCTTCATTGAACATACAAGCCTCCAACAGCCAGGATTGAACCCGGGACCCCACTGCAAGAGGCGGGAATGCTAACTGCTAGGCTATGGGCATATACATGTACATATACATATAGGGGAGAAAGAATACTTCCCATGTATTCCCTGCGTGTCGTAGAAGGCGACTAAAAGGGGAGGGAGCGGGTGGCTGGAAATCCTCCCCTCTCGTTTTTTTCAATTTTCCAAAAGAAGGGACAGAGAAGGGGGGCTAGGTGAGGATATTCCCTCAAAGGCCCAGTCCTCTGTTCTTAACGCTACCTCGCTAATGCGGGAAATGGCGAATAGTATTAAAGAAAAAGAAAGAAATATACACTTGTACATAATTCATACTGTCTGCCCTTATTCATTCCCGTTACCACCCCAGTACACATGTGCATGAGGTAGCGCTAGGAAGAGACAACCAAGGCCACATTCATTCATACTCAGTCTTTAGCTGTCATGTATGATGCACCGAAACCACAGCTCCCTTTCCACATCCAGACCCCACAAAGCTTTCCTTGGTTTATCCCAGACACTTCACATGCCCCGGTTCAATCCATTGACAGCACATCGACCTATTCCTTGCACGCCTTTCACCCTCTTGCATGTTCATGCCCCGGTCACTCAAAATCTTTTTCACTCCATCTTTCCACCTCCAATTTGGTCTCCCACTTCTCCTCGTTCCATCCACCTCTGACACATATATCCTCTTTGTCAATCTTTCCTCACTCATTCTCTCCATGTGACCAAACCATTTCAAAACACCCCCTTCTGCTCTCTCAACCACAGACTTTTTATTACCACACATCTCTCTTACCCATTCATTACTTACTCGATCAAACCTTGTTACACCACATATTGTCCTCAAACATCTCATTTCCAGCACATCCACCGTCCTCTGGACAACTCTATCTATATCCCACGCCTCACAACCATATGACATTGTTGGAACCACTATTCCTTCAAACATACCCATTTTCGCTTTTCAAGATAACGTTCTCGACCTCCACACATTTTTCAACACTCCCATAACTTTTGCCCCCTCCCCCACCCTATGATTCACTTCCGCTTCCATGGTTCCATCCGCTGCCAAATCCACTCCCAGATATCTAAAACACTTCACTTCCTCCAGTTTTTCTCCATTCAAACTTACCTCCCAGTTAACTTGTCCCTCAACCCTACTGCACCTAATAACCCTGCTGTTATTCACATTTTCTCTCGGCTTTCTTCTTTCACACTTTACCAAACTCAGTCACCAGCTTCTGCAGTTTCTCACCCGAATCAGCCACCAGCGCTGTATCATCAGGAAACAACAACTGACTCACTTCCCAAGCTCTCTCATCCACAACAGACTGCATACTTGCCCCTCCCTCCAAAGCTTGCATTTACCCCCCTAACATCCCCATCCATAAACAAATTAATCTACCATGGAGACATCACACATCCCTTCCGCAAACCAACATTCACTGAAAAGCAATCACTTTCCTCTCTTCCTTCACGTACACAGGACTTACATCCCATGCATTCGTCACGGGTTGTAGAAGGCAACTAAAGGGGACAGGAGTGGGGGGGCTAGAAACCCTCCCCTCTTGTATTTTAACTTTCTAAATTGAGACAAAAGAAGGAGTCACGCGGGGAGTGCTCATCCTCCTCGAAGGCTCAGATTGGGGTGTCTAAATCTGTGTGGATGTAACCAAGATAAGAAAAAGGGAGAGATAGGTAGTATGTTTGAGGAAAGGAACCTGGATGTTTTGGCTCTGAGTGAAACGAAGCTCAAGGGTAAAGGGGAAGGGTGGTATGGGAATGTTTGGGGAGTAAAGTCAGGGGGTTGGTGAGAGGACAAGAAAAAGGGAAGGAGTAGCACTACTCCTGAAACAGGAGTGGTGGGAGTATGTGATAGAGTGTAAGAAAGTAAACTCTAGATTGATATGGGTATAACTGAAAGTGGATGGAGAGAGATGGGTGATTATTGGTGCCTATGCCCCTGGGAATGAGAAGAAAGATCATGAGGCAAGTGTTTTGGGAGCAGGTGAGTGAGTGTGTTAGTAATTTTGATGCACGAGAATGGGTTATAGTGATGGGTGATTTGAATGGAAAGGTGAGTAATGTGGCAGTTGAGGGAATAATTGGTGTACATGGGGTGTTCAGTGTTGTAAATGGAAATGGTGAAGAGCTTGTAGAATTGTGTGCTGAAAAAGGACTGGTGATTGGGAATACCTGGTTTAAAAAGAGAGACATACATAAGTATACGTATGTAAGTAGGAGAGATGGCCAGAGAGCGTTATTGGATTACATGTTAATTGATAGGCGCACGAGAGAGACTTTTGGATGTTAATGTACTGAGAGGTGCAACTGGAGGGATGTCTGATCATTATCTTGTGCAGGCAAAGGTGAAGATTTGTAGGGGTTTTCAGAAAAGAAGAGAGAATGTTGGGGTGAAGAGAGTGGTGAGAGTAAGTGAGTTTGGGAAGGAGACTTGTGTGAAGAAGTACCAGGGGAAACTGAGTGCAGAATGGAAAAAGGTGAGAGCAAAGGACTTAAGGGGAATGGGGGAGGAATGGGATGCATTTAGGGGAGCAGTAATTGGCTACAAATTGAGAACAAGAAACATAGAAATTGAGAACAAGAAACATTTGAGTCATGCTGACACTGCTCGAGGCGGTGACAGATATCGCCCGGGCAGGCCCACATCTAATCATTTCTAGACTTAGCTCTGACGTAAGTGAAAGCTGAAGTCACGTTAATGACTCATGGTCCCCTACCAACTGTCACCTCTGAGGCCTGACTACACAGCTCGTTAGCTCTGATGTAAGCTAAGCATGTACTTGTTTCACAAGATTAGGATTATACAATATGATACAACCCAACACACACAGAACAACACCATTTTGTAACATGCCTTCTCTTGAAGGAAAAATTCCTTGAAGAGGAATTTTCATACAAAAATAGCTCACTGGAGGGTCAATTTTTTCTTCATACTCCTGCAAGCGGACAGCACCAGCTCCTACATTACTGGCATCTGCAGCTAATTTGAATGGTGGGTAAAAATCAGGAACCTGCAAAATTGGACTGTTACAAAGTATGGCTTTTTATTGTTGAAAGTCTGTCTCATACACCACATCTCAAACATACTTAACATTTTTCTTCAATAAATCTGATAGGGGAGCTATAACAGTGGCAAAGTTAACACTGAGCATATTGTAGTATCCAACCATACCCATGAAATGTCTCAGTTCTTTACTAGATCAAGGGGCATATCTCTGGGGTAAAGCTTGGACCTTTACTATTAGTGGAACTAACTTGCTTTCAGTCCTTGTTATCTCATTGACTTGTCGGTAGTTGATACAGAACCGATAGGTCCCATTAGGCTTAGGTACAAGCATTACTTGCAAGTTCCACTCAGACTGACATAGCTCAATCAGATTGTGCTCTAGCATGTAGGTTAGCTCCTTCTGAAGGATGGTTCCTCATTGCGGCCTAACCTGATAAGGAGCATGTGTAATAGGCCAGGCATCTCCCACGTCTGCATCATGACTCGTCAGTGAGGTCTGTTCAGGTGTGCTCTGGCAAGCCTCTGGGTGTGCTGATTGCATGGCAGATATTTCCACCTGTTGCGTCTCCATCAGGTGCAAGATTTTCACCTCCAACTCTCTCCATGTTCCTCCATCAGGTCCCCAGGGCACCAGTAGCTGGATCATCCTCCTCATCACACACAGCTCCTGAAGGAAAGTCAACCATACCAACCAGCACACTCTGCTTGATGGGGGGAGAATCATTATTAAAACTCCTCAGTCGAGACCATTTGTCATACCAGCTCTTCATTCAGTCCTGGGTCTCTCTTAAATTCTCCCAAGACAAATCATCAGCCTCACCCACTAACTTCGGTTTGGATTCCAAACCAGCAAATAAGGTATCACACTGCTCCACTTCGCTGGTTTCGTTCTCAGAGGGTGTTCTCATTCCCTCTGTCTCAATAGATTTCAGACCAGCAAAGAAGGTATCACACAGCTCCTCCTCACTGGCCTCATTCTCAGACAATGCTCTCAGTCCCTCCGTCTCAATGGATTCCAGTCCAGCAAAAAAGGTATCACACAGCTTCACTCCATCAGCTTCGTTCTCAGAGAATGTTCTCAGTCCTTCCTGAAGCACACTGTCTGCCTTTGTAGCTGTCATGGCCCAGGTAGCTGTGCACTCAGGGAATAGCTCAAGTACCTCTTCTTCAGGTTGCTTTGTCTCTATGGACTCCACCAGACTCACAAACAACACCGGCATTGGACTCATTTTCCTCCTCCTGGGTCATTGCTTAACACAAAGTCCACTCCCAAGACAGGCAATCTATCTACACTCTTCACAAGAGTAGGCCCTAAGAAGAGATCTGTTTCCACACACGCATTGGCTAGTAGAGCTGCCTTGAGCCTCCACAGCCCATCTAACAAGGCTTGTTTTTCAGACTCTCATAGGCACAAAACCCTCTAACATCAGAGACTGCAGCACACCAGAATAATGCAATACTGTCAGCTCTTTTCTCCCCAATTTCATACATTATCCCTTAGACAGGAACACATTGTATTTACCACCATACTGATCATCTCCTACATTGTGATAACTATTGCCACTCTTACAGCCCCCCATTAACACACTGAGAAGGGTTAGCCACATTTACATTACTAGGTGGGTCCAAGGTTGAGACAAGACTTACCGGCCTACCTTCCATAAAATCTCTGGATTCTTCAAGCCTGGTCCAGCACTCCCTCGCCTGATGTCCATTTTTGCTGCAATAATAACATGATCTAACCCCCTTGGGGTTGTTACTCTTACTCGTAGAGGCCTTTACCAAAGGGGCAGACTCAGGTAGGATTACACTATTATCAGATTTTCCCTTGCCAGCAATTTTTTTTGGAGATCTCTCCATACCAAAGTTGTGAGTCAGCACGTACTGGTCTGCTAGTAAACCATCCTTGTCAGGTGACTTCTTTTCTCTTTCAACTAAGTAACTCATCACATTGATTCTTGAAGCTCCTCAAACTCAAACTTGTTTGGAGCATAGCTACTGCGTTAATAAATTGCTCTTTTTGCGAAAATATTCAGCTTAGGTTTGGTCGGGATTCTTACACTCATTCCTAAACTTGCATCTGTAAGCTTCTGGAGTTAATTCATAAGCTTTCAGCTAACATCTTTTACTTCATAATCAGTACACTGTCACTAGACAGTGCAGTCTGAGCCTTACCCATAAGAGCAGTTTGTAATATAATTGACCAAAACTTCTTGGTCCGAGAGAGATTAATGGCCACATTTTCAAACAGAAAAGTTTAGTTACATCATTTTCCCAGAACTTTGGTACAAATTTTATGTGTTTTGTAAAATCAAACTTTGGTATTGGCTTTGACTTGCCCTGTCGTATTCTGTCTTGTTCCAAAGCTAGCTTAGCATATTCAAGCCTTGCTTCTTCCATTCATACCTATGCATTAATCCTAGCCCGTTCTGTTCCTGTGTGTTTAGTCTAGCAATTTCTAATTGCAACTGCAGGTATTCAGAATTAATACTAAAGGGCTGGATGGCAGCTAAGACTTCTGGCAACCTTGAGGGTGGAACAGTATCATTAACACTTTTTTTAACATCAGTTTCACCTCCCCCTGTTCCAACCTCAGGCACAGTACCTTCTAACTCCTCACCAACAAACTCTTTTATTATCAAAGCCTTCAACTCTCCTCTACGAACATTCCAGTCACATTCCAATCCTAAACTATCTCCAACAAGCTTCAGCTTATAAACAATTAAAGATTTGCTATCACTTGGAAAGACTCAGACCGACAGAAATGCTCCATGTCAGTGTCACTAATCAACATGATTGACTACAATGGAAAGACTCTGCAGGGAGAGTAAAATCCTGGCAAGGTCGCCAGTTTCTTGTTACACAACACAGACAACATTACTTCAAAGTTAAGGGATGAAATTAAACATAGGTATAAAAACTATTTACATTAAAAGAAATAATACAAAAAGGGTATAATTATTTACAGGAAACAAAAAGTTATTCTAAACATAATCCAATTAAGATTCCAAACCAAGAAATTTCTCCCTCTTCACAGACACAATGATAAAAATGATAACACTAGTGCACTTTACACAAGGGCAAACGTAGACCACCTAAGTTAACAATTAATACAATACAGTAGAGTGACTACAAATTATGGGCTAGAGAGAATTACACTTCTTATATGGGTGCTGTCAGCTGAAGGAATCAACAGTATAGCACCTCTCATGGTATTTATAGGAGGGGTTAATTATACAAGGTCAATTCTGATTGGGTGGCAAATAGAAATATGCAAATGAGATACAGATGTCACCTGGGCAGCTCACATCTCAACTAGAAATTGAGAACAAGAAACATGAGTCATGCTGACACAAGTCGAGGGAGTGACTGATGTCGCCCAGGCAGACCCACATTTAATCATTGCTAGTTTTAGTCATGACGTATGTGAAAGCTGACATCATGTGACTGACTCGTGGTCGCCTACCAGCTGACACCACTGAGGCCTTACTGCACACCCTCCTGTTATCTCTGATATAGCCAAGCATGTACTTGTTTCACAATATTAGGTTTATACAATGTAATACAACCCAACATGCATAGAACAACACACTTTCGTAACAATAGGTATGTGTTAGTGCATATATGTATATATATGTTTACTTGAGTGAATGTGTCACTTCATTTGTTCTGGACGATACTTCACAAGTGTTAGAAATGGATATCAAGGACGAAAGAGACAGAGAGAGAAGTGAGAAGTGAGTCAGTTGTTGTTTGCTGATGATACAGCGCTGGTGGCTGATTCATGTGAGAAACTGCAGAAGCTGGTGACTGAGTTTGGTAAAGTGTGTGAAAGAAGAAAGCTGAGAGTAAATGTGAATAAGAGCAAGGTTATTGGGTACAGTAGGGTTGAGGGACAAGTCAACTGGGAGGTGAGTTTGAATGGAGAAAAACTGAAGGAAGTGAAGTGTTTTAGGTTTCTGGGAGTGGATTTGGCAGCAGACGGAACCATGGAAGCGGAAGTGAATCATAGGGTGGGGGAGGGGACGAAAGTTCTGGGAGCGTTGAAGAATGTGTGGAAGTCGAGAACATTATCTCGAAAAGCAAAAATGGGTATGTGTGAAGGAATAGTGGTTCCAACAATGTTATATGGTTGCGAGGCTTGGGCTATGGATCGAGTTGTGCGGAGGAGGGTGGATGTGCTGGAAATGAGATGTTTGAGGATCAGGTAAGTAATAATAGGGTAAGAGAGATGTGTGGTAATAAAAAGAGTGTGGTTGAGAGAGCAGAAGAGGATGTTTTGAAATGGTTTGGTCACATAGAGAGAATGAGTGAGGAAAGATTGACCAAGAGAATATATGTGTCAGAGGTGGAGGGAACGAGGAGCAGTGGGAGACCAAATTGGAGGTGGAAAGATGGAGTGAAAAAGATTTTGAGTGATCGGGGCCTGAACGTGCAGGAGGGTGAAAGGCGTGTAAGGAATAGAGTGAATTAGAACGATGTTGTATACCGGGGTCGACGTGCTGTCAATGGATTGAACCAGGGCATGTGAAGCATCTGGGGTAAACCATGGAAAGTTCTGTGGGGCCTGGATGTGGAAAGGGAGCTGTGGTTTCGGTGCATTATTACATGACAGCTAGAGACTGAGTGTGAATGAATGTGGCCTTTGTTGTCTTTTCCTAGCGCTATCTCGTGCACATGAGGGGGAGGGGGTTGTTATTTCATGTGTGGCGGGGTGGCGATGGGAATGAATAAAGGCAGACTATGAATTATGTACATGTGTATATATGTATGTGTCTGTGTGTGTATATATACATGTATACGTTGAGATGTATAGGTATGTATATTTGCGTGTGGACGTGTATGTATATACATGTGTACGTGGGTGGGTTGGGCCATTCTTTCATCTGTTAAGAACCGAGGACTGAGCCCTTGAGGGAATATCCTCACTTGGCCCCCTTCTCTGTTCCTGTTTTGGAAAATTAAAAAAACAAGAGGGAAGGATTTCCAGCCCCCGCATCAGTGAGGTAGCACCAGGAAACAGACGAAGAATGCCCCATCCACTCTTATATACATATATGTACATAAATGCCCACGTACACATATATACATACATATTCATATCAACATATACATATTTATATATACATACACATACACAGACATTACATACATACACATGTACAAATTTGTTCTTGCCTCATGCCTGTTGCTACCCCGCCCCACAGGAAAACAGCATCTTTATCCCCTGCTTCAGTGAGGTATCGCCAGGAATACAAACAAAAAGGTCCCATTGTTCACATTCAGTATCTAGCTGTCATGTGTAATGCACCAAAACCACAGCTCCCTATCCACATCCAGGGCCTGCCGACCTTTCCATGGTTTACCCCCGAAGCTTCACATGCCCTGGTTCAGTCCATTGACAGCACATCGACTCCAGTATACCACATTGTTCCAATTCACTCTCTTCCTTGCATTCCTTTCCCCCTCCTGTATGTTCAGGCCCCAATTGCTCAAAATCTTTTTCACTCCATCCTTCCACCTCCAATTTGGTCTCCACTGCTTGTTCCTTCCACCTCTGACACATATGTCCTCTTTGTCAGTCTTTCCTCACTCATTCTCTCCATATGTCCAAACCATTTCAACACACCCTGAAGGAGAGGGAGAGAGAAAGAGGCAGGTGTTACTGGATATTTCTGCAAGAGGTTACACTGTGAATGAAAAGTCACCTTGGGCAAATCTGCATCATTTAGAGTATAGCCTCATCAAATAACTTCTCTTTCTAATTCTAAAGGTGATTACTTTCCCTGCTACTGGAAGTAGTTTGGTCTTAGGCTGCAGGAGCCTCTAGAAAGAGGTCTTGGTAATACAAGGACTCTTTCATAAAAATTGGTCCTATGGTAATTATAAATGAATAGAATTATGCATAGACATTACTGGACTTCACCTGCTTGAGGTTACATCATGAGTGAAAAGCCATCTTAAACAAGGCTGTAGCAATGTAAGTTGAGAAAATTGAGCATATTTTCATCAAACAATTATTCACCTCGAAAGAGTCTCTTCTGTCACTCCAACAGAGTATAACACAGCATTGGCTGCAGGAGCCTCTGTAAGAGAGATTTTGAGTAACACCATGACCCTTTCCTAGAAAGGGGTTTTGGGGTAAAGATACTTTACACCATGCTCCAAAACAGTGACAAAAAGTGGTTGGCCATTTTCATAGTTGATTACCCTGGCAGAGTTGCCTACAATGGCTTCACCTCTAAAACCGAGAACTTTACATGAGAGAGTTGCCTACAATGGCTTCACCTCTAAAACCTCAAACTTTACTGTAGAGTTCCTCAAGAAGCAGTTCTTTCTCCAACCTTTTTCAGTTCTTTCCTAAATGACCCATATCTATAGAAAACTATATGGAATATATTTCTGTGCTGTTTGATATCAACACAGATGGGCTCCATCGCTTCAAGCCTGTGGCTATTGGTAAAGCAAGAACCCTCATGCCCTCAAGCATGTCATTAGCCATCTGCCTGTGTTATACCGTGAGAATGAGGGTGTGGTTCACACAACTTTTCTGATTGGTTTCACAAGCACTTTGTTCCTGCTGTGGAGAACCAGCAAGAGTCTGTCATGGAGATTACTCCACATGAACCGAGGGCCCTGCTTCGCAACTATGCTTCCACTCATTCAGTGAGGTTGGGCAAATTAAGACACGGCTTTTTCAGCCCATTCAGTGGAGATAGGCAGATCAAGACACTATTTGTACCTAACAAATCACCTCCCTTGGATCCTATAGGTCAGAGAATCATTAAGTCTGATAAGCATTTCTACAGGAGGAAGCATGTAAACCAGTGTTATCTGGTGAATTCAGACCTGAGGAGGAGAAAGACAGCCAATCAGACACTGCAAAAATTTAAAACTTGTATCAAGGTAGCAGTTTACAACTTGGCTGATGCTTAGGATTTTGTTCATGTGGACACTCATCAGTATGACTGGAACAAAGTGCTGATTGGACCTGGAGAGGAGCCTGACTTTGAGGGATTCAGTCAGATGTTGCTTGATTCATCAGTCACCTTGTGGACAATGAGCAGGTGGAAGGTGAACAGTGGTTAGAGGATAATGACAACTAACCTGAATACCACCACCTCACTGAAGAGATTGACAATAAATTGTTCAGGTCCTCTGATCAGTTAGAGAAAGAGTTAAAAGAGGAGGGAGAGGTTCCAAGCCCTATGAAAGTGTTTCAAGGAGGGTTTGGCTGCCACTAACACCCTCCCAGGTTCATTGACCAGAAAAACATCAAGGTCAGCACCTGCCTTGAATCTGCAAGGAGGATTGCTTTAAATTAGTCAAGATGCAGCAGGACTCACTGAAGTAACCTGTGATTGACACCATGCATCAGGAGCCAGCCTACCAAGAGAACCACGACAAGTTAACCTCAACAAGTGTATATTCCACTTCCAGTGAATCCCCCCCTACCCACCTTAAGGACTTCCACCCCTGTTTCTGACCAGAAGGTGATTTCTTTTTGTAGTGAAGATGATTAACAAAGATGTCCTTCAATGATTCTTATGAGTCAGGTCAAAGGCCCATGATCTTTAGGGTGTAGAGTAGATGGCGTTCGACCTAACTCTTATGGATTAGGTAAGATGTAAATGGTGTTGAAGGTGTAGTGAAGTTATGGGTGTAGTAATATTGCCTTTGATGTGACCCTTATGGTCCAGGTCAAAGGCTAATGGTGTTGAGGATTTAGTGAAGATCAGGATAAATTGAAGTTGTCCTTTGATATGACCTATAAGATTCAGCTAAAGGTGTGACCAGACTCCACCTGCTTGAGGTTATACCACAAATTAAATGTCACCATTGGTGAGGCTGTATCATTAGGAGTACAATCTTGACAAAGAACTCACTCCAGAGGAGTCTTTATTTCCTTGCTACTGGAAGTAGCACACCTTCAGGCTGCAGGAGCTTTTAAAAAGAGGGCCTGGGTAACAAGAGAGCTCTTTCATAGAAATTGGTCCTGGGATTGTTGTAAATAGAAAATAAAAGAGGTCAAAAGCTAGTCACATCAAATATGTAGTGATGATGTCTTTTCATGCATTCCTTTTGGGTGAGGTCGTGGTTCAGCTTTGTTGAGGTTTTGATGAAGAATGCTTTTGACCTTATCTTTGTGGGTTAAATGTTAGTAGTGATAAAGGGAAAGTGAAAATGAGGGTGTAGTGATATGGCCTTTGACTTTACTTTTTGGGTCAGGTCAAAGGCCTGTTGTGTTGAAGATTTAGTGATAATGTGGCTGTAATGATGATGAGGGTATTGAGAAAATGGCTCTTGACCTGACCCATAAATTAACATAATGATGAGAGGTAGAATGGATGGAGATGTAGTGCATTCTCTTACAAATGTTGATGTTTTCAAGTTTTATTTCAAAAACAGTCATTACCCTAACTCTGGTATAGTAAGGTGTAGTGAAGATAACCTTTGATCTGACCTGTTAGGGTAAAGTAAATGTAGACTTATCAAGGATGTAGTGGAGATATGATTGGTGATGTCTCCCTCACTAGTGAGCATGATAGTGATTGATTATGCAGAGGGACATTAATGGCATTAACTCGTATGTTACCATTTGTAGTTAATAATGTCACAGCCAGAGTGCATGGTAAAGAATACAGTAATCTTGAATCTGCTGAATTATTAAATGTTGCACAGGAAATTTCAAGTTATGGATTTACAAAGTTTGAATTACAGGATAAAATTACTTTATAACAGTTTAATACATTTGTACTATAAACAGAATTTATCTTTGGACTCAGTGCTATTCTTAAAACTTACTGTTTGTAGGATTTATCTCCATTTAAATTGCTGTGTACCGTTGATATGTATTTGTTATAGTTGTAGTGTTTTTAGCCTGGGTTTCATTTGATGGTAGCAAGCAGACCATAGCTGAGCTTTATTGTGGCTTTTACATTCATTGATTATAAATGTTTCATGTTCCCTTCTTACCTCTACTCCTCACATGTATCATATTTAGAGGTCAGCATTTAAACTCATAATTGAAGGTTCCCTTATGGATGAGAATAAAGTTCAGTCCAATTGGGATCATTATCAGACTGGGATGATAGTGTTGTTCCAGGTTCCTATTATTTTCCTCTTGTACCCTTGTTTGATTATCATTTATTGTGTGTACACTCACTGTGATTCAATTTCCCTCTAAAGGAACAGTGTAAGGAATAGGTTGTATGTAAAACCAAATATCCTTCTCAGAAAGATTATAATAAACTCCATCCATATTTTCTACAAAGAATACTAAAAGTTTGTAGTAATTTGTGAGATTCAAATGTTAATGTTTTTAATTGTGCAAGATATTTGTTAATTTTTAAGAATATTTTACAGAAAAAATGAACTCATGCAAGAGGCTAATCACTTAATGTTACCTGCTTAGTATAAGTTTATATGCATGGGAGTATGTAACAGTTTGGGCTGTGGAAATTTAAAGTTTCTGTATTTATGATCTTTATCACTAAATGTTGTCTTGACTTAATTGCTTATAGGATACCAAGACAGGGACTCGGGAAGACTCCCTTAGATAGCCACTCTAATTCCAACGTTAGTGTCATATCAAAATCATGCATTCAGAATCATAGTCATAAGCAACAACTTTGTTAGCTAATATCAAGTCATGGAGAGTGTGAATCTAAGCTCATCTTTGTTACAGTGTTTGATTTATCTGATCAACTCAGTTTCACTTCCTTAGAAGTGGATTTTAAGAAGTGCACCAAGGAATGGTGAGCATCATACTAAATTAGAGTGTTATTCAGACTTTAGACCTTTTGACTGCCAGGATTGTTAAGGCCAAGTTTCATGTGCAACCACCAGATGAATTTTTCTGTGCTCAAAAAGGACTGGTGATTGGGAATACCTGGTTTAAAAAGAGAGATATACATAAGTATACTTATGTAAGTAGGAGAGATGGCCAGAAAGTATTATTGGATTACGTGTTAATTGATAGGTGCGCGAAAGAGAGACTTTTGGATGTTAATGTGCTGAGAGGTGCAACTGGAGGGATGTTTGATCATTATCTTGTGGAGGCGAAGGTGAAGATTTGTAGAGGTTTTCAGAAAAGAAGAGAGAATGTTGGGGTGAAGAGAGTGGTGAGCGTGAGCTTGGGAAGGAGACTTGTGTGAGGAAGTACCAGGAGAGACTGAGTACAGAATGGAAAAAGGTGAGAACAAAGGACGTAAGGGGAGTTGGGGAGCAATGGGATGTATTTAGGGAAGCAGTGATGGCTTGTGCAAAAGATGCTTGTGGCATGAGAAGCACGGGAGGTGGGCAGATTAGAAAGGGTAGTGAGTGGTGGGATGATGAAGTAAGATTATTAGTGAAAGAGAAGAGAGAGGCATTTGGACGATTTTTGCAGGGAAATAATGCAAATGAGTGGGAGATGTATAAAAGAAAGAGGCAGGAGGTCAAGAGAAAGGTGCAAGAGGTGAAAAAGAGGGCAAATGAGAGTTGGGGTGAGAGAGTATCATTAAATTTTAGGGAGAATAAAAAGATGTTTTGGAAGGAGGTAAATAATGTTCGTAAGACAAGGGAACAAATGGGAACTTCAGTGAAGGGGGCTAATGGGGAGGTGATAACAAGTAGTGGTGATGTGAGAAGGAGATGGAGTGAGTATTTTGAAGGTTTGTTGAATGTGTTTGATGATAGAGTGGCAGATATAGGGTGTTTTGGTCGAGGTGATGTGCAAAGTGAGAGGGTTAGGAAGAATGATTTGGTAAACAGAGAAGAGGTAGTACAAGCTTTGCGGAAGATGAAAGCTGGTAAGGCAGTGGGTTTGGATGGTATTGCAGTGGAATTTATTAAAAAAGGGGGTGACTGCATTGTTGACTGGTTGGTAAGGTCATTTAATGTATGTATGACTCATGGTGTGGTGCCTGAGGATTGGCAGAATGCTTGCTTAGTGCCATTGTTCAAAGGCAAAGGGGATAAAAGTGAGTGCTCAAATTACAGAGGTATAAGTTTGATGAGTATTCCTGGTAAATTATATGGTAGGGTATTGATTGAGAGGGTGAAGGCATGTACAGAGCATCAGATTGGGGAAGAGCAGTGTGGTTTCAGAAGTGGTAGAGGGTGTGTGGATCAGGTGTTTGCTTTGAAGAATGTATGTGAGAAATACTTAGAAAAGCAAATGGATTTGTATGTAGCATTTATGGATCTGGAGAAGGCATATGATAGAGTTGATAGGGATGCTCTGTGGAAGGTATTAAGAATATTTGGTGTGGGAGGCAAGTTGTTAGAAGCAGTGAAAAGTTTTTATCGAGGATGTAAGGCATGTGTACGTGTAAGAAGACAGGAAAGTGATTGGTTCTCAGTGAATGTAGGTTTGTGGCAGGGGTGTGTGATGTCTCCATGGTTGTTTAATTTGTTTATGGATGGGGTTGTTAGGGAGGTGAATGCAAGAGTTTTGGAAAGAGGGGCAAGTATGCAGTCTCTTGTGGATTAGAGAGCTTGGGAAGTGAGTCAGTTGTTGTTCACTGATGATATAGCGCTGATGGCTGATTCGTGTGAGAAACTGCAGAAGCTGGTGACTGAGTTTTGTAAAGTGTGTGAAAAAAGAAAGCTGAGAGTAAATATGAATAAGAGCAAGGTTATTAGGTACAGTAGGGTTGAGGGACAAGTCAATTGGGAGGTAAGTTTGAATGGAGAAAAACTGGAGGAAGTGAAGTGTTTTAGATATCTGGGAGTGGATTTGGCAGCGGATGGAACCATGGAAGCGGAAGTGAATCATAGGGTGGGGGAGGGGGCGAAAGTTCTGGGAGCGTTAAAGAATGTGTGGAAGTCGAGAACATGATCTCGGAATGCAAAAATGGGTATGTTTGAAGGAATAGTGGTTCCAACAATGTTATATGATTGCGAAGCGTGGGCTATGGATAGAGGTGTGTGGAGGAGGGTGGATTTGCTGGAAATGAGATGTTTGAGGACAATATGTGGTGTGAGGTGGTTTGATTGAGTAAGTAATAATAGGGTAAGAGAGGTGTGTGGTAATAAAAAGAGCATGGATAAGAGAGCAGAAGAGTGTGTTTTGAAAAGGTTTGGTCACATGGAGAGAATGAGTGAGGAAAGATTGACCAAGAGGATATATGTATCAGAGGTGGAGGGAACGAGAAGTGGGAGACCAAATTGGAGGTGGAAAGATGGAGTGAAAAAGATTTTGTGTGATCGGGGCCTGAACATGCAGGAGGGTGAAAGGAGGGCAATCTTTCCTCACTCATTCTCTCCATGTGACCAAACCTTTTCAAAACACACTCTTCTGCTCTCTTATCCATGCTCTTTTTATTACCACACACCTCTCTTACCCTATTATTACTTACTCAATCAAACCACCTCACACCACATATTGTCCTCAAACATCTCATTTCCAGCACATCCACCCTCCTGCGCACAACTCTATCCATAGCCCATGCCTCGCAACCATACAACATTGTTGGAACCACTATTCCTTCAAACATACCCATTTTTGCTTTCCGAGATAATGTTCTCGACTTCCACACATTCTTCAAGGCTCCCAGGATTTTCGCTCCCTCCCCCACCCTATGATCCACTTCTGCTTCTATGGTTCCATCCGCTGCCAGATCCACTCCCAGATATCTAAAATACTTTACTTCCTCCAGTTTTGCTCCATTCAAACTTACCTCCCAATTGACTTGACCCTCAACCCTACTGTACCTAATAACCTTGCTCTTATTCACATTTACTCTTAACTTTCTTCTTTCACACACTTTACCGAACTCAGTCACCAGCTTCTGCAGTTTCTCACATGAATCAGCCACCAGCGCTGTATCATCAGCGAACAACAACTGACTCACTTCCCAAGCTCTCTCATCCCCAACAGACTTCATACTTGCCCCTCTTTCCAAAACTCTTGCATTCACCTCCCTAACAACCCCAGCCATAAACAAATTAAACAACCATGGAGACATCACACACCCCTGCCGCAAACCTACATTCACTGAGAACCAATCACTTTCCTCTCTTCCTACGCGTACACATGCCTTACATCCTCGATAAAAACTTTTCACTGCTATATATATATATTCATCAAGTATTTAAGGCATGTGTATGAGTAGGAAGAGAGGAAAGTGAATGTGGGTTTGCGTAAGGGGTGCATGATGTCTCCATGGTTGTTTGATTTGTTTATGGATGGGGTTGTTAGGGAGGTGAATGCAAGAGTTTTGGAAAGAGGGGCAAGTATGCAGTCTCTTGTGGATGAGAGGGCTTGGGAAGTGAGTCAGTTGTTGTTCGCTGATGGTACAGCGCTGGTGGCTGATTCGGGTGAGAAACTGCAGAAGCTGGTGACTGAGTTTAGTAAAGTGTGTGTAAGAAGAAAGCTGAGAGTAAATGTGAATAAGAGCAAGGTCGTTAGGTACAGTAGGGTTGAGGGACAAGTCAATTGGGAGGTAAGTTTGAATGGAGAAAAACTGGAGGAAGTAAAGTGTTTTAGATATCTGGGAGTGGATTTGGCAGCGGATGGAACCATGGAAGCGTAAGTGATTCACAGGGTGGGGGAGGGGGCAAAGGTTCTGGGGGCATTGAAGAATGTGTGGAAGGCGAGAGTATTATCTCGGAAAGCAAAAATGGGTATGTTTGAAGGGATAGTGGCTCTAACAATGTTATATGGCTGAAAGGCGTGAGCTATAGATAGGGTTGTGCGGAGAGGGTGGATGTGTTGGAAATGAGATGTTTGAGGACAATATGTGGTGTGAGGTGGTTTGATTGAGTAAGTTATGAAAGGGTAAGAGAGATGTGTGGTAATAATAAGAGTGTGGTTGAGAGAGCAGAAGAGGGTGTATGGAAATGGTTTGGTCATATGGACAGATTGAGTGAGGAAAGATTGCCAAAGATGATATGTGTGTCAGAGGTGGAGGGAAGGAGGAAAAGTGGGAGACCAAATTGGAGGTGGAAGGATAGAGTGAAAAAGATTTTGAGTGATCGGGGCCTGAAAGGTTTGAAAGGAGGGTGAAAGGTTTACAAGGAATAGTGTGAATTGGAACAATGTGGTACACTGGGGTCAATGTACTGTCAATGGATTGAACCAGGGCATGTGAAGCGTCTGTGGTAATCCATGGAAAGTTTTTTTGGGCCTGGATGTGGAAAGGGTGATGTGGTTTTGGTGCATTACACATGACAGCTAGGGACTGAGTGTGAAAGAACAGCTAGAGACTGAGTGGGAAAGAAAGGGGCCTTTGTTGTCTTCCTAGCACTGCCTCGTGCACATCAGGGGGAGGGGGTTGTTATTTCATGTGTGGCGGGGTGGCAATGGGAATGAATAAAGGCAGAGTATGAATTATGTTTTTTTTTTTTTTTTTTTTTTTTTTCCGCTGTCTCCCGTGTTTGCGAGGTAGCGCAAGGAAACAGACGAAAGAAATGGCCCAACCCACCCCCATACGCATGTATATACATACGTCCACACGCCAATATACATACCTACACAGCTTTCCATGGTTTACCCCAGACGCTTCACATGCCCTGATTCAATCCACTGACAGCACGTCAACCCCGGTATACCACATCGATCCAATTCACTCTATTCCTTGCCCTCCTTTCACCCTCCTGCATGTTCAGGCCCTGATCACACAAAATCTTTTTCACTCCATCTTTCCACCTCCAATTTGGTCTCCCACTTCTCCTCGTTCCCTCCACCTCCGACACATATGTCCTCTTGGTCAATCTTTCCTCACTCATTCTCTCCATGTGCCCAAACCATTTCAAAACACCCTCTTCTGCTCTCTCAACCATGCTCTTTTTATTTCCACACATTTCTCTTACCCTTATGTTACTTACTTGATCAAACCACCTCACACCACACATTGTCCTCAAACATCTCATTTCCAGCACATCCATCCTCCTGCGCACAACTCTATCCATAGCCCACGCCTCGCAACCATACAACATTGTTGGAACCACTATTCCTTCAAACATACCCATTTTTGCTTTCCGAGATAATGTTCTCGACTTCCACACATTCTTCAAGGCTCCCAGGATTTTCGCCCCCTCCCCCACCCTATGATCCACTTCCGCTTCCATGGTTCCATCCGCTGCCAGATCCACTCCCAGACATCTAAAACACTTTACTTCCTCCAGTTTTTCTCCATTCAAACTTACCTCCCAATTGACTTGACCCTCAACCCTACTGTACCTAATTACCTTGTTCTTATTCACATTTACTCTTAACTTTCTTCTTTCTTCTTTCACACACTTTACCAAACTCAGTCACCAGCTTCTGCAGTTTCTCACATGAATCAGCCACCAGGGCTGCATCATCAGCGAACAACAACTGACTCACTTCCCAAGCTCTCTCATCCCCAACAGACTTCATACTTGCCCCTCTTTCCAAAACTCTTGCATTCACCTCCCTAACAACCCCATCCATAAACAAATTAAACAACCATGGAGACATCACACACCCCTGCTGCAAACCTACATTCACTGAGAACCAATCACTTTCCTCTCTTCCTACACGTACACATGCCTTACATCCTCGATAAAAACTTTTCACTGCTTCTAACAACTTGCCTCCCACACCATATATTCTTAATACCTTCCACAGAGCATCTCTATCAACTCTATCATATGCCTTCTCCAGATCCGTAAATGCTACATACAAATCCATTTGCTTTTCTAAGTATTTCTCACATACATTCTTCAAAGCAAACACCTGATCCACACATCCTCTACCACTTCTGAAACCACACTGCTCTTCCCCAATCTGATGCTCTGTACATGCCTTCACCCTCTCAATCAATACCCTCCCATATGAACCAGGAATACTCAACAAACTTATACCTCTGTAATTTGAGCACTCACTCTTATCCCCTTTGCCTTTGTACAATGGCACTATGCACGCATTCCGCCAATCCTCAGGCACCTCACCATGAGTCATACATACATTAAATAACCTTACCAACCAGTCAATAATACAGTCACCCCCTTTTTTAGTAGATTCCACTGCAATACCATCCAAACCTGCTGCTTTGCCGGCTTTCATCTTCCGCAAAGCTTTTACTACCTCTTCTCTGTTTACCAAATCATTTTCCCTAACCCTCTCACTTTGCACACCACCTCGACCAAAATACCCTATATCTGCCACTCTATCATCAAACACATTCAACAAACCTTCAAAATACTCACTCCATCTCCTTCTCACATCACCACTACTTGTTATCACCTCTCCATTTGCACCCTTCACTGAAGTTCCCATTTGCTCCCTTGTCTTACGCACTTTATTTACCTCCTTCCAGAACATCTTTTTATTCTCCCTAAAATTTAATGATACTCTCTCACCCCTAACTCTCATTTGCCCTTTTTTTTTCACCTCTTGCACCTTTCTCTTGACCTCCTGTCTCTTTCTTTTATACGTCTCTCACTCAATTGAATTATGTACATGTGTATATATGTATATGTCTGTGTGTGTATATATATGTATACGTTGAAATGTATAGGTATGTATATTTGCGTGTGTGGACGTGTATGTATATACATGTGTATGTGGGTGGGTTGGGCCATTCTTTCATCTGTTTCCTTGCGCTACCTCACTAACACGGGAGACAGCGACAAAGCAAAATAAAAAGAAAATAATAATATTCATGCTTCAAATGTAAGAATAGCTGATAGATGAGAAAAAATAAGAAATGTGAAAAGATATTTATTTTGGTTCAAAATCACCATAATAAACGTAATACTTTCAATAACATTTTGACTACTAATGACAACTCTGGTTGTGTAATGTATTTATTTTTCATTGAGCGTGAGAGGGAGAATGATTTACAGACATAGTTATGTTAATGTAGATATTGTGCAAAGAGACAGTTTATGTGTATATGATGTAATTAGTGTATGTAATACTTAGAACAATCATCTACATACAAATACATATAAGAAAATAGATGAACAACCAAGAGAAATCACAAATTGAAATTAGTTGCAAACATTTACAGGTTTGTTACCACTAGCCAGCACACTCAAAGTTTATCTGCACCTTCAAGTTTACATACACCCTGGTTTACTTTGTGGATAATGGTTCCCCTCAATTCTAGGCCCACAACCTGTTGATTAAAGACTTGGGTAATTTATCAGAAAGCAAATGCACGTTCTAGTTTTGTGATCTTTGTTTTGTTGTCATGGATTCAAAGTTTTATAGAAAATGGTGAATTAAGAGGATGAGTTTTTTTTGTTAGCACTGATATATCTTATCTTTTGACATAAGACAACCCAGTAGCTCAGGTGGTCACAAAAGAGAGGAAAAAGGTGGGATTAAGTGACAGATAAGTATTATGAGGTATAATGGTATCTAATAGAATAGTAAAAAACAACATGCTCATCCGTGAGGTACACAGGATGTGTGTGACGAGTTAATGGCTAAATTCCCTTATTCTAAAGGACACATTCGTTTGTTTTCATTGCCAGTAGTTGGTGCTGGGCTTCACAAGCTTCAAGAGGAAAACAATTAAATTGATGAGGAAATCTGTGTTGTAAGAGAGTTTACATCACTTTGAATACAGTTGGGTACCTTTCAGATGGAGTCGAAGACCTTTATTTTTTACTGTTTTGGTAGTTTTTATAGAATGAATAACAACCTCTTAAAAGTTTCGATTGTCTAGTAAGATTGAGATTTTGTTCTTGGGGGAAATAAAGGATTGAAAATTAATTGTTTACTATGACTATTTGCTATTTTAGGACTAGGACACTTAAGTTTCCTTCTTTTTGGCACATTATCTAATAAGACAGCACAGTGCCCACACTAAAGCAGTGAAGTAATTTGGAATAGGAAAATGCTACATTTCTGGCATGATAAATCATGCAGGGAGAAGTGACGTGGCCTCATCAGGTCATCATCAGAAAAATTTTATAAGTGACAGTAAAGTACGTTTCATGATTATTTTTCTTTTTTTACAGTATAGGTTTCAGTCAGATTGTACACTGATGTACAGGTCTAATAAACCTCTCCAGAATCAGATAAAGTACCATATGGATGTTTTGTCTCAACCATCCATAGGGCTGTTCTTTGCTAATGTCCAAGCACATAGTGTATGTGCATTTGCAAATTATTCTATATGCCATAGGTATCCCTGTAGTTGCAGTTGATGAATCTTGATAAAAATTGTACCATTCAATACCAAAAACTCTGAACACTTGATATAAATTGGTTTTGCTCAACAGTTTCTCTCAAATTCATAGTCCTGCCGACTTTGAGGGGGACTTCACTTTGTGTGAGTAGGAGGTGCTACAGGTAAAAGCCTGTACTCTTTATCATCTGTATAGAGTATGAGAAATCCACTGGTACCTTTTTTGGTAAGATTTATCTACTAGAACATGCACATCTGCTTTCTGAAAAATTACTAAGATTTAGGGATTCAACACTCCTTTAACCTGGCAAACTGTACGAGCACAAAATATTTGTATTTATATTAGCTTTAAGTGTAAGTGAGTAGAATAAATCTCTGATGAGTGTAGGTGAATTGATACTTGATAATTGCACAGACGGTAATAATGTAAAAGAATTTTATATTGGAATGTATCACAGTTCTTCTTGTATGGATAAGAATTAAGGAAATGAGTTCATGAAAAATTTTTAGTAAACAAAGTTTTGAATGAATATATTGTTTGAAGCTTCAAAGAATGAGTACTGATTATAACAAAACTGGTGCTTTTGACTGATTCACCACGCTCCTTATGGACTTAAATCTGCTAGAGTTCTGGAAAGTTACTTCCTAACAGCATTTTGCTAGAGCAGACTAACATATAAGGGCTAGAACTTGGTCCCTTGGGCTTGTGTTATCTCCTGTACCTGTTTGACAGGGTGCCAAATCTTAAGTTCTTAGGTGCTGATTGTAAAGACAACTACAATACTTGTGCTGCTCATCTGTCGTAATGCCAGTATTTCTTCAGCTATGTATTCATATAAATCTGATGAGTCTAAGCTATTCCAATGGTGTTTTTCTTTCCCCAAGTAGATTTGGAAAAGCCAAGTGAACTTTGGTCTGTGCACCTCAAGAGTTTGACATTTGAAAAGTAACTTACAGTAACAGAAAACCAGAGAGCAGCATTTTGTATGATGAACAAATCACATGTCTTTGCCCTTTCAAAACCAAATAGAATGCTTTTTGGATTCTGTGTTCTGAGAAGAAGTAGTAAAAAGAAAAATAGTGAAAACTATGAATAGATGATTATTGCTGAAACAATATTAGAGGCTGCAATGCTTTTTAGATTCTGCATTCTGAGAAGTAGTAAGAAGAAAAATAGTGAAAACTATGAATAGGTGATTATTGCTGAAACAATATTAGAGGCTGCAAATGCTCTATTTAGATGAGAGAATTTTCTGCATAACTTCATGTTCCTTATTTTACCTTACCTCTGGGACTCATGATCCTCTGGCTGAGCTCCCACAGCAATCAGGAAGCCAGCTACATCCACCAGATAGGACCACAGGTCAAGAAATGCGGTGATTATGCATGTTTGTAGGGTGAGTATAAAACAAGAGAAGGTGTTCATTGTGAAAACTGCATTAATGGCTGGGTAAGTCTTGTTATATGCTGAATCAGTGTTTATAATGTTAGAGAGATAGGTGGTCTCCAGAGCTCCAGTTAGACAGCATAATCATACATGTTGCATTGTTGCAAGGAACTAGGTTTTACTAATGTTTATGTGACTGGGGTGAGGAAATCTGTGAATGTAGGTTGCTAAAGTGTGAGACGGGAGTGAACAGTTTGTTTCTGTATGGGATAATGATTGATTATGGTGTTCTTTGAGTGGGAGGGGATTAGAGCTATACCATCAACAATCCCATTTTTACCATTAGTGACAATTACCTTTCTTTTGACACACTTCTCAATGCTCCCAAGACCTTATCCACCTCAGCCACCAATGGCTCACTTCATCTTCCATGGTTCTATTTCCTACCATGTCCATTTGGTTTGATCTGGTTCAAACTGGTCAAGTGAGCAGTTTAAGCTACATATATATGTATATGAGAAGAAAGATCATGAGAGGCAAGTGTTTTGGGAGCAGCTGAATGAGTGTGTTAGTGGTTTTGATGCACAAGACCGGGTTATAGTGATGGGTGATTTGAATGCAAAGGTGAGTAATGTGGCAGTTGAGGGAATAATTGGTATACATGGGGTGTTCAGTGTTGTAAATGGAAATGGTGAAAAGCTTGTAGATTTATGTGCTGAAAAAGGACTGGTGATTGGGAATACCTGGTTTAAAAAGCAAGATATACATAAATATACGTATGTAAGTAAGGTAAGGGGAGTGGGGGAGGAATTGGATGTATTTAGGGAAGCAGTGATGGCTTGCGCAAAAGATGCTTGTGGCATGAGAAGCGTGGGAGGTGGGTTGATTAGAAAAGGTAGTGAGTGATGGAATGAAGAAGTAAGATTATTAGTGAAAGAGAAGAGAGAGGCATTTGAACGATTTTTGCAGGGGAAAAATGCAGATGAGTGGGAGAGGTATAAAAGAAAGAGGCAGGAGGTCAAGAGAAAGGTGCAAGAGGTGAAAAAGAGGGCGAAAGAGAGTTGGAGTGAGAGAGTATCATTAAATTTCAAGGAGAAGAAAAAGATGTTTTGGAAGGAGGTAAATAAAGTGCGTAAGACAAGGGAGCAAATGGGAACTTCAGTGAAGGGGACTAATCGGGAGGTGATAACAAGTAGTGGTGATGTGAGAAGGAGATGGAGTGAGTATTTTGAAGGTTTGTTGAATGTGTTTGATGATAGAGGGGCAGATGTGGGTGTCTTGGTCGAGGTGGTGTGCAAAGTGAGAGGGTTAGGGAAAATGATTTGGTAAAGAGAGATGAGGTAGTAAAAGCTTTATGGAAGATGAAAGCCGGCAAAGCAGCAGGTTTGGATGGCATTGCAGTGGAATTTATAAAAAAAGGGGGTGACTGTATTGTTGACTGGTTGGTAAGGTTAGTTAACGTATGTATGATTCATGGTGAGGTGCCTGAGGATTGGCGGAATGCTTGCATAGTGCCATTGTACAAAGGCAAAGGGGATGAGAGTGAGTGCTCAAATTACAGAGGTATAAGTTTGTTGTGTATTCCTGGTAAATTATATGGGAGGGTATTGATTGGAGGGTGAAGGCATGTACAGAGCATCAGATTGGGGAAGAGCAGTGTGGTTTCAGAAGTGGTAGAGGATGTGTGGATCAGGTGTTTGCTTTGAAGAATGTATGCGAGAAATACTTAGAAAAACAAATGGATTTGTATGTAGCATTTATGGATCTGGAGAAGGCATATGATAGAATTGATAGAGATGCTATGTGGAACGTATTAAGAATATATGGTGTGGGAGGCAAGTTGTTAGAAGCAGTGAAAAGTTTTTATCGAGGATGTAAGGCATGTGTACATGTAGGAAGAGAGGAAAGTGATTGGTTCTCAGTGAATGTAGGTTTGCGGCAGGGGTGTGTGATGTCTCCATGGTTGTTTAATTTGTTTATGGATGGGGTTGTAAGAGAGGTGAATGCAAGAGTTTTGGAAAGAGGGGCAAGTATGCAGTCTGTTGTGGATGAGAGAGCTTGGGAAGTGAGTCAGTTGTTGTTCGCTGATGATACAGCGCTGGTGGCTGATTCATGTGAGAAACTGCAGAAGCTGGTGACTGAGTTTGGTAAAGTGTGTGAAAGAAGAAAGAGTTAAGAGTAAATGTGAAAAAGAGCAAGGTTATTAGGTACAGTAGGGTTGAGGGTCAAGTAAATCAGGAGGTAAGTTTGAATGGAGAAAAGCAGGAGGAAGTGAAGTGTTTTAGGTATCTGGGAGTGGATCTGTCAGCGGATGGAACCATGGAAGCAGAAATGAATCATAGGGTGGGGGAGGGGGCGAAAATTCTGGGAGCCTTGAAGAATGTTTGGAAGTCGAGAACATTATCTCAGAAAGCAAAAATGGGTATGTTTGGGGGAATAGTGGTTCCAACAATGTTGTATGGTTGCGAGGCGTGGGCTATGGATAGAGTTGTGCACAGGAGGGTGGATGTGCTGGAAATGAGATGTTTGAGGACAATATGTGGTGTGAGGTGGTTTGATCGAGTAAGTAATGTAAGGGTGAGAGAGATGTGTGGAAATAAAAAGAGTGTGGTTGAGAGAGCAGAAGAGGGTGTTTTGAAATGGTTTGGTCACATGGAGAGAATGAGTGGGGAAAGATTGACTAAGAGGATATATGTGTCAAAGGTGGAGGGAACGAGGAGAAGTGGGAGACCAAATTGGAGGTGGAAAGATGGAGTGAAAAAGATTTTGAGTGATCGGGGCCTGAACATGCAGGAGGGTGAAAGGCGTGCAAGGAATAGAGTGAATTGGAACGATGTGGTATACCGGGGTCGACTTGCTGTCAATGGATTGAACCAAGGCATGTGAAGCGTCTGGGGTAAACCATGCAAAGCGTCTGGGGCCTGGATGTGGAAAGGGAGCTGTGGTTTCGGTGCATTATTACATGACAGCTAGAGACTGAGTGTGAACGAATGGGGCCTTTGGTGTTTTTCCTAGCGCTACCTCGCACACATGAGGGGGGAGGGGGTTGTTATTCCATGTGTGGCGAGGTGGCGATGGGAACAAATAAAGGCAGACAGTGTGAACTGTATAAGTATACTTATGTAAGTAGGAGAGATGGCCAGAGAGCATTATTGCATTACGTGTTAATTGACAGGCGCGCAAAATAGAGACTTTTGGATGTTAATATGCTGAGAGGTGCAACTGGAGGGATGTCTGACCATTATCTTGTGGAGGCGAAGGTGAAGATTTCTTTGGGTTTTCAGAAAATAAGAGAGAATGTTGGGGTGAAGAGGGTGGTGAGAGTAAGTGAACTTGGGAAGGAGACTTGTGTGAGGAAGTACCAGGAGAGACTGAGTACAGAATGGAAAAAGGTGAGAACAAAGCAGGTAAGGGGAGTGGGGGAGGAATGGGATGTATTTAGGGAAGCAGTGATGGCTTGCGCAAAAGATGCTTGTGGCATGAGAAATGTGGGAGGTGGGTTGATTAGAAAGGGTAGTGAGTGGTGGGATGAAGAAGTAAGAGTATTAGTGAAAGAGAAGAGAGAGGCATTTGGACGATTTTTGCAGGGAAAAAATGCAATTGAGTGGGAGATGTATAAAAGAAGGAGACAGGAGGTCAGGAGAAAGGTGCAAGAGGTGAAAAAGAGGGCAAATGAGAGTTGGGGTGAGAGAGTATCATTAAATTTTAGGGAGAGTAAAAAGATGTTCTGGACGAAGGTAAATAAAGTGCTTAAGACAAGGGAGCAAATGGGAACTTCAGTGAAGGGGGCTAATGGGGAGGTGATAACAAGTAGTGGTGATGTGAGAAGGAGATGGAGTGAGTATTTTGAAGGTTTGTTGAATGTGTTTGATGATAGAGTGGCAGATATAGGGTGTTTTGGTCGAGGTGGTGTGCAAAGTGAGAGGGTTAGGGAGAATGATTTCGTAAACAGAGAAGAGGTAGTAAAAGCTTTGCGGAAGATGAAAGCCGGCAAGGCAGCAGGTTTGGATGGTATTGCAGTGGAATTTATTAAAAAAGGGGATGACTGTATTGTTGACTGGTTGGTAAGGTTATTTAATGGATGTATGATTCATGGTGAGGTGCCTGAGGATTGGTGGAATGCTTGCACAGTGCCATTGTACAAAGGCAAAGAGGATAAGAGTGAGTGCTCAAATTACAGAGGTATAAGTTTGTTGAGTATTCCTGGTAAATTATATGGGAGGGTATTGATTGAGAGGGTGAAAGTATGTACAGAGCATCAGATTTGGGAAGAGCAGTGTGGTTTCAGAAGTGGTAGAGGATGTGTGGATCAGGTGTTTGCTTTGAAGAATGTATTTGAGAAATACTTAGAAAAGCAAATGGATTTGTATGTAGCATTTATGGATCTGAAGAAGGCATATGATAGAGTTGATAGAGATGCTCTGTGGAAGGTATTAAGAATATATGGTGTGGGAGGCAAATTGTTAGAAGCAGTGAAAAGTTTTTATCGAGGATGTAAGGCATGTGTACGTGTAGGAAGAGAGGAAAGGCAGCGGGGTTATATTGTATTGCTGTGGAATTTATTAAAAAAGTGGGTGACTGTATTGTTGACTGGTTGGTAAGGTTATTTAATGTATGTATGACTCATGGTGAGGTGCCTGAGGATTGGCGGAATCCTTGCATAGTGCCATTGTACAAAGGCAAATGGGACAAAGGTGAGTGCTCAAATTAAAGAGGTATAAGTTTGTTGAGTATTCCTGGTAAATTATATGGGAGGGTATTGATTGAGAGGGTGAAGGCATGTACAGAGCATCAGATTGGGGAAGAGCAGTGTGGTTTCAGAAGTGGTAGAGGATGTGTGGATCAGGTGTTTGCTTTGAAGAATGTATGTGAGAAATACTTAGAAAAGCAAATGTATGTAGCATTTATGGATCTGGAGAAGGCATATGATAGAGTTGATAGAGATGCTCTGTGGAAGGTATTAAGAATATATGGTGTGGGAGGCAAGTTGTTAGAAACTGCAGAAGCTGGTGACCGAGTTTGGTAAAGTGTGTGAAACAAGAAAGTTAAGAGTAAATGTGAATAAGAGCAAGGTTATTAGGTACAGTAGGGTTGAGGGTCATGTCAATTGGGAGGTAAGATTGAATGGAGAAAAACTGGAGGAAGTAAAGTGTTTTAGATATCTGGGAGTGGATCTGGCAGCGGATTGAACCATGGAAGCAGAAGTGGATCATAGGGTTGGGGAGGGGGCGAAAATTCTGGGAGCCTTGAAGAATGTGTGGAAGTCGAGAACATTATCTCGGAAAGCAAAAATGGGTATGTTTGAAGGAATAGTGGTTCCAACAATGTTGTATGGTTGTGAGGCGTGGGCTATGGATAGAGTTGTGCGCAGGAGGGTGGATGTGCTGGAAATGAGATGTTTGAGGACAATGTGTGGTGTGAGGTGGTTTGATCGAGTAAGTAACGTAAGGGTAAGAGAGATGTGTGGAAATATAAAGAGCATGGTTGAGAGAGCAGAAGAGGGTGTTTTGAAATGGTTTGGGCACATGGAGAGAATGAGTGAGGAAAGATTGACCAAGAGGATATATGTGTCGGAGGTGGAGGGAACGAGAAGTAGGAGACCAAATTGGAGGTGGAAAGATGGAGTGAAAAAGATTTTGTGTGATCAGGGCCTGAACATGCAGGAGGGTGAAAGGAGGGCAAGGAATAGAGTGAATTGGATCGATGTGGTATACCGGGGTTGACATGCTGTCAGTGGATTGAATCAGGGCATGTGAAGCGTCTGGGGTAAACCATGGAAAGCTGTGTAGGTATGTATATTTGCGTGTGTGGACGTGTATGTATATACATGTGTATGGGGGTGGGTTGGGCCATTTCTCTCGTCTGTTTCCTTGCGCTACCTCGCAAACGCGGGAGACAGCGACAAAGCAAAAAAAAAAAAAATATATATATATAAATATATATATATATGGTAAAGTGTGTGGAAGAAGAAAGTTAAGAGTAAATGTCAATAAGAGCAAGGTTATTAGGTACAGTAGGGTTGAGGGTCAAGTCAATTGGGAGGTGAGTTTGAATGGTGAGAGGCTGGAGGAAGTGAAGTGTTTTAGATATCTGGGAGTGGATCTGTCAGCGGATGGAACCATGGAAGCGGAAGTGGATCATAGGGTGGGGGAGGGGGCGAAAATTTTGGGAGCCTTGAAAAATGTGTGGAAGTCGAGAACATTATCCCGGAAAGCAAAAATGGGTATGTTTGAAGGAATAGTAGTTCCAACAATGTTGTATGGTTGCGAGGCGTGGGCTATGGATAGAGTTGTGCGTAGGAGGATGGATGTGCTGGAAATGAGATGTTTGAGGACAATGTGTGGTGTGAGGTGGTTTGATCGAGTAAGTAACGTAAGGGTAAGAGAGATGTGTGGAAATAAAAAGAGCGTGGTTGAGAGAGCAGAAGAGGGTGTTTTGAAGTGGTTTGGGCACATGGAGAGAATGAGTGAGGAAAGATTGACCAAGAGGATATATGTGTCGGAGGTGGAGGGAACGAGGAGAAGAGGGAGACCAAATTGGAGGTGGAAAGATGGAGTGAAAAGGATTTTGTGTGATCGGGGCCTGAACATGCAGGAGGGTGAAAGGAGGGCAAGGAATAGAGTGAATTGGAGCGATGTGGTATACAGGGGTTGACGTGCTGTCAGTGGATTGAATCAAGGCATGTGAAGCGTCTGGGGTAAACCATGGAAAGCTGTGTAGGTATGAATATTTGCGTGTGTGGACGTGTGTATGTACATGTGTATGGGGGGGGGGGTTGGGCCATTTCTTTCGTCTGTTTCCTTGCGCTACCTCGCAAACGCGGGAGACAGCGACAAAGTATAAAAAAAAAAAAAAAAAAAAAATATATATATATATATATATATATAGAGTTGATAGAGATGCCCTGTGGAAGGTATTAAGATTATATGGTGTGGGAGGCAAGTTGTTAGAAGCAGTGAAAAGTTTTTATCGAGGATGTAAGGCATGTGTACGTGTAGGAAGAGAGGAAAGTGATTGGTTCTCAGGGAATGTAGGTTTGCGGCAGGGGTGTGTGATGTCTCCATGGTTGTTTAATTTGTTTATGGATGGGGTTGTTAGGGAGGTGAATGCAAGAGTTTTGGAAAGAGGGGCAAGTATGAAGTCTGTTGGGGATGAGAGAGCTTGGGAAGTGAGTCAGTTGTTGTTCGCTGATGATACAGCGCTGGTGGCTGATTCATGTGAGAAACTGCAGAAGCTGGTGACTGAGTTTGGTAAAGTGTGTGGAAGAAGAAAGTTAAGAGTAAATGTGAATAAGAGCAAGGTTATTAGGTACAGTAGGGTTAAGGGTCAAGTCAATTGGGAGGTAAGTTTGAATGGAGAAAAACTGGAGGAAGTGAAGTGTTTTAGATATCTGGGAGTGGATCTGGCAGCGGATGGAACCATGGAAGCGGAAGTGGATCATAGGGTGGGGGAGGGGGCGAAAATTCTGGGGGCCTTGAAGAATGTGTGGAAGTCGAGAACATTATCTCGGAAAGCAAAAATGGGTATGTTTGAAGGAATAGTGGTTCCAACAATGTTGTATGGTTGCGAGGCGTGGACTATGGATAGAGTTGTGCGCAGGAGGATGGATGTGCTGGAAATGAGATGTTTGAGGACAATGTGTGGTGTGAGGTGGTTTGATCGAGTAAGTAACGTAAGGGTAAGAGAGATGTGTGGAAATAAAAAGAGCGTGGTTGAGAGAGCAGAAGAGGGTGTTTTGAAATGGTTTGGTCACATGGAGAGAATGAGTGAGGAAAGATTGACCAAGAGGATATATGTGTCGGAGGTGGAGGGAACGAGGAGAAGAGGGAGACCAAATTGGAGGTGGAAAGATGGAGTGAAAAAGATTTTGTGTGATCGGGGCCTGAACATGCAGGAGGGTGAAAGGAGGGCAAAGAATAGAGTGAATTGGAGCGATGTGGTATACCTGGGTTGACGTGCTGTCAGTGGATTGAATCAAGGCATGTGTATGGGGGTGGGTTGGGCCATTTCTTTCGTCTGTTTCCTTGCGCTACCTCGCAAACGCGGGAGACAGCGACAAAGCAAAAAAAAAAAAATATATATATATATATATATATATATATATATATATATATATATATATATATATATATATATATTCCCTGGGGATAGGGGAGAAAGAATACTTCACACGTATTCCCTGCGTGTCGTAGAAGGCGACTAAAAGGGGAGGGAGCGGGGGGCTTGAAATCCTCCCCTTTCGTTTTTTTTTTTTTTTAATTTTCCAAAAGAAGGAACAGAGAATTGGGCCAGGTGAGGGTATTCCCTCAAAGGCCCAGTCCTCTGTTCTTAACGCTACCTCGCTAATGCGGGAGATGGCGAGTAGTTTGAAAGAAAAAGAATATATATATATATATATATATATATATATATATATATATATATATATATATATATATATATATATATATATATATATATATTTTGCAGCAGGGGTGTGTGATGTCTCCATGGTTGTTTAATTTGTTTATGGATGGGGTTGTTAGAGAGGTAAATGCAAGAGTTTTGGAAAGAGGGGCAAGTATGAAGTCTGTTGTGGATGAGAGAGCTTGGGAAGTGAGTCAGTTGTTGTTCGCTGATGATACAACGCTGGTGGCTGATTCATGTGAGAAACTGCAGAAGCTGGTGACTGAGTTTGGTAAAGTGTGTGGAAGAAGAAAGTTAAGAGTAAATGTGAATAAGAGCAAGGTTATTAGGTACAGTAGGGTTGAGGGTCAAGTCAATTGGGAGGTGAGTTTGAATGGAGAAAAACTGGAGGAAGTGAAGTGTTTTAGATATCTGGGAGTGGATCTGGCAGCGGATGGAACCATGGAAGCGGAAGTGGATCATAGGGTGGGGGAGGGGGCGAAAATTCTGGGGGCCTTGAAGAATGTGTGGAAGTCGAGAACATTATCTCGGAAAGCAAAAATGGGTATGTTTGAAGGAATAGTGGTTCCAACAATGTTGTATGGTTGCGAGGCGTGGGCTATGGATAGAGTTGTGCGCAGGAGGATGGATGTGCTGGAAATGAGATTTGGTTTGGGCACATGGAGAGAATGAGTGAGGAAAGATTGACCAAGAGGATATATGTGTCGGAGTTGGAGGGAACGAGGAGAAGAGGGAGACCAAATTGGAGGTGGAAAGATGGAGTGAAAAAGATTTTGTGTGATCGGGGCCTGAACATGCAGGAGGGTGAAAGGAGGGCAAGGAAGAGAGTGAATTGGAGCGATGTGGTATACCGGGGTTGACGTGCTGTCAGTGGATTGAATCAAGGCATGTGAAGCGTCTGGGGTAAACCATGGAAAGCTGTGTAGGTATGTATATTTGCGTGTGTGGACGTATGTATATACATGTGTATGGGGGGGGGGTTGGGCCATTTCTTTCGTCTGTTTCCTTGCGCTACCTCGCAAACGCGGGAGACAGCGACAAAGTATAATAAAAAAAAAGAATAAACATATATATATATATATATATATATATATATGGGGTTGTTAGGGAGGTAAATGCAAGAGTTTTGGAAAGAGGGGCAAGTATGAAGTCTGTTGGGGATGAGAGAGCTTGGGAAGTGAGTCAGTTGATGTTCGCTGATGACACAGCGCTGGTGGCTGATTCATGTGAGAAACTGCAGAAGCTGGTGACTGAGTTTGGTAAAGTGTGTGGAAGAAGAAAGTTAAGAGTAAATGTGAATAAGAGCAAGGTTATTAGGTACAGTAGGGTTGAGGGTCAAGTCAATTGGGAGGTGAGTTTGAATGGAGAAAAACTGGAGGAAGTGAAGTGTTTTAGATATCTGGGAGTGGATCTGGCAGCGGATGGAACCATGGAAGCGGAAGTGGATCATAGGGTGGGGGAGGGGGCGAAAATTCTGGGGGCCTTGAACAATGTGTGGAAGTCGAGAACATTATCTCGGAAAGCAAAAATGGGTATGTTTGAAGGAATAGTGGTTCCAACAATGTTGTATGGTTGCGAGGCGTGGGCTATATATATATATATATATATATATATATATATATATATATATATATATATATATATATATATCCCCGCGGGGAGTGCTCATCCTCCTCGAAGGCTCAGAGTGGGGTGCCTAAATGTGTGTGGATGTAACCAAGATGTGAAAAAAGGAGAGATAGGTAGTATGTTTGAGGAAAGGAACCTGGATGTTTTGGCTCTGAGTGAAACGAAGCTCAAGGGTAAAGGGGAAGAGTGGTTTGGGAATGTCTGGGGAGTAAAGTCAGGGGTTAGTGAGAGGACAAGAGCAAGGGAAGGAGTAGCAATACTCCTGAAACAGGAGTTGTGGGAGTATGTGATAGAATGTAAGAAAGTAAATTCTCGATTAATATGGGTAAAACTGAAAGTTGATGGAGAGAGGTGGGTGATTATTGGTGCATATGCACCCGGGCATGAGAAGAAAGATCATGAGAGGCAAGTGTTTTGGGAGCAGCTGAATGAGTGTGTTAGTGGTTTTGATGCACGAGACCGGGTTATAGTGATGGGTGATTTGAATGCAAAGATGAGTAATGTGGCAGTTGAGGGAATAATTGGTATACATGGGGTGTTCAGTGTTGTAAATGGAAATGGTGAAGAGCTTGTAGATTTATGTGCTGAAAAAGGACTGATGATTGGGAATACCTGGTTTAAAAAGCGAGATATACATAAGTATACTTATGTAAGTAGGAGAGATGGCCAGAGAGCGTTATTGGATTACGTGTTAATTGACAGGCGTGCGAAAGAGAGACTTTTGGATGTTAATGTGCTGAGAGGTGCAACTGGAGGGATGTCTGATCATCATCTTGTGGAGGCTAAGGTGAAGATTTGTATGGGTTTTCAGAAAAGAAGATTGAATGTTGGGGTGAAGAGGGTGGTGAGAGTAAGTGAGCTTGGGAAGGAGACCTGTGTGAGGAAGTACCAGGAGAGACTGAGTACAGAATGGAAAAAGGTGAGAACAATGGAAGTAAGGGGAGTGGGGGAGGAATGGGATGTATTTAGGGAATCAGTGATGGATTGCGCAAAAGATGCTTGTGACATGAGAAGAGTGGGAGGCAAATGAGAGTTGGGGTGAGAGAGTATCATTAAATTTTAGGGAGAATAAAAAGATGTTCTGGAAGGAGGTAAATAAAGTGCGTAAGACAAAGGAGCAAATGGGAACTTCAGTGAAGGGCGCAAATGGGGAGGTGATAACAAGTAGTGGTGATGTGAGAAGGAGATGGAGTGAGTATTTTGAAGGTTTGTTGAATGTGTTTGATGATAGAGTGGTAGATATAGGGTGTTTTGGTCGAGGTGGTGTGCAAAGTGAGAGGGTTAGGGAAAATGATTTGATAATATTCCTGAGTCCACGGGGAAAATGAAACACGATAAGTTCCCAAGTGCACTTTCGTGTAATAATCACATCATCAGGGGAGACACAAGAGAGAAATATAACAGTCAGTTGATATACATCGAAGAGACGAAGCTAGGACGCCATTTGGTAAACGTGATTGTCCAAGACATTATATATATATATATATATATATATATATATATATATATATATATATATATATATAGGTAGGTATGTATATTTGCGTGTGTGGACGTGTATGTATATACATGTGTATGGGGGTGGGTTGGGCCATTTCTTGTCTGTTTCCTTGCGCTACCTCGCAAACGCGGGAGACAGCGACAAAAAAAAGAAAAAAATAGATAGATAGATAGTTAGATAGATAGATAGATAGACAGAGTTATATGTGTAAGAGGTATAGAGAACGAGGAGAAGTGGGAGACCAAACTGGAAGTGGAAGGATGGAGTGAATAAAGATTTTGATCGATCGGGGACAGAACATACAGGAGGGTGAAAGGCGTGCAAGGAATAGAGTGAGTTGGAATGATGTGGTATACCGTCGTCAACGTGCTTTCAATGGATTGAACCAGGGCCTGAGCCAGGTACCCATCTGATTTACCAAGCCATAGGGGTGGATGAACAACTGGGTAGACTGCATCGACTGTCGCATACAGGATTTGAACCTTAACCCTCGTGAGTGTGATGATACTCTGTAGTGAACATGAGGGAAAGTGATAGTTTGATTTTGAGTTCAAACTGGTTAGTTCTGATGTTTCATCTCTTCACAAAAGTTCCAGGTGATGGCCTCTTAGAATATTAAATGATGTCTTAGATAATACTCATTAACTTGTTTCAAAGTCTATTTTTCTGGAAGTGATAAAAGTGTGTATTAAAGATTTTGTATTCTAATTGAATGGAGAATATTATGTGGTGGTAATTATTTCAGTTTATATGGAAATTGTATTTTCATTATGACAGTATATCTGTGTTATTTGTTGCTTTTGTAGCAGGTAATTTTATTTCTTTTAAAAAGATTTGTCATGATGCACGGGACTCTTAAAGGTGCGATTCTGTATTGTTGGAACAATAATAATAGCTTGGCGTCATTTACGGAAATGCTGTTTCTCTCAATGCCTTTGCCTTCACCTTATATCCATCGTGACATGGCACATATTACATTATGCTCAGAAATTTTGTATGTCCATGGGATTCCTCTTTCACTAATATGAAGTAATCTTTACACAGTATTTTTTAAAACAAAGTTATGAAAGGATATCTTACTCTCCAAAGTAATCTAGTTCAGTTATGTAGATGATGTTCTTTGTGTTTCGCCATTCAATGAAAATGTAAAAGCATTTCTCCCCTTACTTAACAATTTAGTACCTTCTATCGACTGTAGGAATTGAAAATGCTAGTACGTTACCATTTTCAGACTACATGATCCATAGGGATGGAAACATGTTCTAAGTTTAGCATATACAGAAAACCTACCAATGTATGCTCATACATTCTTTATTTCTCAGCTCGACGTGACAGTTTAATTATCATCAGTCAGTGTTCAATAGGGCATTACGTATATGCAGTTCAGAATTTACTGGTGATAAGTCAAAAGATATATTCTATTGGATCCAAGTTCAAATTTCCTAGATCTTTCTTTGATAAATTCCTTAAGTTGGCAAAACATTCTTTTTATAAAGTTAAACCCAAAACTCCCCTTGACACCAAGAACCCTTTTCATTCTACCTTTTGGTAATAATTTCATGTTACTTCCCACGTTGCTTAAATCCTTAATGGGAAAACAATTATAATAAGTTTTATGTTGGGCAGACTGATAAAGGATCTTTCTGTTAGACTTAAGCAACATAAATATAGTATAAGAACAGGACAAGAATCAAATGCCTTGTTTAATCATGATAAAAATTATGATCACTATATTGACTGGAGTAATGTCATCATCCATTTATTAAATACACAGTTGTAATATTAGTATTAGTGATGGTCTATACCAATTGGATAGCTTTATTCAAGTTCACTGTTGATATGTCAGCAGTGCTGGTAGCAGGGAAGGTGTCAGTAGTGCTACTGTTGAAAAATGTCAGCCGTACTGGTGGCAGGAAGGATGTCAAGCAGCGCTGGCTGGTGGCAATGAAGCTGTCAGCAGTCCTGGTGGCAATGAAGCTGTCAGCAGTCCTGGTGGCAATGAAGCTGTCAGCAGTCCTGGTGGCAATGAAGCTGTCAGCAGTCCTGGTGGCAATGAAGCTGTCAGCAGTCCTGGTGGCAGGGAAGCTGTCACCAATGCTGCCTGGTGGCAGGGGAAACTGTCACCAGTACTGGCTTGTGTTAGGGAAGTTGTCAGCAGTTCTGATGGCCCAGAAAATAAAATTCGATTGCAATGCGTTTCCTGATTAGGCTATGTGTTGTTGGGTTAGAATAGAGGTAGAAAACCTCACCTAATCATCTAAGCTCTCTCTCTCTCTCTCTCTCTCTCTCTCTCTCTCTCTCTCTCTCTCTCTCTCTCTCTCTCAAGCTAGTGACGTGTGTGTGTGTGTTGTGTGTGTGTGTTTGTGGCCGTGACCGTATCCTAGCCAGGTGTGCGCGAGCCCAGTCTCCAGGGGTTACACGTAAAGTTACACTCTGCCTCTACTCACTGAGCCACTTGTAGTCAAGGCTACCCCGCAGTAGAAGCTTAGTTAACATCATACAACAACGCATCAATCGCTACTCCACCTCCACAAACCTTTGCATGAGAACAAATTTCCTCTCAAGCTGATACGAGTGGGGAACAGCCTTATTAGAACGAGCTGGAAATTCGAGTAATCTTCAATTAACTGAGCGATTGCATGAAACTCGTCGTCATCAGCTAAACTGTTGTGATTTCCTGCGCTTCGCAACAACCTACGACGCTCCGCACGTCCGTCTACAACTCGACTACAACACCGTGAAATGTAATTGCAAAATAGCGTAATACTAGTCAAAGAATAATAGATCCTCGCGTTGCTGAAGTGCGCGGTTGAAGTTTAATGCGACCAGCAACAATTCACGAACTAAAACTGTGAAATGGAATCATGACATATGTAATTTATTGGTGTTAGTAACACAACTGATTCCCTTTACACTGTAATTGGAAAACATTACAACAGATGATGCATCTAAATTTAATCGGTGAAAGTGACTGAAATATTTGCGAAAAGGCGAATATCTCATATACGTGTACGACAAGATTAAGTGTTTCACACACACACATATATATATATATATATATATATATATATATATATATATATATATATATATATATATATATATAGGTACAGTAGGGTTGAGGGTCAAGTCAATTGGGAGGTGAGTTTGAATGGAGAAAAACTGAGGAAGTGAAGTGTTTTAGATATCTGGGAGTGGATCTGGCAGCGGATGGAACCATGGAAGCGGAAGTGGATCATAGGGTGGGGGAGGGGGCGAAAATTCTGGGAGCCTTGAAGAATGTGTGGAAGTCGAGAACATTATCTCGGAAAGCAAAAATGGGTATGTTTGAAGGAATAGTGGTTCCAACAATGTTGTATGGTTGCGAAACGTGGGCTATGGATAGAGTTGTGCGCAGGAGGATGGATGTGCTGGAAATGAGATGTTTGAGGATAATATGTGGTGTGAGGTGGTTTGATCGAGTAAGTAACGTAAGGGTAAGAGAGATGTGTGGAAATAAAAAGAGCGTGGTTGAGAGAGCAGAAGAGGGTGTTTTGAAATGGTTCGGGCACATGGAGAGAATGAGTGAGGAAAGATTGACCAAGAGAATATATGTGTCGGAGGTGGAGGGAACGAGGAGAAGAGGGAGACCAAATTGGAGGTGGAAAGATGGAGTGAAAAAGATTTTGTGTGATCGGGGCCTGAACATGCAGGAGGGTGAAAGGAGGGCAAGGAATAGAGTGAATTGGAGCGATGTGGTATACCGGGGTTGACGTGCTGTCAGTGGATTGAATCAAGGCATGTGAAGCGTCTGGGGTAAACCATGGAAAGCTGTGTAGGTATGTATATTTGCGTGTGTGGACGTATGTATATACATGTGTATGGGGGTGGGTTGGGCAATTTCTTTCGTCTGTTTCCTTGCGCTACCTCGCAAACGCGGGAGACAGCGACAAAGCAAAAAAAAGAAAAAAAAAAAAAAAAATATATATATATATATATATATATATATATATATATATATATATATATATATATATATATATATATATATATATATGTCGTTTCGCTCGTTAGCGAGGTATCGCCAGGAACAGAGTAAGTGCACTGTAACCACAGTCCCTTATCCACAACCAGGCCCCAAACACCTTTCTGTGGTTTCTTCTCAACGCTCCACATGACATGATTTAATCCAGAGAGCGTGTCGACCCCTGTACTACCAAATGGTTCCAATTCACTCTATCCGATGCTTAACTTACACCCTCTTGCATGTTCAGGTCCCATGATACTCAAAACGCTCTCCACTCCTTCCATTTCTAATTCGGTCTATTCCACCTCCTTGCCGCCTCCGCTTCTGATACATACCATCATTGGCAACCTCTCCTCACTCATCCTCTCCATATATCCAGGCCATTTTGGCAAATCCTCTTCAGTTCTCACAACCATACTGTCATTATTACCACACATCTCTCTTACCCTTTCATTTCTTATTCGATTAACCCTCATCACACTACATATTATCCACGCAGAATTCGTTTTCCTGTTTTTTTTTTTTCCAAAAGTAGAAACGGAAAAGGGGTCCAAGTGAGGTTTGTTCCCTCTAAGGCTCAGTCACCTATTCCTGAAGCTACCTCGCTCACACGGAAAATGGCGATTATGTATGAAATGAAAAAGATTTCATTTCCATCACCGACGGGACTAGTGTTTGTCGTCATGCTCATCTGTGCAATCATCGAAAATTACCTCTTTCCAAACACTCCTCATTGCCCCCGGGACTAAAGCTCCTTCATCTCCCTTATGGCTCACCTCAGTCTTTTGTTGTTCCATTTGCCGTCATATCTACTCCCATATATTTAAAACACCCCACTTCCCTCAGGTTCGCTCCATTCAAACTCATACTCCAGTTAGCGTGTGTCTTTCCACTGCTAAACAAAATGCTTTTGCATTTATTCATGGATGTTGTCAACTTTCTCCTCTCACACAGTATCCCAAACTCAATGACCAGCTTCTGCAGTTTCTCACTGGGGTCTTCCACGAGCACCGGTATCATGAGCAAACTATCATTTACACACACACATCCCAGGCTCCCTTCACCCAAGACAGACTGTAGATCTTCCCCTGCCAATCCAGCACCCTTGCCTTCACCTCCCCGTCCATAAGAATATGAGACAGCTATGTTGACATCACACTCCCTTGGTGTAGATTGGCCGACTCTCGTCAAGCAACAGTTCTTGCAATCTTCTTATTAATAAGTACGAGAGTTAATCATAGTTTATATTAACGAGAATAAGTACAATGTAATATGTTGAGATTTTCGTTACTGCTCGTAGAGATGGTTGGGTGGTTGTTTGGAGGCCTGTCACAACTGGCATAACCATTGATTAAGGGGCAAAGTCATATGAAGGTAATTAGAACAAGTATTGTATATCAAGTAACGTTGGGAAGTTGTTCAAGATTTTCTCTTATAGCCTCAGTGTTTACATGGCAACAACAGAAATCTGAGAAACTTGAGCTCATATTCTTTTATCTTCTAATCTGTCCCGATAACCCAACCTGAGCTGTGGCTAATCTACCAACATCCTCCTAGCCTAACCCAGACACTAGGTGCTGACAGTCCACCATTTCCACGTAGTTAGTTTCCAGGGAAGAAAAAAAAAAAAAAGACATGAAATCCCGTCTCTCTCCACAGGAGGTGGTCCCTCAGCCCCCAGCTGCTTCTGCTGCCAGTGAGAGTAAGGAAGCGAGATGTGAACTATGTCGTCATCACATCATTAATAATGCTCTTCGTCCTCATCCTCTACACAGTGTAAGGCTTCATCTAGACGTGACGATTTACTTAGACTAAACATGTATAAAGCCTCACTCTTCACTTCACCCGAGTTGAGTTTGACTGACGTATGCAAGGGATTGTATATATGCAGCGAGAGGTATATGGTCCTGGAGTTGTTTTGATACCCTGTTTAAAGGTGTTCAATGTTCACTAGTTCAGTGGATGTACCTTGAAGTTGACGGCCTTGAATGAAACAGTCAGTTTATAGGCCTGAGGCCCACATAACAACTAGTCGAGCAATGGTTTCAGAGCTCATTCTCTCTCTCTCTCTCTCTCTCTCTCTCTCTCTCTCTCTCTCTCTCTCTCTCTCTCTCTCTCTCTCTCTCTCTCTCTTAATCAAACACTGAAGGTAATTTCCTTTACTGGTCCTGTGTATGTAACTGCAAACTAGTCATCAAATGATATATTGCCCACTTGAGAATCAACGCATTCAAATCAGTCGTCTTAATTTGGCAACGTAACGAACTTTTTCAGTTGTAATGATTTGTAACTAATGCATAAATTACCCTCATTACCATATCCAATTGTGTTCCTGCTCAGGTCTAACCTATTAACAATTTTGTATATCGAGGAGTTTGGCGTTTTGGATGTAGAATGTTGTGTGTGTCTGGGATATACGTGACTCATAAGAGTCTCTGCTGGTGCCTTTTAAGAGACTTTGACGATGGGAGAGACATTACAGTGAACCTTCTAGTGTGCGTGTGTGTGTGTAGGGGAGGTGGTCACACCAGGCGAGCGACACAGACTTCTTTATGTTTTTTTTTTTTTTTTTTTTTATACTTTGTCGCTGTCTCCCGCGTTTGCGAGGTAGCGCGAGGAAACAGACGAAAGAAATGGCCCAACCCCCATACACACGTACATACACACGTCCACACACGCAAATATACATACCTACACAGCTTTCCATGGTTTACCCCAGACGCTTCACATGCCTTGATTCAATCCACTGACAGCACGTCAACCCCTGTATACCACATCGCTCCAATTCACTCTATTCCTTGCCCTCCTTTCACCCTCCTGCATGTTCAGGCCCCGATCACACAAAATCTTTTTCACTCCATCTTTCCACCTCCAATTTGGTCTCCCTCTTCTCCTCGTTCCCTCCACCTCCGACACATATATCCTCTTGGTCAATCTTTCCTCACTCATTCTCTCCATGTGCCCAAACCATTTCAAAACACCCTCTTCTGCTCTCTCAACCACGCTCTTTTTATTTCCACACATCTCTCTTACCCTTACGTTACTTACTCGATCAAACCACCTCACACCACACATTGTCCTCAAACATCTCATTTCCAGCACATCCATCCTCCTGCGCACAACTCTATCCATAGCCCACGCCTCGCAACCATACAACATTGTTGGAACCACTATTCCTTCAAACATACCCATTTTTGCTTTCCGAGATAATGTTCTCGACTTCCACACATTTTTCAAGGCTCCCAAAATTTTCGCCCCCTCCCCCACCCTATGATCCACTTCCGCTTCCATGGTTCCATCCGCTGACAGATCCACTCCCAGATATCTAAAACACTTCACTTCCTCCAGTTTTTCTCCATTCAAACTCACCTCCCAATTGACTTGACCCTCAACCCTACTGTACCTAATAACCTTGCTCTTATTCACATTTACTCTTAACTTTCTTCTTCCACACACTTTACCAAACTCAGTCACCAGCTTCTGCAGTTTCTCACATGAATCAGCCACCAGCGCTGTATCATCAGCGAACAACAACTGACTCACTTCCCAAGCTCTCTCATCCCCAACAGACTTCATACTTGCCCCTCTTTCCAGGACTCTTGCATTTACCTCCCTAACAACCCCATCCATAAACAAATTAAACAACCATGGAGACATCACACACCCCTGCCGCAAACCTACATTCACTGAGAACCAATCACTTTCCTCTCTTCCTACACGTACACATGCCTTACATCCTCGATAAAAACTTTTCACTGCTTCTAACAACTTGCCTCCCACACCATATATTCTTAATACCTTCCACAGAGCATCTCTATCAACTCTATCATATGCCTTCTCCAGATCCATAAATGCTACATACAAATCCATTTGCTTTTCTAAGTATTTCTCACATACATTCTTCAAAGCAAACACCTGATCCACACATCCTCTACCACTTCTGAAACCGCACTGCTCTTCCCCAATCTGATGCTCTGTACATGCCTTCACCCTCTCAATCAATACCCTCCCATATAGTTTACCAGGAATACTCAACAAACTTATACCTCTGTAATTTGAGCACTCACTCTTATCCCCTTTGCCTTTGTACAATGGCACTATGCACGCATTCCGCCAATCCTCAGGCACCTCACCATGAGTCATACATACATTAAATAACCTTACCAACCAGTCAACAATACAGTCACCCCCTTTTTTAATAAATTCCACTGCAATACCATCCAAACCTGCTGCCTTGCCGGCTTTCATCTTCCGCAAAGCTTTTACTACCTCTTCTCTGTTTACCAAATCATTTTCCCTAACCCTCTCACTTTGCACACCACCTCGACCAAAACACCCTATATCTGCCACTCTGTCATCAGACACATTCAACAAACCTTCAAAATACTCATTCCATCTCCTCACATCACCACTACTTGTTACCACCTCCCCATTTACGCCCTTCACTGAAGTTCCCATTTGCTCCCTTGTCTTACGCACCCTATTTACCTCCTTCCAGAACATCTTTTTATTCTCCCTAAAATTTACTGATAGTCTCTCACCCCAACTCTCATTTGCCCTTTTTTTCACCTCTTGCACCTTTCTCTTGACCTCCTGTCTCTTTCTTTTATACTTCTCCCACTTCTTTATGTGTTTATTATTATTATTATTATTATTATTATTATTATTATTATTATTATTATTATTATTATCATTATTATCATTATTATTATTAATATTATTATCATCATTATTATTATTATTATTATTATTATTATTACTTTTATTATTATTATTATTATTATCATTATTATTATTATTATTATTATTATTATTATTATTATCATTATTATTATTATTATTATTATTATTATTATCATTGTTATTATTATTATTATTACCATTTAATCTCTCTCTCTCTCTCTCTCTCTCTCTCTCTCTCTCTCTCTCTCTCTCTCTCTCTCTCTCTCTCTCTCTCTCTCCTTCCATGTTGTCTATTCTTATAGTTATGAAAGGAAACTGAGTAAAAGCATATGTACAGCAGATCTAACATGCAAGGAGAAAAACAAATTTGAAAAAAAAAAAAGAATTTCTAGTCAATGTGGCGAGTCCTTGCAACTATATCCAGAAAACGTGCCACCAACCTTCTTGTACATTGTTTGTAAGAATTATTCTCCCTGTCTGATCATTGTTTCCGCATTGTCTAATCTTTTATGCAGCCACTAATATTACAAATTAAATCTTCGTTGAATGTGGATTAAGAAAGTATTGCTTGCAGCTAATCTCTGAACTTTTCGCTAGACATACAAGTAACTTTTTAATTTACTCAGTTCCATATTGCATGAATAAAGAAGTGTATCTATCATTGAATTTCATCATTTACTGCAATCTATAGATGATCGATTTTCCTTTGTCATATTCAAAGTTTATATTTATTAAATGCGAGAGTGGGAAGCCACTGGTGCTGGTGGGTGGATGGTGAGACCGAGGACCGACCGATGTGGCTAATTAAACTGGTAGCTGTTGTTGACGGCATCAAGTCCAGCAGGCAAGATGCGGTAACTGAGCATCAAACACTGATGTTAAAACTGTGATTGACGAGCAATGGTGACCGTGCCACATAACCCCTCACCAACATCTAAGTTTGATAAGATGCCGCAAAATTACATCACGGTAACCCAACCTGGATGTATGTGTGGCTGACACAGACGCAGGAGATGAGGTTAAAATTTATCGTTGAGGTTTATAGATTGTCAGAACCAGAGCTGAGGATGACTTCCTCACGTAGGTTCGCGACGATGTAGTTAGAGTTAATGGAACCTGAGCCATAGATTGTTATTGAACACATACATCATCCACACAGAGTATGAAGAGACGATATAGGTTACAGGTTGGGTTAGTATGTTCGTGTGTATGGAGAGCAGGGTAGTATATGAGGTACGTTACTAAGGTGGGTTGATGGTACGATAGATTCAGTTGATAGACACCAGAGATTCCCTGACGACAGGAGGCAGTAGTTAGCCAGCCTCTGCTCATTGGCAGGGACCATCATGTTTTAACGTGTGTGTGTGTGTGTGTGTGTGTGTGGGTTGGGTAAGTGCAAGGCAGTTGTGGTATAAACGTATGGTGTACACGAGAAATAATATACATATGTACATATGATTTTGTTACATATATACATATGATTTTGTTACATATATACGTATGATTTTGTTACATACATACATATGATTTTGTGACATATATACATATGATTTTGTTCATCTACGTTACCAGACATCTCTTCGTCAGTTCTGTATGTGATTCTTTCCACAGACCTGATCAGAGGCCCGCATCTCTCAGGGGTGAGTGTTCACATCGTACTCAAAGAATTATTATCGTACTCAAAAATAAAGATGTCTTCCTCATGGTCTTAAGACAATTGATTATAATCCCGGACCTCTGCTTTGCCATTCATCAGCAGTTCAATATGTACTGAGTATCGAAGTACATTTAAAGTGATTATCACCTCATTATTCGTTTTCTATTCAAGTATTACGTTCTAATCACTGTGCATCAGCCATTGAAGTATTTCGATCATGAGACCAGTTATCAAAATGCTAAAATTAACAGCTTATGCGTTTCATAAGAAAGTACTTTAAACATCAATATGGTAATCATATTATATTGAACCATTATGCTTTAATCAGTACTTCAGTAAACGTTTTCTAAATGAAATAACTTAGTTTCGGGGGGGACTGTCTAATTATGTTTACTGCAGCTCAGCTTGAGAAGGGAGAGGAAGCTGTGAGGGTAGTGGATGGACGAGTGTGTTCCCTGACGTCTCTAAACAGCGACTCACAATTCCTGGACTACTTCAACATCACGCAGAAGGATCCAGCCTGCAAGAACTGGGTCAGTTATTTATCTGTACAGAAGACGAAGACTTACCGACTGACACCTCGGAGATGAATTCTGTACCTGTTTCTCTTGGATCAAAGTTAATTCAGCAACGTGTGGAGAAATTGTATATTTCATGAAGAAGAAATAAAGATTTTTTTTTGTCAGTGTCCGACCACCAGTGGTAAACAAGCAACGAAAACCAACGTGGGAAATGAATGAGATAATGGAGCCATTTCTTATTCATTTAGTATATCTTTTGGATAAAGTTAATCTTGAAGGAATTGATGAAGCTAGTGTGAGTTTATTTGCCGACTTTTTCTTTCAAGACTCTGATCCAAGTGAAGGCAGTAAATCGTCTGCTATAGTGAGCGATTAGACTCTTAGACCAATAAACTTTATTTGAAAACGGACCTTAGAGAGGACTGCTTCAGCGGTAACTAATGAAATTCAGTTTTAGATTTAACTCTTTTGACTAGTATTTATGTACTCTCTCTCTCTCTCTCTCTCTCTCTCTCTCTCTCTCTCTCTCTCTCTCTCTCTCTCTCTCTCTCTCTCTCTCTCTCTCTCTCTCTCTCTCTCTCTCTCTCTCTCAGTAAACAATACACGCTAGCTCTTCCTCACGATGAAACCCTGTCACAATTACTCATAAATATTCTGTCTGGTGTACAAGATAATTCCACAATATTTCCACAGTGAGTTCATTTACAAGTTGAATCTATTTCTCTGTGATCTTGATAAACATTATTACCACCGTATGTTCGCTAACACAAACATCTACAAACGTTTTCCATTACTCCATCTTAACAAACATCGGTATATCCAGGTATTTGGCGCCTTTTCATTATAACTATCTCCCACAAGTCTAAAACCTTAGTCTCAAGCTGACATTGTCTCACCAAACCAAATCATCTTAACATCCACTATCTCATTTGGCCAAACATCACCATCACTGTCTCTCACCATCCCAAACATCACTACAGTTTCTCACCATCCCAAACATCACCATCACTGTCTCTCACCATCGCAAACATCACCACTACTGTCTCTCACTATCCCAAACATCACTACAGTTTCTCACCATCCCAAACATCACCATCACTGTCTCTCACCATCCCAAACATCACTACCACTGTCTCTCACCATCCCAAACATCACCACCACTGCTTCTCACCATCCCAAACATCACCACCATTGTCTCTCACCATCCCAAACATCACCAACACTGTCTCTCACCATCCTAAACATCACCAACACTGTGTCTCACCATCCCAAACATCACCAACACTGTCTCTCACCATCCCAAACATCACCAACACTGTCTCTCACCATCCCAAACATCACCAACACTGTCTCTCACCATCCCAAACATCACCACCACTGTCTCTCACCATCCCAAACATCACCACCATTGTCTCTCACCATCCCAAACATCACCACCACTGTCTCTCACCATTCCAAACATAACCACCACTGTCTCTCAAGATGCCAAACATCACCACCATTGTCTCTCACCATCCCAATCATCACCACCACTGTCTCTCACCATTCCAAACATCACCACCACTGTCTCTCAGCATCCCAAACATCACCAACACTGTCTCTCACCATCCCAAACATCACCAACACTGTCTCTCACCATCCCAAACATCACCACCACTGTCTCTCACCATCCCAAACATCACCACCATTGTCTCTCACCATCCCAAACATCACCAACACTGTCTCTCACTATGCCAAACATCACCAGACCCTCACCATGCCAAACACCTTCCATCTCTGTTCGCATCCCTAACCAAATTCGGATCTCACCTCCTCCAGAGAAAGTTCGGGCAGAAAGATGGACGCGACAAAGCGAAGTACGTTTGTCTGGATGATGCGTACGATATCAAGGCCAACCGTTGCCTCGTCCTGTCCATTGGCGTCAGTAAGTGGGCCTTCGAGGAAGACTTCGACCACTTCGGCTGCCAGGTGGGTGTATGGTAGCAGGATCTTCCTCATTGTTGTAATATATATATATATATATATATATATATATATATATATATATATATATATATATATATATATATATATATATGTATATATATTATATTTATTTATTTTCTTATTTATTTTGCTTTGTCGCTGTCTCCCGCATTTGCGAGGTAGCGCATTAAACGAGGTAGACATTAAATATATATCGTTACATTTAATGTCTACAGGAGCCAAATATTTATATAAACGGGTGCAATTTCAAAAATGATCCTGAACACCCGAAGGTTTATTCATTTATTTTCTTTGAATGATAGGGAAAAAAAAAAAACTTGATGTTGACGGCCTTAATGACCCTGGTATAAAGCCCGCCAACAACCAGCTAACCTTGACGGCTAATCAACAGGTGACGTCATGAAGCCAGGTGTCCACACCAACAGTAGAACATAAAAGATACGGAAAGTTCTCATCTGTGTGGTGGATAGGAACCAAGGCAAGTGTTCACAGTTGATATTATGAGCGTGTGTGTAGGTGGGGGGGGGGGAGCCAGGTGTTGATGGCTTGTTTTTCCAATACATATAATTTCTTTTTTTCATACTATTCGCCATTTCCCTCGCTTGGTCTCCTTCTCTGCTCCTTCTTTTGGAAAATTAGAAATGAGAGGGGAGGATTTCCAGCCCCCCGCTCCCTCCCCTTTTAGTCGCCATCTACGACACGTAGGGAATACGTGGGAAGTATTCTTTCTCCCCTATCCCCAGGGATAATATATATATATATATATATATATATATATATATATATATATATATATATATATATATATATATATATATATTGTTCTCGTAACTGAATGAATGTTCTTGCCCGCCATGGAAGCTACGCTGGTGTTCTTCGTTGTTCTATTCCTTAGTTATTTTGTTGTTGTTTGTTGTTCTCTCTATTGTTTATTGTTGTTGTGTTGTTGTATCATAACAGTTGGCCTTGTGTTGTTGTCTCAGCCACAACAAGCCGTATCTTCGTCGAGGATCAAGTACATAGAACGATTATATTATCCACCCCAGCACTGGCGGGGGGGGGGGGGGGTTGTCGTTAACCAGTTCATACTGGTTGTTCGTGTGTGCACACATCTGTTCCCCGAACAACAGGTGTTCACAACACAGACGTTCGCGGACGCCGGTCACCCATCCACCCACACACCTAACACCTGTTGCTGCTGTTCTCTCTCTCTCTCTCTCTCTCTCTCTCTCTCTCTCTCTCTCTCCTCCACTCCCGCCAGGAAACAGGGTGGCCTAGCGTTACGTACATGCACGCACGCACCATCAGTAGCTACGTCCTGAAAGCGACCTCTCCTACGGCAGGTGTACGCCCTGGAGCCGCTACAGGAGCCGCGAGACCTGAGCAAGTTGCCCAACACTCGGGTCCTGCCCCTGGGTCTTGCTTCCTTCGTCGGCCAACAGATGGCGGAGATTGACGGCAGAGCCGTTTTCTATAAGGTAATGTCGATGACCCCGTGTGTGTGTGTGTGTGTGTGTGTGTTTGTGTGTGTGTTGGAGGGTGGAGTCCCTTCTCCCACACCCCGTCCCCTCCCTCGATGTTACATGGGGGGTCTGGCTTGTGTGATGGCACCTTATATATATATATATATATATATATATATTTTTTTTTTTTTTCCAAGGGAAGGAACGGAGAATTGGGCCGGGTGAGGGTAGTCCCTCAGGGGCTCGGTCCTCTGTTCTTGACGCTACCTCGCTGATGCGGGAAATGGCGAGTAGTTTGAGAGAGAGAGAGAGAGAATATATATATATATATATATATATATATATATATATATATATATATATATATATATATATATATATATATATATATTTTTTTTTTTTTTTTTTTTTTTTTTTTTAGACTTTGTCGCTGTCTCCCGCGTTTGCGAGGTAGCGCAAGGAAACAGACGAAAGAAATGGCCCAACCCCCCCATACACATGTACATACACACGTCCACACACGGAAATATACATACCTACACAGCTTTCCATGGTTTACCCCGGACGCTTCACATGCCTTGATTCAATCCACTGACAGCACGTCAACCCCTGTATACCACATCGCTCCAATTCACTCTATTCCTTGCCCTCCTTTCACCCTCCTGCATGTTCAGGCCCCGATCACACAAAATCCTTTTCACTCCATCTTTCCACCTCCAATTTGGTCTCCCTCTTCTCCTCGTTCCCTCCACCTCCGACACATATATCCTCTTGGTCAATCTTTCCTCACTCATTCTCTCCATGTGCCCAAACCATTTCAAAACACCCTCTTCTGCTCTCTCAACCACGCTCTTTTTATTTCCACACATCTCTCTTACCCTTACGTTACTTACTCGATCAAACCACCTCACACCACACATTGTCCTCAAACATCTCATTTCCAGCACATCCATCCTCCTGCGCACAACTCTATCCATAGCCCACGCCTCGCAACCATACAACATTGTTGGAACCACTATTCCTTCAAACATACCCATTTTTGCTTTCCGGGATAATGTTCTCGACTTCCACACATTTTTCAAGGCTCCCAAAATTTTCGCCCCCTCCCCCACCCTATGATCCACTTCCGCTTCCATGGTTCCATCCGCTGACAGATCCACTCCCAGATATCTAAAACACTTCACTTCCTCCAGTTTTTCACCATTCAAACTCACCTCCCAATATATATATATATATATATATATATATATATATATATATATATATATATATATATATATATATATAATACCAGCTGTATGAATTAATTATGAACGCTTAATTGTAGTGATTCATCAGAATTTAAAGTTCAGGTCATCTCTCTCTCTCTCTCCTACGCCAGGTAACTCGCTACAAGACCCTCCTGCAGCACCTGGGTCTGACACGCTCCCTTGTAGACTACCTCAGCGTGGACGCCAGGGGCAGCGAACTCGACCTGCTGGAGGACGTGTTCGCCACGTGTCCTGACCTTGTCCACAACGTCAAGCAGTTCAGCATGAGGCTCTACCACGGCCCCAGTGGTAAGGAGGGGGGGAGGGGGGTGTGTCTAAAATCTAATACACTTTTGACCATCGTTAGATATAAGATCATATCCTTGTCTATATCAAATTCTAAATTATACAGACCTGGTTCATACTTCTCGTCTCTGTATAGTCTAGCACAGACCTGAATATAGTGATATTCTGAATAATAGAATCCGGACTAGATTACTTTAGAAAGGGAATCTTGATTATATGATTATATTGACCAGTCTTCACTATAATTAAGAGCCAGACTCTACGTTTTCCACCAGCTTCTCCGATCATAACTGAACTAACGTTACACTTGATATTATTTTCATAACTGGTAAACATATTCTTGATTTAATGTAATGTTATCGTTTGTTGGTCCTGATGGCCGGCCAGTCACCTGAGGAAGGTTATAATGTCAATCATCAATATCTTATCATGTGATTATCATTGACCTCAAACTTCACATATGCAGTACAAACGAAGGACATCGAAAACTAGAGAGAATATGTTTATATACCGCTACAATGATTGGCAGCTAATGATGATGATGATAACAATCATAATAATAATAATAACAATAATAATAATAATAATAATAATGATAATGATAATAATGATAATGATAACCAACAATATGATAACAATAACAGCAATAATAATAATAATAATAATAATGATACTGATAATAATAATAATAATAATAATAAAATGATAAAATAATAATAACAACATTGATAACGATAATAATGATAATAATAATGATAATGATAATGATAATAATAATAATAATAATGTCTGTGTGTAAAGATTTATCAATCAGCCCGTTCTCGGGTGTGCCATTACTTGCACAGGTCGGGTGTGTGTTAGTAGTAGTAATAATAATAATAATAATAATAATAATAATAATAATAATAATGATAACAATAATTCTTACGTTACAAATATACGTATTTTGAAAATTCTCAATCAGATGTCAGCAAGTCTCGAGCTGTTTTGACTAGTACAGAAATTTCGCTGACTAAATCAACGTAAATTTATCGAAGGAAAACATCTTTTCCACTTATCAGCAGACTACAATAACCAGTGGAGTGGTCTCAAGTGAGCAGTTGGTCACAGGGTATACTGGAATATTGGCACAATAAGCAATACTTGTAGAACGTTGATGATAAATAGGCTTTCTTAGCGTCATGGCGATTCACTTTGAACATTTCTCATTCTAATGTCTCTCAGAGAACGAGAACCTCCCTCCTGGTGTCCCACCCCGGATCACCAGCACTTTCAGCTTCCTCTGGACTCACTTCCAGCTGCTACACTGTCACGGGTTCCAGCTGCTGCACACGCGACAGCTGGAACCATATGTCCACGAGGCGGTATGGGGTCGCGTCGTCAACAGGCAAGCAACACTGGGTCGGACCATCTTATTATTAGCTCACAACAGACTAGTACATCACCAGTTGCCTCACAACAGACTAGTACATCACCAGTTGGCTCACAACAGACTAGTACATCACCAGTTGGCTCACAACAGACTAGTACATCACCAGTTGGCTCACAACAGACTAGTACATCACCAGTTGGCTCACAACAGACTAGTACATCACCAGTTGGCTCACAACAGACTACTACATCACCAGTTGGCTCACAACAGACTAGTACATCACCAGTTAGCTCACAACAGACTAGTACATCACCAGTTGGCTCACAACAGACTAGTACATCACCAGTTGGCTCACAACAGACTACTACATCACCAGTTGGCCCACAACAGATTAGTACATCACCAGTTGGCTCACAACAGACTACTACATCACCAGTTGGCTCACAACAGACTAGTACATCACCAGTTGGCGCACAACAGGCTACTACATCACCAGTTGGCTTACAAAAGGCTACTACATCACCAGTTGGCTCACAACAGACTACTACATCACCAGGTGGCTCACAACAGACTAGTACATCACCAGTTGGCTCACAACAGGCTACTACATCACCAGTTGGCTTACAACAGACTAGTACATCACCAGTTGGCTCACAACAGACTACTACATCACCAGTTGGCTCACAACAGACTAGTACATTAGTTGCAATCACTATTTTCCCAAAGATATATCAATTCTCTTCCTTGTTTCTTTGTTGAAACTAACAGAATATATCTACAATTTTCGCTCAGGGATGTTGTATTGTTAGACATTTAGCCATAAAACTTTTGGAAGTTATTTCATCTGACTTTGTCATAAACTTTCAGTATAAGGGAGAGACACGAAAGATTTTATGATGATTATATTCAAATTCTGGGCCTGTGTTTCAGGGATAGTTGGTCTCCCAATTCTCCAAAACCAGATTCATCTGTTAAAACATTATGTTGGTATAATTTACGCCTCATACATATATGCTTCAATATTCATTTGCTTCAGGTTTTCATGTAAATAATTCAGTGAAGATAATATAAAACTTGTTGTCAATAGAATCGTTTAAATCATGTGCCTGTGCTTCTGCTATGGGAATTAAGATCCATTTAGGATACAAGTAGTCTATATTTCTCTACAGGTCTGAAAGATGATGATTGGTAATGGCACAAAGGAATTAGATGTGAACCGTTGGTGTCTGAACCTGTGCTCCTGGCGAGCTCGCAGCCTAGCTGGAACATATGTGGTCGGCGCATGTGCAGTCTGCAGGGCCTACCCTCACTCACCCACGTCCTGTCTACCAACGCACGTCGTATTTTAACTTCTTGTACCTAATTTGAACATGATAAAACTTTTTTTTTACCTTAATCTAACTTTATTTTGACCTGAAGTCATACTAATGATATTACGGTAAGATAATCTATATATTCAAGCCTATCAGAAACTAGTAAGGGCTTTGGAGAATGTCACTTGAGGCAGGAGAGAAATCGGCCTTCGTCCAACCCAGCCAACCCCGTAGTTCACCTCTACAAAACTGCCTATAAAGAGACTCCTCCGTTATCCATATATCTATATATCTATATTATTATTATTATCATTATTATCATTATTATTATTATTATTATTATTATTACTATTATTATCATTATATGATGATACAGCGCTGGTGGCTGATTCATGTGAGAAACTGCAGAAGCTGGTGACTGAGTTTGGTAAAGTGTGTGGAAGAAGAAAGTTAAGAGTAAATGTGAATAAGAGCAAGGTTATTAGGTACAGTAGGGGTGAGGGTCAAGTCAATTGGGAGGTGAGTTTGAATGGAGAAAAACTGGAGGAAGTGAAGTGTTTCAGATATCTGGGAGTGGATCTGTCAGCGGATGGAACCATGGAAGCGGAAGTGGATCATAGGGTGGGGGAGGGGGCGAAAATTTTGGGAGCCTTGAAAAATGTGTGGAAGTCGAGAACATTATCTCGGAAAGCAAAAATGGGTATGTTTGAGGGAATAGTGGTTCCAACAATGTTGTATGGTTGCGAGGCGTGGGCTATGGATAGAGATGTGCGCAGGAGGATGGATGTGCTGGAAATGAGATGTTTGAGGACGATGTGTGGTGTGAGGTGGTTTGATCGAGTAAGTAACGTAAGGGTAAGAGAGATGTGTGGAAATAAAAAGAGCGTGGTTGAGAGAGCAGAAGAGGGTGTTTTGAAATGGTTTGGGCACATGGAGAGAATGAGTGAGGAGAGATTGACCAAGAGGATATATGTGTCGGAGGTGGAGGGAACGAGGAGAAGAGGGAGACCAAATTGGAGGTGGAAAGATGGAGTGAAAAAGATTTTGTGTGATCGGGGCCTGAACATGCAGGAGGGTGAAAGGAGGGCAAGAAATAGAGTGAATTGGAGTCATGTGGTATACAGGGGTTGACGTGCTGTCAGTGGATTGAAGCAAGGCATGTGAAGCGTCTGGGGTAAACCATGGAAAGCTGTGTAGGTATGTATATTTGCGTGTGTGGACGTGTATATGTACATGTGTATGGGGGGGGGGGTTGGGCCATTTCTTTCGTCTGTTTCCTTGCGCTACCTCGCAAACGCGGGAGACAGAGACAAAGTATAAAAAAAAAAAAAAAAGAAATTATCATTATTATACTTAAGTGCCGTCTCCCGCGCGAGCGACGTAGCGAGAGGAAACAGAAATAGTCGTAATGGAAAAATGTTCGAGGGACGATTTTTAGTACAGAACAGTATATGATTATTGAAATCAGTTCATCAGGGTTCTTCAAGTGATATAAAGTGTCATGTGTCACTTTACAACCCAATTATGTGTTTTGTTGGACTTGTTAGCAATGACAACCGACATCTGAATGGTCTTTCATACCAACTTCTATATCGTCCACTGTGACAAACAAACATTAATGAGACAAGTTAGGTGACTGCATTTCTTGAGTGGTGATGCATTTTGGAAACGTCTGTTAGATGACTCTTGGGTACATAACCACCAAGAAAGGGTTAAGAAATAAAAAATAAAAAAACACTATGTTATTTTTCTTCATATTCTGCGTTCACTAGACCTCTGCCTGTTATGAGGCTTTATGTTCCTGCTTGCCTCTCCCAAGGCTCTCGTAAATCACTGTTGTTGTGTTCATTAGACCTTTCAGTCCGTAAGGGACCTAAGCTTAACCAAGCTGAAAAGAGTAGTGAAGTCTGATGTATGTGTGTGTGTGTGTGTGTTCGCGCGAAGATTCATCAGTTCCAATCTCGTCACGGGTTCTTGTCAGTACATCCTGTTCTCAGGATGCCATTATGTGTGACTGAGTGTAGCGGGTGGAAATAAATTGTATTATGTCCGACCATTTAGAATTATCGTGACCGAAGCAACGCACCCAGAACGGTGTTGGCTTCGCGAACCCAAGTTCAGAGACCACTCGCTTACACACCTGAACGTACCTGATTCTCTCATGGAGAACTGGGGAAGCCATAGACCTCATTAAGAATTCTTTCTATGTAATGAATGTATTATTTTCAACCTTGCGGATCATTCAAATAGAGAGGTTTTTACGACGGACTCCTTGTCTGAATCATTCATTGGTGTTTTGAAGCAACTGTGAACGAGAGCTTCGTCCTGCATGACGTGAACTAAACCACTTCTTGTTATGGTGGTCTGTGTCTTGTTGTTACTGTGGTCCGTGCCTTGTTGTTACGGTAGTCTGTGCCTTGTTGATACTGTGATCTGTTATTACGGTGGTGTGTGAGTTACTGAGGGATAGTTCAGGACTAAGGAACACAGCCGTTGGTACTGAAGAGTGAGTTACTTGTCCGTTCTTTCGATAGTGAATGTTATGATGTGTGGTGTTCGTGGTAGCCGTGGCTACATTATGGTGTATCATAGATCGGTTGTCTTGTAATATCCAGAGTTTGTTAGCTTGAGTCCACAGGTCAGAGGAATTAATGTGTAGGTAACGTAATTTGTTATTATGATCAATCTCGTATTTTTGTATTATTATTATTTTTATTCCATTCTGGCTGGGGCAGAGGTAGAAGAAAAGCCAGTCCAGATATGTGACCACTTGGCTCCTCTGTATTGGGCAGAATGAGGTGATAGTAGAACTGATATCATGCGGAATGGAACAATTCATCACATTTTACACAACACACAACATCTACCTATATATAAGCCCACTACATTACTGTTACACACACACACACACACACACACACAACACACGACCTGTGCCAGTAATGGCACCCCGAGCACACACACACCCGACTTGTGCCAGTAATGGTACCCCAAGCACACACACACCCGACTTGTCCATCTTTTATGAAACATGACATATTATGATAATATTATGGCAAGGATGTGTTAGGTTAGTGGGTTGGTTCTTTAGGCTTAATAACTACCAGGGGTCATCAAAGCTCGTCAACGTCAAGTTATAAAACCCGACAATCATCAGGTAGTTAGGGTGATTACAAGATGATGTACGTCCTTATTGCAAGTACGACACGGAGGCCATACGTGTGTGTGATCTTAACAAAACATCCTTAACACCTGGAGAGTCTTAATGATTGCCATATAACAGTTGTCGGTTGTAGCCTGATGCCACTTGGCTGCCTTAACGACCCAGGCAGTTGAGAAGAATAAAACCCAAACCAACCAATCAACTTTTGTTTACAATTTGTATGTAATGGAGAGAGAGAGAGAGAGTTTTACACACAGTGTTGCCGTTAATGTGTGTGTGTGTGTGTGTGTGTGTGTGTGTTGGCGCAAGTGGGTTGTGTAGTATTCTTTGAGATGTGCCATTATTGGCACAACTCTTATCTGTTTTCGTGTGTTCCGTTATTAGCACATGGAACTGTGAGTGTAGTGGAGTCTTATAGCCATGAAATACCGGCCACTAATCAGCTAAACTACCAGTGGTCGTCAAATCCAATATAATTTGATACTTATGATCATACATAGAAGAATATATTAATTATCTTTCGTTGTCTGTGTATATAACTAACGTTACAACAGACGTACAAGCTAAGGTGAATGAGTCGTTATATTTTCATATATGCTCCGTACATATATTCCCAAACGTGTCATTAGAATATAATATTATCAGACTGTAAGTCAAACCAGGGAACTCAACAGATTACTTTTCGTACTTTACAACTATCGAAAGGTCCGAAGAAAATGGAATGCGCATAGCATGTTTTATGGTTCACTTGTCTATATGAAATGTGTTTAATTTTGATTCTGAAACTGAAAAATGGGACGGTTGAACTGAAGCGAATAATTGAAGTCAATAAAAGCAAGAAATATCGGACATGAAGAATGACAATAAGATAATCGTAGCCAGAATAAGAGTAAGAATAATGCTACTTATTGTAATGTCAACACAAATGTTGATCATTGTAACGAAACTGATGAAGTATTATTACTCGTCATGATTATTGAATCTATAGTGAAGGTATTATATTGATCCTTGCCTGCATGATAGTAGAGCTACCTAGGTTAAAACTAGGGTCCATTACTTTCCTAGGTAGGGTACTATTCTTAGCTAGGATACATTACTCATCTAGCTAGGCTATATTACTCCTCTCCTAGCCTCTTTTCCATTTCTTATCTTTCTTATAATTATCAGCTTCGAAACTCGTTCCTCCTTCAGTTAACATTTAAGGAAAATGGTCATAGATATATTTCCATCTCCTTGGATCTGTTACACATGATGGAATGAATCTTGCGCTATGCATTTGGCTAATAATCAGTGTGAAAAACTACGAAATTTGCCGAAATATTCGGGAATAAAATAGTCTTTGCCTGAGAGAAACTGGTAGAGCAAACTTTGATATAGAAGAAAAGACTCGTTGCAATCAAAGAAAACTAATGATTTATCCTAGCGCTGTACCACATCGTATTTACAGTGTAGACTATTTATTTTTCATGAAATGAATGCAGACATCAAAATGATAAAACAGGCAATAGATAAGTGAAATGGGCCATAGTTGATAATGATGATAAAACCTTTCGGAGAGAATGTATTAGTAGGATTGCGGTAACCGCAAAATAAACATTAGGATGGTGACCTGTTTCCTTAGGCAGGGATGCCTTTTCGTTCATATAGCACTTTTGTGAACTTATGTTTACGCCAAAATCAGGAAGATATACCAGAATAACATGTTGCATATAGTCCAAATTAGCCCCTTCTTTATATGGCCGGCCAGCCGACACTTCTGGTATATTATGATGAGACGATGGTCAATAAATTGGTTGATGATCTGTTTAACTTCAGTAGCCGAAACATACATACATACATACATACATACATACATACATACATACATACATACATACATACATAAATACATACATATGTGGAAATTGTTAATCTTGGGCCGTCCTTATTTTTGATACAATTGTCACAATGAATTTAACGGTATCAGATGCTGGAAATAGGTTAGTCCTTCCTGAATATGCAATAACAGGTTACGGTTCTTTTAAGAAAGAAGAAAATCAGGTAGTGGTGTCTTGCTACAGAAATTAACTTTAATCTCTACTTGAAATTGTATAGAGTATTGCGGTAGGCTACTGAGTTAAGGATTAAATTCCATGATCCTCTGTCTGGAGGACGTAATCTAATTCAATTTCGAGAAGAATCAGAAAAGTTAAGAAGTTCCATGATACTCATCCTGGCATACACTATGTCATTCTAGTACATTTTGTTAATTTCGGGATAAAGTCAAGTACACCGCTTAAGAAGACGTGTCACACCAAGCTGCTTTTATTAGTTACCGTTATCATATGATCATTCTCCCTCCACAACTTCTATTTGTTCGTAAATGCAAGGCCTATATCACTTGTTTCATGGGTGTTGTATTATTCCTATAAGTTCATTCACTCCATAAGAAAGAAGTAGTGGAAAGTGTAAGAGCGATGCAAATCGCTTTGTGGGCTACCGATCTGGTTAGGGTCCCATTGAGAAATTATATAATTTGTCTTTGGATGGCTGCGAATCTTTTCCTTTTATATCCAACTTTATTTTTGCCAGCTCATTTTTGACACAACTAGAGCAACATAGATGACATAGACTTTATAATTCTATAATATTTCGGGGTTTGGTCACACCCTTGCATTGGCTATGGTGGATTTTCAGTGAAAGAGTGAACTATATGATTGGTTACGGAGGATTTGATTTACTTTCATCCGGGGAAAGATGAGTTAAGGATCCACGACACGCGGGTCACAGGTTTAAGTAAGTGCTAGACCTTATAAGGTTAGGATGCGTCAAATGATAATTAGATATAAGTTGAGAGATTTGAGAAAATTAAAATTTTCCATTTGCCTCACCAATCAAGAATCCCTTCCCTTCCCGTCCAAACTGCCAATATGGCATTTCAAAAATAGGATTAGAGGCGAACAGAGTGTATATTCATTAAGGTATATAATCCAGGAACTATACTTCCGCATCTATGAAAAAACCTGTTCATAATTTTATTTGTATTGTAGTATTTTATGTAAATTTTATAAAAAGCAAAAACATTTTGCGTTTTTAAGACGAGATTCACAATACATAATATTATCCGTTATTTAATAATAATGTAATTTACAAATTATTTCAAATTATATGAATTAAACGATATATGTATTATTCTTTTAGAATAGTTTATCTGCACATAAGCAGTTCTCTCTTTCCACGAAGCAGAAAGTGTATATTATGGTAAACTATAAAGAAATCGAATTTCATGAACCACCAATGTGATAGAATCCCCTCCACAACATTACGAGTTACCAATACAAGAATAGTATTATTCTCAGTTGGCTACTTCATGCTTGCGATATTTCAAGACCAAAATTGAGTTCCAAAGATTTTTACCTTTCTGAATATGAGTATCTAAGAGGACTGTAAGGATGCGTGTCTGTGACTTTAATGGCATGAATTTAGGTGAAAGTTTCCCCGTTTACTCAACCTAGTTTGCAAATTGAGGATATATAAAACACTCATTTTAGTGTTAGAGGCTTGGTTTTGTCTAAACATTTGTCAGTGTTGTCATCAATATGGGTTGAAGGTTCTTGTTGTTTAAATAATTACTTCCTTGTATTGTCCTGTACTGTACGAGGGGGGAATTCTACACTCGTGGGACCCCATCTCTTGTACTATGTGAGAAGGGAGCTCTACACTTGGGCTCCATCTTTTGTGCTGTATGGGGAGGGAGTTCTACATTCGTAGGTCCATCTCTTGTACTGTACAGGGTGGGAGTTTGACACCCGTGGGGCCTCGTCTCTTGCACTGTATGGGGAGGGAGCTCTACACTCGTAGGGCCCCATCTGTACTGGATGGGGAGGGAGTTCTACATTCGTGGGACCCCATCTCTTGTACTATACGGGGAGGAACTTCTACACTCATAGGGTCCCATCTCTTGTACTGTACGGGGAGGGAATTCTACGTTCATGGGGCCCCATCTCTTGTATTGTACGGGGAGGGAGTCCTTCACTCACAGGGCCCATCTCTTGAACCGTCTCTATTTAAAGTTATGTATGCTATTCACACCTCATAAGTCATTTCATTTCTTTCATCCAACTCTCTTATATTATGAAAGTATTTCTTTGCATCCTTTCTTACAACTTTCTAGTTTAATATTGTCATGGGCTCTGGATGTTCTTTTCCTGCAATTCTTGAGGAACTGTTCACTGTTTACGTCATCAATATAGTTTAAAAATTTAAAAGATGAAGTCAGGTCACCACTCACTCTTCTCTCTTCCATGGTGGACGCATTAACGACATGTAGCCTCTCCCTGACCCAGCTCTGTTAATTCTAGTACCATCCTTGTTACTTTACTTTGGATCTTCTCCATATGAGCACTTTATGCTTTTTTAGTTGAGGTGACTAACCTGAGAAGCATATTCTACTTTTTGTCTTACGTATGATGTGAACAGCTTGCTGGATATTCCCTCATCCATGCATTTGAATGTCACTGTAATATCTGCCAGCAGACAGTTTGTCTCCTTAACTATGTTCTTGAAATAGGACTTTAGTTGGGGATATTCCACCCAGTCTTTTCTCTGACCTAAATAAAAGCTCACTTTCTCATAATACCTAAAAAGGTTTGTTACACATGACCTTTTCCTGCTGTCTCTCACTATAAGTACTCTTTCCTCTGTAAGATTTCATCCATTTCATTTCTGATTATCTTTTCCAGTACCAAGCGGGCCACACTCGTCTGGGAGGCCCGTCTTCAGCACAGCGCCTCCTTCGAGTTTCCTTTCCCCCTAGACTAGTACGACGCTTGCTCAGCCTAGCACTGTACCCTTCCCCAGCAACACAATGAACATTGCTAATGGTATGTCAAGTGTACGTGTGTACATATCTTCAGCACTCGGGGCGAAATTTCGTTCGTTAAATATGCCTTTTTATGGGTCAAACTTTTATTTATCTTTCTTTATTGTTTGTTTTTGTGGATACTTCAATGCTTTCTAAAAAAAAAAAAAAATTCTCTCCCATTCTGTCTCACTGGTGTTGGAGCCACAGTGTCTTCCACTGTGAAAATGATTTTTAATTTGTCATTCAGTTCCTCCTACACATCCTTATATCATCCATCATCCTCTACAGTTCTTCACTCTAAGTCTCCTTGACTAATTAGCTGACCTTATCTAACAGTTTACTCCTGATGAGTTAGTTGCGTGTGTGTGTGTGTGTGTGTGTGTTGGGGGGGGGGGGAAGGAAGCAAATTATGAACGTTGATGATACGATGATAAATATCTCCAAACTAGAGTGTTTTGTTATCAGACAACTTGGCGCATTTTAAGTTATCGACCTGTGAAGAGAAAATCACTAATATTAATCAAATGCTCTTAGAAAAAATGAATACAGATGGACAGACTTGTACATTTGTTATGGAACCGGCGATAAATTTTGAATGAAAATGGATTCATGATACATAACTTATGATAACGTAAAACAGCTGATTAATACAAACAGTGGGGGGAGGGGAGGAGGAGAAGGGGTTAAAGGTGGGGAGACGAAAGGCGTTGCATCATACAACACGTAACGTAATTCACTGAAACATTTATGAAAATATGGATATATATTTGATCTTTCGTCTCAAGGGTCTATAAAGGTCAGAATAAGTGTAAACTTAAATATAAATCATCATTAATATAATTAAGTGTAATTTGACTGGATGCGCCCCCTTGTTAGAAGCCTATCAACAACTGCTTGGGTCATTAAGGCCATTAAGCAACTACATCCACCAAACAAAATATATTTAACAGCTTTTTTCATGTGTTTAAGATAAATGTAGGACCACACATATATACACTCTCATTATGTATACAACACTTGATAAAGTTAGTGTAAACACATTATGAAGACTTACAAAACTTTTATTCTCTAATAGTGAAGTTTGACCTAAATTGTGAATTCTAATGTTTGTAGTAACCATCTGAGAAGATACAAAACTGATAATTATAATTAATGCAAATCCTGAAAATACTTTAATTGAAATAGTTAATAACACAATCAAAATAATAATGACTAATCCAGCAATATTCTTCTAACAAGCAACATATACACATTTTGACATTCAAGTTATTCGTATATATAAGCACGAACTAGTGTTCTTAAGTTAGATATTATAATAACAAATATTAAATTCATTAAGATGAATCGTTGCCATGATCTTCCTTTCAACAGATCAGCTTTCGATTAAACAAAACTCAAAACTTTGAAACTTTAGATGTTTCAAAAGAAATTATGAAATGTAAACAGTTGAATTACAATTAAGGATTAGTGTAAGAAAGCAACCTTAACTTTAACGTATTAAATCAATTATTTACCGAGAAATAATTCCCTGCCATAAGATAAGAGATGAAAGTAAATGATCATGAAAAATATAGATATATTTATAATCTAAAGTTAGTCATGCAATAAGAACATTATTTTGCATAATGTGTGGTCGTTTTACGCGTTTACGTAGAAGGAAAAAAGAGAAAAGATGTGAGAGAGAGAGAGAGAGAGAGAGAGAGAGAGAGAGAGAGAGAGAGAGAGAGAGAGAGAGAGAGAGAGAGAGAGAGAGAGAGGATACAACCATGGTTACAACCAAGAAGGGTAACTCGTCCTAAATCTTAAGAGAAGGTTGTGAGAGTCTCCGGGGCGGACGACTGGCGAGTGTTAGTGCCCCCGGGATCCACGTCCACCGCGGTCGTGTTGAGCACGACCACTTGGCTGCAAATGTTCTGAGTCTGGTCCACTTTCAGTCCCTCGAAATTCTGAGCCGCGAAATTCTTTGCAGTTGTAGTGAGCGTTCTGTTGTACCTCCTGGTTGTGGGTGACTCGAATGTTGTGAGTGGCAATAAAGGCTCCTTCGTGAGGGATGTCGGGTCGTCTCTCTTACAGCGTCGGAGGAGGTAAATCAAGAGGAGGAGGAGGAGGAGTAGGAGGAGGAGGAGACCTCCTCCAATGGTGGAGGCGTAGAGTACGTCCTCCTGGGTGTGAGGGGCAGAGGTCGTCGTCATCACCTCCCCAGACCACTCTGGCAACGACCAGGTCAGGGTGACCAGGACAGCTGTTGTCGTGGATTGGGTGGTGGTTGTCGTGGTTGATGGTGGTGGTACGGTTGTCGTGGTTGATGGTGGTGGAGCGGTTGTCGTGGTTGATGGTGGTGGAGCGGTTGTCGTGGTTGATGATGGTGCTGTTGTCGTGGTTGATGGTGGTAGTGCGGTTGTCGTGGTTGATGGTGGTAGTGCGGTTGTCGTGGTTGATGGTGGTGGTGCGGTTGTCGTGGTTGATGGTGGTGGAGCGGTTGTCGTGGTTGATGGTGGTGGAGCGGTTGTCGTGGTTGATGGTGGTGGAGCGGTTGTCGTGGTTGATGATGGTGGTGCGGTTGTCGTGGTTGATGGTGGTAGTGCGGTTGTCGTGGTTGATGGTGGTGGAGCGGTTGTCGTGGTTGATGGTGGTGGAGCGGTTGTCGTGGTTGATGATGGTGGTGCGGTTGTCGTGGTTGATGGTGGTGGAGCGGTTGTCGTGGTTGATGATGGTGGTGCGGTTACCGTGGTTGATAATGCGGTTGTCGTGGTTGATGATGGTGGTGCTGTTGTCGTGGTTGATGGTGGTAGTGCGGTTGTCGTGGTTGATGGTGATGCGGTTGTCGTGGTTGATGGTGATGCGGTTGTCGTGGTTGATGGTGATGCGGTTGACGTGGTTGATGGTGATGCGGTTGTCGTGGTTGATGGTGGTGCGGTTGTCGTGGTTGATGGTGGTGGTGCGGTTGTCGTGGTTGATGGTGGTGCTGTTGTCGTTGTTGATGATAGTGCGATTGTCGTGGTTGATGATAGGGCGTTTGTCATGGTTGATGATGGTGCAGTTGACGTGGTTGATGGTGAAGCGGTTGTCATGGTTGATGGTGGTGCAATTGTCGTGGTTGATGGCGGTGTGGTTGTCGTGGTTGATGGCGGTGCGGTTGTCGTGGTTGATGGCGGTGCAGTTGTCGTGGTTGATGGTGGTGCAGCTGTAGTGGTTGATGGCGGTGCAGCTGTCGTGGTTGATGGCGGTGTGGTTGTCATGGTTGATGGTTGTGCAATTGTCGTGGTTGATGGTAGTGCAGTTGTCGTGGTTGATGGCGGTGTGGTTGTCGTGGTTGATGGCGGTGTGGTTGTCATGGTTGATGGTGGTGCAGCTGTAGTGGTTGATGGCGGTGCAGTTGTCGTGGTTGATGGCGGTGTGGTTGTCGTGGTTGATGGCTGTGCAGTTGTCGTGGTTGATGGTGGTGCAGTTGTCGTGGCTGATGGCAGTGGTGCAGTTGTCGTGGTTGATGATGGTGAAGTTGTCGTGGTCGTTGATGTACCTGGATTGGTTGTTGGCTGTGTCCCTGAGGTTGTTGATGAAGCGGCCCTAGTTAAACCAGGCCTCGTTAGCCTGGCGGATGACGTATTTCTCGAGACGGCTGTTACTGGGAACGTAACTACGGTGGTTGTTGTGGGTGTAGTTGTCGTGGGTGTATTTGCTGTAGCTGGCGATGCTGTAGTTACAGCGGACTCGGGTGTTCTTGGCAATGCTGTAGCAGGTGGCTCCTCATCTGCATACTGGCGACTCACGTTGACCGTCGTATCAGTTGTCGTAGGAAGCCCCTCGAAGGGTCGAGGCGTCGTAGATGGTACGGACGACCTCCTCCTCCTCCTCCTCCTTCTCCTACTCCTTCTTGAGGATGTTGCGCTCACTGTGACCTCCCCGTCAGGATGTTCACTCGGTGACGAGGTCAAGGTCAGAGGAACCCCGAACTCACCTCGAAGTCGGTCCATCTGGTTCTTCAGCTCAGCCTCAGCTGCCTCTCTTCCTGGGATTCGTAAAAGTGTTATCAGAATTTTTTTTCTATTATTTTCAGACCTCAGCAACTGAGAAATATATCTCATATTTGCAGAAATATTTGGTAGTATCATTTTTACATTAAAAAGTGACTCTTTTTTATAAACATCAGACGTTCTATAAATTGCTACATTGAAAGCAAAGCACTACATATGTAGATGATCAAGTAGGGTCAGTTAATCCGCTCTGTTCTTTGGTTTTGATGTGGCTGGTGTTCCACAGAGGGACATAACCCTCTCCCCTCTTTTGACTCGCACGGGACGACCATTCAAAGCAATATCTGAGGGTCGTGCCGTCCTGCTGTAGGGGTTATTAACCCATTCAACACTGGCACTCAAGACGCACATTCGGCACCGTCTACTACTATAAAACCCCAATGGGTTCGAACCTTTGGCTGGGCAATTATCAACCAGTAGTATACACCCACCCAGCTGCCTAACCTCTACAGAATAATCGATACATTTGGTACTTATATCATATATATATATATATATATATATATATATATATATATATATATATATGTTTGAAGGAATAGTGGTTCCAACAATGTTGTATGGTTGCGAGGCGTGGGCTATGGATAGAGTTGTGCGCAGGAGGATGGATGTGCTGGAAATGAGATGTTTGAGGACAATGTGTGGTGTGAGGTGGTTTGATCGAGTAAGTAACGTAAGGGTAAGAGAGATGTGTGGAAATAAAAAGAGCGTGGTTGAGAGAGCAGAAGAGGGTGTTTTGAAATGGTTCGGGCACATGGAGAGAATGAGTGAGGAAAGATTGACCAAGAGGATATATGTGTCGGAGGTGGAGGGAACACGGAGAAGAGGGAGACCAAATTGGAGGTGGAAAGATGGAGTGAAAAAGATTTTGTGTGATCGGGGCCTGAACATGCAGGAGGGTGAAAGGAGGGCAAGGAATAGAGTGAATTGGAGCGATGTGGTATACCGGGGTTGACGTGCTGTCAGTGGATTGAATCAAGGCATGTGAAGCGTCTGGGGTAAACCATGGAAAGCTGTGTAGGTATGTATATTTGCGTGTGTGGACGTATGTATATACATGTGTATGGGGGTGGGTTGGGCCATTTCTTTCGTCTGTTTCCTTGCGCTACCTCGCAAACGCGGGAAACAGCGACAAAATATATATATATATATATATATATATATATATATATATATATATATATATATATATATATATATATTTTTTTTTATACTTTGTCGCTGGTAAACAGAGAAGAGGTAGTAAAAGCTTTGCGGAAGATGAAAGCCGGCAAGGCAGCAGGTTTGGATGGTATTGCAGTGGAATTTATTAAAAAAGGGGGTGACTGTATTGTTGACTGGTTGGTAAGGTTATTTAATGTATGTATGACTCATGGTGAGGTGCCTGAGGATTGGCGGAATGCGTGCATAGTGCCATTGTACAAAGGCAAAGGGGACAAGAGTGAGTGCTCAAATTACAGAGGTATAAGTTTGTTGAGTATTCCTGGTAAATTATATGGGAGGGTATTGATTGAGAGGGTGAAGGCATGTACAGAGCATCAGATTGGGGAAGAGCAGTGCGGTTTCAGAAGTGGTAGAGGATGTGTGGATCAGGTGTTTGCTTTGAAGAATGTATGTGAGAAATACTTAGAAAAGCAAATGGATTTGTATGTAGCATTTATGGATCTGGAGAAGGCATATGATAGAGTTGATAGAGATGCTCTGTGGAAGGTATTAAGAATATATGGTGTGGGAGGCAAGTTGTTAGAAGCAGTGAAAAGTTTTTATCGAGGATGTAAGGCATGTGTACGTGTAGGAAGAGAGGAAAGTGATTGGTTCTCAGTGAATGTAGGTTTGCGGCAGGGGTGTGTGATGTCTCCATGGTTGTTTAATTTGTTTATGGATGGGGTTGTTAGGGAGGTAAATGCAAGAGTCTGGAAAGAGGGGCAAGTATGAAGTCTGTTGGGGATGAGAGAGCTTGGGAAGTGAGTCAGTTGTTGTTCGCTGATGATACAGCGCTGGTGGCTGATTCATGTGAGAAACTGCAGAAGCTGGTGACTGAGTTTGGTAAAGTGTGTGGAAGAAGAAAGTTAAGAGTAAATGTGAATAAGAGCAAGGTTATTAGGTACAGTAGGGGTGAGGGTCAAGTCAATTGGGAGGTGAGTTTGAATGGAGAAAAACTGGAGGAAGTGAAGTGTTTTAGATATCTGGGAGTGGATCTGTCAGCGGATGGAACCATGGAAGCGGAAGTGGATCATAGGGTGGGGGAGGGGGCGAAAATTTTGGGAGCCTTGAAAAATGTGTGGAAGTCGAGAACATTATCTCGGAAAGCAAAAATGGGTATGTTTGAAGGAATAGTGGGATAGGGGAGAAAGAATACTTCCCACGTATTCCCTGCGGGTCGTAGAAGGCGACTAAAAGGGGAGGGAGCGGGTGGCTGGAAATCCTCCCCTCTCGTTTTTTTTTTTTTTTAATTTTCCAAAAGAAGGAACAGAGAAGGGGGCCAGGTGAGGATATTCCCTCAAAGGCCCAGTCCTCTGTTCTTAACGCTACCTCGCTAATGCGGGAAATGGCGAATAGTATGAAAGAAAGAAAGATATATATATATATATATATATATATATATATATATATATATATATATATATATATATATATATATATATATATATATATATGGATACTGTGGAAAGTCAATAAGCCACAATGATGTCCTTAATATTCACATATAGTGTTTCGGTGTCATTTGTACCAACCTGCACAAGAGATGAGAGCGAGACCCTCGCTGAAGCGTAGCTCATCAACAACATCAACAATGCAGACGTCGTCTTCATCCTCGGACTTGTCCTGCAGTAGCCTGTTATCCTTCCTGACGCTCACCTTACGATGAAAAAAATAAAAATGCTTATTAAACTTAAATATTGATTGTGTATTAAGAATATACGACAGTGGACAATGATCCGAGCGTTTTACTAAGCAGTTGTAGGTAAAATGGGTGGATGGTGCGGTCTGATATTGTTCAACAACTTGACCTAACCTGTACACAACAGTAGTTACTTTGTACATATATTTCTCAGTTGGTAAAGACTTTCACTATTTACCATCTGTTAAGGATGAATACATAGACTTCATTATATAATTTAATATGATTTACTGGGATCCCACAGTTTGTAATGCATAAATAGAAGAGTTAAATACTTAATATCATAAATTTACTACAATGGTTCCATTTTTTGAGGCTCAGACCCGAGTGACGAGGGATTTTTATTTTGGTTTTGCTTTTGTTCAGGACTATGATGAAGGTTTGAAACACAAAAAAAGAAACTACGAGAGGAAAGCGGTTGCAGTTGCAATTGCTAAATGTTTCCTCATCCTTACCTTCAGCGTTATGTTAGAAGATACTAAACACTTTCCATTCTTCTGGTCTGATATTGCCGTTAGATATACCACGATGTGTGTGGCTGTTCCTGCAGCTGTGCTTGGCTGTGTGGCTGTGCTTTGCTGTGTGGCTGTGCCTGGCTGTGTGGCTGTGCTTCGCTGCATGGCTCTGCCTTGCTGTGTGGCTGTGCCTGGCTGTGCGGTTGTGCTTGGCTGTGTGGCTGTGCCTGGCTGTGTGGCTGTGGCTGGCTCAAGCTTGTGTTCTGTCACGACTCTGAGCCAAATGTCGGTGTTGGGCACAGGAAAGTTGTGAGTGATGCCCTCCAGGTCCTTACCACAAGCTGCAGGGAAGTCAACAACGAAAGTATTAGGCTATCTCATTCCTCACGAAATTACAATAGAAACATAACACTCCATTAATGGTCTATACTTATATTTATCCAACGCATGTTTTGTCCTCTTGTCTCATACACAGTATAATTACGTAGTGTTCAATTGACATTGTTCGCCATAATTAGATATAACGTATTTTCACACAACCTTCAACTAACGCATAAATATTCATTTTTTTTTTTTTGTCTTTTTAGACCAAGCATTTCCTGATGGTGTGACGCATACATTTGTTGGGTAGGTAGGGCTCTCTCGTTATTCTAGTGTCTTGATTGAACTTCTTAGATTACTAGTACTGTTTCATTCACTTTAAATCCATTTATAGCAATTGTCTTCATTTCCAATGGGCATTAGCTTTAAAATTTTCCTTCAACAGATGTATAATGAATATTAGTATCTTTTCAGTGAAAAATAAAGATATTACCCATACGTCTGGCAGTTCTTTCAAGGCGAGGAAATTCCATCTTTATTCCTTGGTTTCGGTTGATGAGTAATTATGAATTGTTGAAAAGGTGTCTCTAGAGAAGCAGGAAGGTCTAAATGTACGTTTTATATTTTGAGAAAAACGTCTATAAATTTCTGAATGATCAGTTATATAACCCCAAACTGTACGATATCACCGAAGCCATCGTTAAACCTGTGGCAGATTGGTACAATATGTGGGTACAATGGAGGTACAATAACACATTAAACCAGACTGGATAAGAATGAAAAACATGAAATTTGTGTTTCAGAGTTCATTGGCCTTTGGCCGCTAAGGAAGAACAGTGACCGCAAAAATTAATGAAGATTATGTTTATAGAATTATAGGAAAAAAAATCACTTTGCCAATATCCTTGGTGAGGTTAGGTTTGTAGTTGACCTGCTTAATATGTAGCATTTTCGTTGAAGTTTTCTTATCACTAAGGGACCGCTTACTAACGTATTCTTGGGTGATAAGGTTTACGTGAATTCAGAGAGAAGGAAAAGTTGAAAATTTTCCCGAATCGACTTTGCAGCGTACAGGAAAACAGCGAAGGCCACAGCAAACCGGATGAATTCAGTTAACCAAATTGTCACAACAATAATGTCTGTCACCCCTGAATATAGTGCATGAAACGGAAGTCCTTACTTTGTTGAATGACTTGGTTCATTTGTGTCGATATACATAATGATGACTGGTGAAGGCTTAGGTGGTAGTTAAACCAGAAATATGATATGGTGATTAAACCAGAAATATGATGTGTTGATTAAACCAGAAATATTGGCTGCGAAATGTTGGTACAAACAGGAAAACTTAACGCAGACCTCATTGCAAATAAGAATTTTAACATTATTGTTAAAGAACAGGATCTGGATATCATACCAAGAACTTGGGTATGAAAACACCGGAAGACCTTCAAATGACATCGCGAAAAAGGGAAGGGAACAGCCCGGGACAAATTGCTTTTCAAAATCTCAGAAAACCAGGACATACAGCAAGCTGGTCATTGATATTACTTACCAAGAATGCTGGAAGGTTGTATTTAGCAGTTATAAATGAGTCTCCAGTATATGACCCCTTCGGGCTCCAACTATCTGGGTTAAATCCAGGTACAAAGTTGATGGACTAAGATGGTTCTCTTTAGGAGTTGACGGAGGACACAGAAGCGTAGAGAGTTAAAGAGAAAATTATCTTCCATTCGGGGGGAGGGGATGGGGGTAAATACACAAAGGCCTATCTCTAGTTCAGGGGGTAATACAGAAAGGTCTAGCTCCTAGTGAAGGGGGAGGAGGAGGGGGGAGGGAAGAATACAAACAAGCCTATCTCACACACACCTCTGAACACACAAGTATCCATTTCGTAACTGTTCACGCCCTGTTCTCCGAGATCATCTCCCGCGTTCCCATAGAAGGGATAAGTCACCCCTTCACCCATTCCACTCGGCAGTTGTACCACAGAAAACATAAATCACTTCAGAATATTTTCCCGTCTATTGCCGGTTATGGTGTTGGCTTTCGTGGTAAGTTAACGCCATTAATCCGACCAGAATTCATGCCGTAAACCAAACATTCAAATCAAGACGGAATCTCAAATTTTTCTTTAACAACAAATGTATCTTTTTATCTACCTTAACTGTTGAATATAGTGTCCCAATACATTGTCCCCATACAGACTTAAGTGAGTATTGCAAGCTAATACAACGAGGACAACAACGCAGTAGAGAATTAAGTTGGTAATCTGAGAGAAATGGATGGGGGTTTATGTATGAAGTAACGAAGAGAGTTTATGAGTGACACGACTGAAGGCGTGAAGAGAAGGCAAGATTTTTGAGTAAAGGGATGAAAAGGTACGAAAGTTAAGGAATGAAGTTAATAAATGAAAGAATGAAAAGGAACGAAAGTTGAAGAATGAAGTTAATAAATGAAGGAATGAAAAGGAACGAAAAGTGAAGAATGAAGTTGATACATGAAGAAATGAAGACGAACGAAAGTTGAGGAATGAAGTTAATAAATAAAGGAATGAAAAAGAACGAAAGATGAGGTATGAGGTTGATAAATGGAGGAATGAAAAGGAACGAAAGTTGAGGAATAAAGTTAATAAATAAAGGAAAGAAAAGGAACGAAAGCTAGAGAACGTAGTTGATAGCTGTGGTTATCTTACAGCTGGTGATGAGGAACCTTCCGTTGGCCTCACAGCTGGACTGCAGACAGATGGCTGCCACCATCACTAGCCACGGGCCTCCACTACCTGGCCTTACCCTAACGCCACCACCACACGGAGCAGTCCCCATGGCCTCGACCCTGCCACTGCTTCACCCTTTGAGTCACGACGGACGGGTTCGCCTCCTGAAGGGGCGATAGTGAACAGGGTTTACCGACTCGAAGATTAGACGGAGTGATTAGGACCCTTCTAGCTCCTGTGGTGTGATGTAAGACGCTTCTAGCTCCTGTGGTGTGATGTAGGACCTTTTATGGATCCTGTAGTGCGATGTAGGACCCTTCTAGCTCCTGTGGTGTGATGTAGGACCTTTTATGGATCCTGTAGTGCGATGTAGGATCCTTCTAGCTCCTGTGGTGTGATGTAGGACCTTTTGTGGATCCTGTAGTGCGATGTAGGACCCTTCTAGCTCCTGTGGTGTGATGTAGGACCCAATGTGGACCATGTAGTGTGATGTAGGACCCTTGTAGCTCCTGTGGTGTGATATAGGACCTTTTATGGACCCTGTAGTGTGATGTAGGACCCTTGTAGCTCCTGTGGTGTGATGTAGGACCTTTTCTGGTTCATGTAGTGTTATGTACACCGTCTTCTAACTCCTGTACTGTGGTGCAGAACCTTCTCTGGCTCCTGTATTGTGGTGTAGAATCTTCTCTGGCTCCTTTATTGTAATGCAGAACCTTCTCTAGCTCCTGTATTGTGTTGTAGAACCTTCTCTGGCTCCTGTATTGTGGTGTAGAACCTTCTCTAGCTCCTGTATTGTGGTGTAGAACCTTCTCTGGCTCCTGTATTGTGGTGTAGAACCTTCTCTGGCTCCTGTATTGTGGTGTAGAACCTTCTCTAGCTCCTGTATTGTGGTGTAGAACCTTCTCTGGCTCCTGTATTGTGGTGTAGAACCTTCTCTGGCTCCTGTATTGTGGTGTAGAACCTTCTCTAGCTCCTGTACTGTGGTGTAGAACCTTCTCTGGCTCCTGTATTGTGGTGTAGAACCTTCTCTGGCTCCTGTATTGTGATGTAGAACCTTCTCTGGCTCCTGTATTGTGGTGTAGAACCTTCTCTGGCTCCTGTATTGTGATGTAGAACCTTCTTTGGCTCCTGTATTGTGGTGTAGAACCTTCTCTGGCTCCTGTATTGTGATGTAGAACCTTCACTGGCTCCTCTATTGTGGTGCAAAACCTTCTCTGGCTCCTGTATTGTGGTGTAGAACTTTCTCTGGTTCTGGGGTGGTGGTGATAGAGAGTGGTGGGTGGATGCCACGGGCTCCCTGTGTTTAAGGACACGGCTCCAGGGTCTTCAGGGTGAGGTGTGAGGACGTACAGCCATCTCTCTACTCTTGACCAGATTTCCAGGTAATGACTTCCAGTGCCTTATAGTTCACAGGGAGTGTCATCCGCTCTTGTGAGGAGATGACGTCAGTACTGGAAGCTTAGCGCTTTCAGCGGATGGAACAAGAGGTCGTTTCCCGAGTTCCCCAGTCCAGCAGGACGATGTCCAGGCATCCCTGACGTCCTGGAATTGTCTTAGAACGTCGCTGGAGGGCAGGAGAGTCGTCCTCCCAAACCCCCTGGGTTCATATGACGGCTGATCTTGCCCTGCGTGTACTGTAGGGCGGCGACCATGGAGGTTCCCGCTCCTTCGATCCCTCAGACAGAAGCCCAAGCGACGCGCGCGCGCAACCCAGCACTACGACAAACCCACTGACGACAGACGGACACACACCACCGCCGCTGCTGCTGCTACCGCCGCCCAATCGTCATCCGGTTACGCCTGTAACGCGGGCTTTCCTCGCCCGCCGTGGAGACAAAGACGCACTGCTGCCTTACGACGCACGACGCACTGCCTTACGACGCACGACGCACTGCCTTACGACGTACGACGCACTGCCTTACGACGCACGACGCACTGCCTTACGACGCACGACGCACTGCCTCACAACGCACGACGCACTGCCTTACAACGCACGACGCACTGCCTTACAACGCACGACGCACTGCCTCACAACGCACGACGCACTGCCTTACAACGCACGACGCACTGCCTTACGACGCACGACGTACTGCCTCACGACGCACGACGTCAGGCTAGAACGCACAGCGTCCGGCTGGAACCCGAGTCCAAAAAGAAATCGCGTCCATTTGGAAACCACTCGACGTTGCTTCCACTGGAAACCCCCAGTGAAGTGGCGTCCACTGGAAAACGCCCAGAGTCGCGTCCACTGGAAATCCCCCACTGAGGTCGCATCCACTGGAAACCCCTCCTGAAGTCGGGTCAACTGGAAACCCCAACTAGAACTGCGTCCACTGCAAATCGCCACTGAAGTCGCGTCACCTGAAACTCCCCCCCCCCCCCACTGAAGTCGCTTCAGCTGGAAATCCCCACTGAAGTTGCGTCACCCGGAGACCCCCACTGAGATCGCTTCATCTGGAAATCCCCACTGAAGTTGCTTCCCCAGGAAACCCCCACTGAAGTAGCGCCTAACCGAGGTTCGATCATGCTGACAACAAGTATTGGAATTAGAATCTCAAGTGTACTTTCTCCCTGCAGGTCTGGCTATCCGGATCCAGAATGACGAACGGATTTAGGGAGACTTGGGAACGGAGTTAAACAGACTAAGAAACGGATTCAGACTGACTGAGGAACGGATTCACACAGACTGAGGAACGGATTCAGACTGACTGAGGAACGGATTCAGACTGACTGAGGAACGGATTCAGACTGACTGAGGAACGGATTCAAGCAGACTGAGGAACGGATTCAAGCAGACTGGTGAATGGATTCAGACAGACTAATGAATGGATTTAGACAGACTAAGGAACGGATTCAGACAGACTGAGGAACGGATTCAAGCAGACTGATGAATGGATTCAGACAGACTGATGAACGGATTCAGACAGACTGACGAACGGATTTACAGTGACGAACGGATTCAGACGGACTGACGAACGGATTCCATTAGGACCGAGGTTCAGCGTTGCCAACACCAGGTCGTCCAGGAAAAAAATAAGCAAAATGGAACAAGGTCTTGGTACCACTGCTACCTGGTCAACAGAGAAATGTTTGACGACACAGAGCTGGTCTGTGTGACCAGGTCGTGTCACACCCCAGGTCACGGGAGGGTAGTTAGGCCGCGTCACATCCCAGGACACGGATGACTGGCACAAACACGGTCGTATGCAGACACTGGGACATCAAACATATCCCAAGTGTTTCTTCTCCTTTCTCTCCATCCCCCCCCCCCCCCCCCAATACACATGGGCCTGCATGGCGGAGTGGGTTAGCGTTACTGACCATGATTATTCAGCGTGGGTTCGAGTTCTGGTCGCGGCAGTTGGGCCCACAGGCAAACCAGCTCTTCATCTTTCTCTCGGTTTTGGTCTGAAAAATTCATGGGATAGTTTTGTATTATTATTGGTCAGACTTACCCACAATATCGTATTTTTTCTTTTCTTTCTTCCTGTTATGCTTTCAGAACTGTGCTGCACTGGTATCCCGTTTTCTTTTACCCATCAAACACTGCTTGGTTCCTGGGCTGCCTGTGAGTGTCCATAGACGGACCATATATTGTTCTCGTCTGTCTGTCTGTCTGTCTGTCTATATTTCACACCTACACCTACACACACAAACACACACACACACACACACACACACACACACACACACACACACACACACACATGAGGGGGACAAGACCACTGTGGGGAACAGCCTCACTACCCTCATCACTAAGTAGCCAACGTCAGACTGACACTTCCTGGGTGCAGTCAACCACAGGAGCCACAGCATCCAACCCAGGTGCACGATAGAGAACATCAACACCTCCTACACACCCCATACACCTCCCACGCACCCCACACACCTTCCACACCTCCCACACACCTCCCACACACCTCCCACGCCAACCCAACACCCACACACACTTAGTCCCCACACGCCTCCCACACCAACCCAATCCCCACACATCTCCCACACCAGCCGAGTCCCTACACATACCTCCCACACCAACCCAGTCCCCAACACATACCTCCCACACCAACCCAGTCCCCAACACATACCTCCCACACCAACCCAGTCCCCAACACATACCTCCCACACCAACCCAGTCCCCAACACATACCTCCCACACCAACCCAGTCCCCAACACATACCTCCCACACCAACCCAGTCCCCAACACATACCTCCCACACCAACTCAGTCCCCTACACACACCTCCCATACCAACCCAACCCCCTCACACACACACACCTCCCACACCAACCCAGTCACCACACATCTTCAACACCAGCCCAGTCTCCACACATCCCTTCCACACCAACCCAACCCCCTCACACACACACACACACACCTCCCACACCAACCCAACCCCCACACATACACCAATCGAACCCCCTCACACACATGAAGCAATTCTAATCCACCTCAGCTACACCTACACAGCATTATCTGAGCCACAGTCATCACCCCACACTTCACACAACAGATCCCAGACGGCTTCAACCAATGACGGCCCCCTTCCTGGACAGTAATAGTGGCAATGGACATCGAGAAAGCGTTTGACACTATCCCCAGACATATCCTCACACGGAAGACACTTGAGACCACTCGCTCCAAAACACAACCGGGCCCCTTGCTAGTTTCACTCACAAAGGCTTCACCTCTTCAAATCCCTTAAGCATTGAATGGAGTTTCCTCAAGGAGCTGCTCTTTCTCCATTCCTGTTCGATTCTCATCCGACGTGACCTTCCATGACGACCTTTTGAGCATGGCGTGAAAGTTCTCTCACATGCAGAAGACCCTACAGTTACATGATAACATGGGCCCTCCTGGTGTAGTGGTCCCTGGCCACGAATCCACCTGAAGTCGAGCCAGCCCAGGTTCGAGTCGTAGGCGCGGAAGTCGGCCCCCGAGCCGTCCCAGGCTAATGAATGAGTGTGTGTGGCAACTATTTGTGTGTTACGAGGAAAGAGTTTTACAAGGTACAAATACAAGGTTAAGTGAACCAGAAACACGTATAATCCTCTTTTCCCTTAACAAATTGCAGTTACAGTACACAAGCAAGAACTTACACGCAGTACTATGTTACAGATGGAACATTTGTCTGCACAGAACATGATATGTGATGTGTGTTGTCACACATGACATTCACTCCCCACAAGGAAAACATCATCCTCGATATAGCACACAAATTCAATGCCTTTAGAACAGTATTTGGTACCAAGCAGATTTAGACAAGAAAAAGAATCACTCAGCATTGTCTAAAACAAATAATTGTAATGCTCTTTAAGAGTATAATTTTATACTTTTTTAAAAGGATGTATCGCACTGGTTTCCAATAGCATCTTTATTTCAAGTTCCCAAAATTTAGATAAATAAGCGGCAAATGTTGCAAAAGACTTTAAGTTGATAGTCCCTGGGAGGAAATGTAAACATGGAAGGTGCACCTCGCTTTAAAAATACTATTCAGAGTCTGGGCAATTATGAAATTATAAACTACACTGACTGAGGGTATAGAAATTTTAGATAAAAAAAATGGTTAAGAACAGAATATTATGTGGAACTATATTAGAAAAGGTTCATTCTTATTAGATTTATTTATACATATACAATTAATTCTGACTTAAAACTGTCAACGTGCACTCAGATCCCTGAACTCAAACAGCACAACAACTGTTCCTGCCGCTGTGGGTGTTATTAAGGGTTTTACTCCTCGAAATTTTAGATAATCTTCAATTCAACCATGTCTGATCAGTCCAAAGGTAAGATATATTTAGCTACTATTGTTTTAAAAACTCACTTGGGTTCCATGAAGAAATTTTAAGTAAAGGTGCTGCCTTTTATACCGTCATCTAGAGACTGTTAGATGGATATCTGCTTAGCAGAGCTCGATATTTGATATAGTCGGAAAATGGACGAACGTGCTTTAGTTGATAGTTATTGACTAAAATGGTACTAGCAGATTCCTTGAAGTCTGTAGAGTTAATATGAAGTTTGGGCTTTTATTCAACGTACTTCATTCTTCCACAAGGTTAATTCGCCACAAAGTTGGCAGGGCTTTAACCTCGAGGGATATGGTGGGGTAAAACCACTTTTCACCCAATATTCAAAGTGTTAAAGAATCGCTTGATCCTACTGTCAAAATTTGCCCCCACAGGACAGAAGGGGTGACTATGGAGTCTCAAAGTGATTACCATATATCCTTGCCCTATGTGTGAGGACATTCTTAAATGACCTTTTGGACATATCAAAAAAAAAAAAACTCACCTGAGGCGTTGTTCAGTTTCAAGTGGTTTGTAAGCAGATTATACTTACAAAAAGCAAGGTGACTTGCATGTGGGGTCTAGTAATGGCTTATTTCCCTTGTTATTGAAGAGATGCACGCCATTGTGTGCTGCCAGGCATCATAACATAACATCTACTTACTACTTCTGTCAATTGCCCCAAACATTTTGCCGAAAGACAGGGCTAGCATATAGTGCTCACTGTGGGAGAATCTAGATTTATGAAGAATGAGCTGTGTTAGTTAAGTGTTGTCATGTGTTAAGTACGACAAGGAGAGATTATATGTTTGTGGGCGGAATGCCAGTAGTGCACATGTGGATGAGGCTGAAAGAAACAACAGCTACCTGGGTCAGAGGAGTGCAGCTTGACAACAACTGAAGTGCTGGCTTATTACTCTGGTGTCACTAACCCTCCCAATACTCAGGCAGCTAGTGCTAGTAATATACCTCCTTGGCCTTTGGCTACCTACCAAGTACCAGCTCTAATATTTCTTATCTTTTGATATCAGATAACCCATTTCTGAGAAGGGTTATGAAGGAGGATGGGGGGGGGGAAATGTTTCCTATCAACAAACACATAACATCTTCCGTACACACTTGATAACCTGAATTCACTTCACCTTTAACAAATACATCTTTACTTCCTCTTGACATATGCAAGCATTCTTTGCAACATTAATAAACCTATATTGACTTCACAGTTACAAATGTATCTTGACACTCAAAGAATGCATATTTATCGCACTTTCAACAAGCACATTTTTCATACAACCTTGGCACCATTATGGGTCAGATCAAAGGCCTGGGTTAGATTGCTAATTGTGGAAAGAAAAGAATGATAAGAATATTAGAAAAAAAAATGAACGAAAATTATGTTTTCCTCCTCTGGACAGAGACTTCATTAAGCTTTTGATTTGATACAAATGGAATAACTAGTATTTGGCAGATATTGATTAAGATTTGCTTTTTAGGAAACCCTCTGCATATCTCATGGCATGACAGCATGTGGGTTCCTCATCTCAACTCGTCCAACATCATGGACTATTTTGGTGAGAGAACAAATCCTTTCTACTCGAGGGATTGCAACAATGAATTCATCAAAATGCAGCAGAACACAAGGGTGGACCAACTTACGTGAGTTTTGTAACATTTCTTTAGTGCTGTTCATTCTGAACTGCCTTCTTTTTCAATAATTTCATAGTACTGATTTGAAGTTGAAGAAATTCTGATTGATGGTATTCTCTTTCATAAGAAATTTTTGTTTTGCTTTATGGCTGTAATCCATAGATCCCATAAATTCATAATAGATACTTGCAGGAAAGCTGTGTAGGTATGTATATTTGCGTGTGTGGACGTGTGTATGCACATGTGTATGGGGAGGGTTGGGCCATTTCTTTCGTCTGTTTCCTTGTGCTACCTCGCAAACGCGGGAGACAGCGACAAAGTATAAAAAAAAAGAAAAAAAAAAAAAAAAAAAAAGATCTACCTTATATAAAGCGTTAGATGTATTTTTGTGATATTCCATGTAGATAGCATTATTTTGACTTATTGTATTTGTATATAGGTCATTGGAAGTAATTCTAAAATATACAAAATCAAAAAAGGCTATTTTGAACCACTTGCCTGAAAGTATCTACTGTGGCAATGAGGTTGTCTTCCATAATGTTATTGATTTACCTGGACAACATTTCCCTGTTTTGTATCCCCATTATATTGAGGAGACACACTTTTCATTATAGTGGGATTCAGCTGGTGGCCTTTATCCAGCTAACTGGCTTTTTGCTGTTACACAGTTAACTCATATTTTTTAGCTTGTTACTTAAAGTCAGAAAAACAGTTTTTATTCAGGCTTCCTCTGAGCCCTTGTTCTTGCCAAAGGTATTCTGCCACACACCTTAAACTTAGCCTGTTTTATGGTAATTCATCTGAGTTGGTATATGTTTTGGTGGAAATAGTGACATTAATTTGTAGTCCTTAAATTGTCCTCATTTGCTAACTACAGCTAAAACATTGCTTGTAGAGATCATAAAGAAATCATACATTTGAAATGTGTTAAAATGTTAAAGAAGTCATGCATATGAAATGAGTGTTAAAGTGATCATCGGAAGTTGCAAAGCCAGTAATGGACAACAAATGAATGATTAAGTTTTTATTGGAGGCTGCAAAGCCATTATGGTTACTGCTTGAATGTTATGGATACTAGTGAAGGTTGTAAAGCCATTGTATGTATTTAGTGAATGTTAAGGTTATCACTGGAGATTGTAAAACCAATATTAATTATAGATTGAATATAAATTCATTAATATTTGTGTGTAGCTATAAGATTTATCCCTGAAATTACTCTTCCAGTCTGGTCCAACCTGATTTTGATGAATGCCAATATATCCTAGTTAGGTTTACTAATGGGCACTGGAGGTTTCTCAACTACAGATTCTCTGCAATTTCTACTTGTTTCATCGTAGTGCTTTTGATAATAAGTGAATTCAACTTGTTGGATATTGAACTGCCACTTGTCTTATGATGATGATGTGACAGCTGGAATGACTGTAGAAGTTTCTTCGGTTAATTTTTATAAGGAATTTTCTGTTTTGATATTGTCATATTTGCTTGAATGAGTGAGAGCAGATGTAGAAGACTGTCACATCAATGCTTCTAACTTAAAATGTAGATGAATGTTTATAGAATAGTGCCAGTATTGATTATGTTCAGTGTGTAGGGTAAGGCGACAGTTTAGGGAATATGATTATGTTAAAGAATGAATATGGAATCATATTAGTATAGATGTATCATAAGAGACCATAATGTGTTGAGGAGATTCTGTGTGGATTGTTCAGCCATTAATACCCAAGATTTCTAAGGATATATTACTTTATTTTAAGGATATATTACTTTACTTTCAGTCATATGCAGGGAGTAGAATACATGCTCCTGCATACCCAAGAGCCAATTCTCTATATTATTCGCAAGCAACACCGTTACTCCCCAACTCAGGTCACTCCTCTTGCTAACTACCACATCATTGGGGGACAGGTGTTTCAGACACCAGACTTAGGCTCAATCATCAACTCTAGAGTGGTAAGCTGATTGTTGAATTTTGTATGGCTAATTTATTTATGCTGTTGTTTTTTTTATATCAAGGAAATTCTTATGCTTTGTTTTTTGTTGTAGCCAAGGCCACTTACTTATTACAAAATACATGAAAACATTATTTTATGACTGAGCATAGTGAATCATCACAGGTAATGATCAAGTCTTGTTTGGAAGAAATCAGAAAATGCAAGTAAACAAACATCACCCAAGTCACACCCACCAAAAGATGGTGTTAATCCACCTCAAGGCATTTTCACCCATCAAGAAGCAGATCTCATGTGTTTAAGATATCATTAAGACATATCTTAGGTGTAGGGCTCGTGTATATCTTGCTTACTTTCAGAACTCTCGACTGAACTAGAGCTATGGTACTGAGATCCATAAAGCTTCGTAAGGCTTTATGAGAGATATTTTGAATTATATTAAGGGTGTATTGAGTGGGAATCATCAGCTCAACAGCTGTTCCTTATTTCCCTTCAGTACCTGATCGCTAAATGTTTAGCTATTGTCTTTATTGTGATGTCAGTTTATAGATTATTGATGTAGAAAACTTTTTCAGATATGATACCCATTTGTACAGTATAGTTATTCACAGCTGTGTAACAGTTACAGAATTAAAGTTCATGCACTTGAATGAATGGGGTCAGTGTCATTTTTCATCATCTCTTCCAAGATGGGCAGATTTAGAACCTGTAACTCAGCCATCTTAATTCTGGGATCATCCTTGTTGGGTAGGAAAGAACTCAGTTCCTTATTCTTTGTGTATCATAGAAGGCAAATAAAGGATGTTGGAGCAGGGGGCTGGAAGCCCTCCCCCTCCTTCCTTCCTTCTAAAGACGAAACAGAAGAAGGAGCCGAGCATTGAGTGCTCATCCTGCTTGGAGGCCCAGGCTGAGAAGAGAGATAGGTAATATGTTTGGGGAAAGAAACTTGGACGTTCTGGCTCAGAATTAAACAAAGCTCAGAGAATGTTTAACTTCATGTGTTTGATTTCTTTTTGTTTTGTTATTTTTGATAGAAACTGCTTTTTAAACATCCTTCCTAAATTTTGATATTGTTTCTCTTTTTTCACCTACTGCAACACTTGTTGGAAAGTTGTTGATGTTTTTAGTTGATTTTATTTTTTGTTTTATAAATGTCTGGAAATATCTTTCCTTATGAGCTTTTCTTGTAAACAGTTAGCAGCAGTAAGTGAATTAAACAGCGCCTTCACAGAAATGCAGTCATACTCTCACTACCATCCTTCACGTGGATATTGGTGGCAGTTTCGAAACCAAGCAGAACATGTTGAACAGCAAAAAAAAGAGAAGGAGAAGAAAGTGAGTAGCATGTGAATAGTTTATAAGTTAATAACAGTGTTCAGGTGTGAATTGTCATATCTTTTAAACTGACATTATAGGAGTAATGTAGCATTTTGGGATTTTTAGAATGCTTCAGTCTCTTCCATGGCATGAGCATGTATTTACTGGTACTCTCTGAGCATTCCATATGACACCATATGTATGCATGTATTCATACATGTTAGATTATCGTTACTAATTGCTTACTTACTTATTTGTCTTCAGCTCCCATGTAGGCTTTTAGCTTATCGGTGAGATCATGGGAGTTGTTCCCACTCTCTGCATTTTTTAAATTTCCTTCAAATGTTTTAAGGGATGGCGCATCTGCAGGTTGAATTATATCCTTGTCAGTGTTCATTAATGTTCAGCTTTCTGCTTCATATGTTATTGAGTAAGGATAGACCTAGAAAACTTATTTTTTGCTTTTGTATGTACTTATGGATCTTTTGGTACTGGATATAGGGCACATACGCTTTTACTTTTTTTTTTTTTTTTTTTTTTTTTTATACTTTGTCGCTGTCTCCCGCGTTTGCGAGGTAGCGCAAGGAAACAGACGAAAGAAATGGCCCAACCCCCCCCCCATACACATGTACATACACACGTCCACACACGCAAATATACATACCTACACAGCTTTCCATGGTTTACCCCAGACGCTTCACATGCCTTGATTCACTCCACTGACAGCACGTCAACCCCTGTATACCACATCGCTCCAATTCACTCTATTCCTTGCCCTCCTTACACCCTCCTGCATGTTCAGGCCCCGATCACACAAAATCTTTTTCACTCCATCTTTCCACCTCCAATTTGGTCTCCCTCTTCTCCTCGTTCCCTCCACCTCCGACACATATATCCTCTTGGTCAATCTTTCCTCACTCATTCTCTCCATGTGCCCAAACCATTTCAAAACACCCTCTTCTGCTCTCTCAACCACGCTCTTTTTATTTCCACACATCTCTCTTACCCTTACGTTACTTACTCGATCAAACCACCTCACACCACACATTGTCCTCAAACATCTCATTTCCAGCACATCCATCCTCCTGCGCACAACTCTATCCATAGCCCACGCCTCGCAACCATACAACATTGTTGGAACCACTATTCCTTCAAACATACCCATTTTTGCTTTCCGAGATAATGTTCTCGACTTCCACACATTTTTCAAGGCTCCCAAAATTTTCGCCCCCTCCCCCACCCTATGATCCACTTCCGCTTCCATGGTTCCATCCGCTGACAGATCCACTCCCAGATATCTAAAACACTTCACTTCCTCCAGTTTTTCTCCATTCAAACTCACCTCCCAATTGACTTGACCCTCAACCCTACTGTACCTAATAACCTTGCTCTTATTCACATTTACTCTTAACTTTCTTCTTCCACACACTTTACCAAACTCAGTCACCAGCTTCTGCAGTTTCTCACATGAATCAGCCACCAGCGCTGTATCATCAGCGAACAACAACTGACTCACTTCCCAAGCTCTCTCATCCCCAACAGACTTCATACTTGCCCCTCTTTCCAGGACTCTTGCATTTACCTCCCTAACAACCCCATCCATAAACAAATTAAACAACCATGGAGACATCACACACCCCTGCCGCAAACCTACATTCACTGAGAACCAATCACTTTCCTCTCTTCCTACACGTACACATGCCTTACATCCTCGATAAAAACTTTTCACTGCTTCTAACAACTTGCCTCCCACACCATATATTCTTAATACCTTCCACAGAGCATCTCTATCAACTCTATCATATGCCTTCTCCAGATCCATAAATGCTACATACAAATCCATTTGCTTTTCTAAGTATTTCTCACATACATTCTTCAAAGCAAACACCTGATCCACACATCCTCTACCACTTCTGAAACCGCACTGCTCTTCCCCAATCTGATGCTCTGTACATGCCTTCACCCTCTCAATCAATACCCTCCCATATAATTTACCAGGAATACTCAACAAACTTATACCTCTGTAATTTGAGCACTCACTCTTATCCCCTTTGCCTTTGTACAATGGCACTATGCACGCATTCCGCCAATCCTCAGGCACCTCACCATGAGTCATACATACATTAAATAACCTTACCAACCAGTCAACAATACAGTCACCCCCTTTTTTAATAAATTCCACTGCAATACCATCCAAACCTGCTGCCTTGCCGGCTTTCATCTTCCGCAAAGCTTTTACTACCTCTTCTCTGTTTACCAAATCATTTTCCCTAACCCTCTCACTTTGCACACCACCTCGACCAAAACACCCTATATCTGCCACTCTGTCATCAGACACATTCAACAAACCTTCAAAATACTCATTCCATCTCCTCACATCACCACTACTTTTACTATATTCCCTTATTATTTTCATTATTTCATTTTATCAAATTCATCAACATTCATTGAGCTTATAGTCAGCATCTCTGCTTTATCAGGATTCATCTTCAAACCAGCTAATCTCAGGCATTCATCCCTACAAGTTAGGGCTCTTTCTGATTTCTTTTTGTTGTTACTCCAGTGTATTACATCATCTGCATATTCCATGGTATCTTCTTAGACGTATCCATGTGTGCATTTGATAACAGGGGACAGATCACATTTCCTTGTCTTACACAACATGAACATGCACTGCTGTTTTTGATTTACCCATAATTTCTCACTCATCTTCAGGTACTTCCACAGTTTATTTCTTGGTATTAGATTTAAGCTTTCTTTCAAATCTTTGAAGGCAATGAATAAGCTTTTGCTAAATTCCTATGATTTTTCTTTCTGTTTGAAATTTATGTCTGAAATGTTTATATCTTTCTTGTACCTAAATTATACTTCTTTCAGCTAAGGCTATATAACATTCCTTGCTGTCGTCTTTACAGTTTTCTTATGGAGTTTAGCTTTATTACTTGTGAGTGATGTTTTTTATGTCTAATTGCTTTAGCTGCTTCATTGAGGTAGCATCAGAAACAGATGAACTGTGCCCTTATTTGCACACAGCTAGTCTCTAGCTGTTATGTATAATATACCAAAAACAGATATTACCATCCACAGCCAAGCTTTTCTTCATTTTGTTCACTGCTTCATATGACATGGTTCAATCCATTAACACCACTGGCCCCCCATGTACCTTATCACTCCATTTTTTTTTTATCCATTACATGCTTCTTATCCTCCAGACTGTTTAGGCCCTGATACCCCAAAGCCTTCTTCACAACATCTTTCCATTTACTTCTCTGTCTTCCTATCCCAGTTGCTCCTTCCACTTCCAATATGTAGGTCCTTTTAGTCATTCTTTCTTTCCTCAACCTCTCCATATGCCCAAACTACTTTGACACATCCTGGTCAGCCCTCTCAATCATAGAATTGTGCTCTCAGCCACACATCTTTCTAACACTGTCATTCCTTATAAGATCAACCTGACTCACACCACATATCATCCTCAAGCCTTTCATTTCCAACACATCCAACCTTTTCTTTTGCATTTAGAGCCCAAGACTCATATCTGGACAACACTGTCAAGGCTAGTGTATTGTACCTTCAGACATATCCATCTTTGCCTCTATAGACAATGACCTCTCTTTCCACGTGCTCCTCTATGAACTCAGAACCTTGGCTCCTTCCTCCACCCCATGATTCACTATAGCTTTCAGGATTGCACTTGCTGCCACATCTATTCCCAGGTACCTGAAACCCTCCATTTTTCCGGTATCCTCTCCATTCTTAGTGACATTCAAACCATCTTGTCTCACTCTCCAGCTGCACATTATTTCCTCATGGTTATTTACATTTACTCTCACCATTCTTCTTTAACACAATCTCCCAGACTCTGAGACTAGCTTCTGGAATTTTTTTCTGGAGTGTGCCACCATAACTTTGTTATCTGCAAACATCAGACAACTCCCATTCCCCCTCAACCTCAGCTTACTGCAGACCCACTACTTGCACCAAGACCCTTGCATTTACCTCCCTCACCATTTCATGAATAGATTGAATAGCCATAGTGACATCAAATATCCTTTATGTAAACCCACCTTCACTGGCAGTGATTCACCCTTTTCCCTTCCTACACACACATATGCCATACCCTCTCTGTAAAAACAACTCACTGCTTGTTGCAATAGGTATATTACCATCCATCATGTTTATTTGTATCACCTTCCACAAGTCTCTTCTGTCAACCCTATCATATGTTTTCTCTGGATCCATAACTATCACATACAAGTCATTGTCTCTTTTCAGGTATTTTTCACACAAATCTTTTAAAACAAATATCTGGTCCGACACTTCTTGTTCCTGCCTACAACCAGATTGCTTCTCCTCATTCATATTCTATACATGTACTATCAACTTTTCAAATACCTCTCTGTTTTACACCTTACCAGGTTTACTTAAAACACTTATGTCTGTAATTTGAGCATTCATTTTTGTTCCCTGTGCTTTTATACATGGGCACTATGTATATGTGCCAGTCCTCAGACATTTTACCTCGAACCATAATGAAAAACCTAGAGTTTCAACATTGCACATGTTTGTGAGGCAAAAAGAATAAGACAGCAATCTGAACCATGGAAGGAGAATGTGGCAGCCACTTACTAATGATATACCATGATAATTTTTACACTTTCTTGATTCTTCTGTTCCTTTATATAAAGGCACTTTTACCACACTCTTTTGCCCCAGTCTTCAAATCTTTTTCCTTCTCTCCCTGCTTTGTTCACAAATTTGGAAGTACTTTCTTGGAAACATTTTTCTCTTCAGTGAATGAGTTCTATAGGTATGTTATCAAATCCAGGAGATTTGCCATTTTTCATTTTCCTCATTGTTTTCTCAAGCTTTAACCTCAAGATGGAATCTCCTTGTCTTCTCTCTCTCGAGTTTAGCTTGTTGTAGATCTTTTAAGATATTCTGTTCACCTTGTTTTCATCTCCATTTTATTCTCAGTTTCAACCTGTATGTTATACTGTAATTTTCTGTATGCTGCTACCAGTCCATAATTTGTTTTCTTCATGTTGTCTTAAATCTTCTAGGAAAACTCAGTTTCCTCCTAGTTTGTGCCTTTATCTTACTTTTTTGCGTTCTGCTTTATTTCTTGCTGTTACTCAATTTAACCTTGTTTCAAGTGTTTTATGACTTTCTAATTTTCATTGTATTTACATGTCTCATTTCTTCCTTCACTCATTTTGTCCACTATTAGGTATGCCTTTTCTTATTTCCACCTACCAATTTGATTCTCATTATTTCATCTACAACCTTGGAAAAAATTTGCTTTACTTTACTGCAATTTTCCTATTCTTTTTCTCTTATCTTTGCCAACCTTGAATTTAGATTCTCTTTGTGTCTGTTTGGTCTATGGATCTTTAAGAACTGGTCATGAAAGTATTTTTTTGTTTGTTTGTTTGTAGAATTTCATCCTACACTCTTAATTGTCTCCCTCTACTAATTTGTGATAAGATTGTACTGATACTCCTTGTATTGCTTCAATATCTTTTACATCACGTTTATCATATGTACTTAGAGTAAGATAGATGTATGGTTAAAGATGTTACAGTACTTCCATCTGATATTATGGCATAGTCAGTAAGTGATTTTGATTAAGCTGTCGTGTATTTTTCTTTTGTATGTAACTTTTGTTTCTTTTTTATTTGATGTGTAGAAAGAAACCATTCATGATCTGAAGATTGTTTTTTTTACATGATTTACGTTCCTTACACCAAATGGCCCCAAGTTAATTTCTCTTCCATCATTCCCTTATCATCTTTACCAATAAATCTCTTTTCAGCATATGAGTCATCTCAGTATGATCTGTAATATTTCCACAAAATTTCTCATGTCTTTGTTGTGGTGTGAACACTTAATACTTGCCATGTATGATATTCCTTGGTTTCAGTATTCAAAATTTAGAGCAGATCATCAGTCTTTCATGTATTAGTTTGTTGTTTTATGTGTAAGATGAGTCTTCGGCTTCCTGTCTCTTCTAAGTCTTTGGCTTCCTGTCACTGCCACTCATAGAATTATCCTTCAAGTCGAATGCCCCTACATTAGCTCAAAACCTCCACCAAATGTTTCCACTCCTCTTCTTGTAGTCTTAATGAATTATGTTGGATTTTGGTCACACATGTTATATTACTTATGCCATTAATGTCATTGACATGTATGTAGCTGGAGCTGAATTACTTAGCTGTGCATATATATGTATGTGTACTAAGAACTTTACATTTTGGTCAGTGGCAGTAATAGGACATATGGTTAATGATACTAACTCCTCTAGGCTGGGCAAGGTAAGCGAGAAGAGCCAGCGTCAGTATTTCAACATCGACGAGTAGGCGCTTTGCTGGAAGACCTCCAGCTCAAGTTTCCGTACAAGTTCCCATCCCAGGCACAGCAACCAGCACAGCAGCAGCAGCAACAGCAGCAGCCACAACAACAGCAACAGCAGCAGCAGCAGCAGCAGCCACAGCAGCAGCAGCAACAACAACAACAACAAACTCAGCCCCAACAGCAAACACAACAGCAAACACAACAACAAACACAGCAGCAGGATGGAGTGAAGACAGGTAAAGTTTTGATTTGTAGTTATGTAAAAGAAAACATGCATTAATGAATAACATTGTTTGTAAGTGGTTTGTGATACAGAGTTTTGTTTAGATATTTGTTAGATTAGAACAGGGTTATTTATTGTACTTGTTCGCCATTTCCCACATCAGCAAGGTAGTGCCAGGAAACAGACAAAGAATGACACATCTACTCATATACACATATATATATATGCGTAAATGCCCATACTGTACATATACATACACATACTTATACATATCAAATTATTCACATGTGCACTCACATACACAAACCTATACTTACATACACATGTACATATTCATACCTGCTTGCCTTCAATCCTTTCCTGGTGCTACCCTGTCCCACAGGAAACAGCATCGCTATCCTCTGCTTCAGTGAGGTAGCACCAGGAAAACAGACAAAAAAGGCCACATTCGTTCACACTCAGTCTCTAGCTGTCATTCGTAATGCACCGAAACCACAGCTCTCTATCCATATCCAGGCCCCACAAACCTTTCCATGGTGTACCCGAGACATTGTTCCAGTTTACTCTATTCCTTGCATTCCTCTCACCCTCCTGTATGTTCTTGCCCCCCTGGTCGTTGAAAATCTTTTTCACTCCATCCTTCCACCTCCAATTTGGTCTCCCGCTTCTCCTTGTTCCCTCCACCTCTGACACACATATCCTCTTTGTCAACCTTTCCTCACACATTCTCTCCATATGTCCATACCATTTCAACATACCTTCTGCTCTCCTTTTATTACCACACATCTCTCTTACCCTTTCAGTACTTACTTGATCAAACCACCTCACACCACATATTGTCTTCAAACATTTCATTTCCAACACATCCACCCTCCTCCGTACAACCCTATCTATAGCCCATGCCTCGCAACTATATGATATTGTTGGAATTACTATTCCTTCAAAATGCCTGATTTTGCTCTCCCAGATGATGTTTTCCCTTTCCACACATTCTTCATCACTCCCAGAACCTTTGCCCCCTCCCCCACCATGTGACTCACTTCTGCTTCCATAGTTCCATTTGCTGCTAAGTCCACTCCCAGATATCTAAAACACTTCACCTCCAGTTTTTCTCTATTCAAACTAACATCCCAACTAACATGTCCCTAAACCCTGCAGAACCTAATATCCTTGCTGTTATTCATATTTGCTCAAGTTTCTCCTTTCACACACTTTTCCAGATTCAGTCACTAACCTCTGCAGTTTCTTACTTGAATCAGCCTTCTCATCCCCAGCAGACTGCATGCTCGCCCCTTTCTACTTGCATTTACCTCCCCAACCACCCCATGCATAAACAAATTAAACAACCATGGAGACATGACACACCCCTGTCACAGACCATCATTTACTGGGGACCAATCACTCTCCTTTCTTCCTATTTGGACACATGCCTTACCTCCTAGATAAAAAGTTTTCACTGCTTCTAGTAGCTTACTTCTCACACCTTACACTCTTAAGACCTTCCACAAAGCATCCCTATCAGTCCTATCATATGCCTTCTCCAGATCTATAAATGCCACATACAAATTCATCTGTTTTTTCAAATATTACTCACACACATTCTTCAAAGCAAACACCTGATCCACACATCCTCTACCACTTCAGAAACCACACTGCTCCTCCCCAATCTGATACTCTGTACATGGCTTCACCCTCTGTAGTTTAAACACTCAACTTTATCCCTTTTGCCTTTGTACAATAGCACTATACATGCATTCCGCTAATCCTCAGGCACTTCGCCATGATCCATTTGTACTCTTAGATATCCTTACCAATCAAACAAGGTAAAGTTTTAAAATTCTGCCCATCATGTTAGATCAGTGAGTGGTAGCTCAGAAGTGAGTTCCTTACAGTTTTATTTAGTGCACAGGTCTGTGCTTAGATATAAAAAAAAATTTGTTTAACAATTATGAGCTGAAAGGTGGCATAGTTAAATTTTTTCTTTGTAAGTTTCAAGGGACTACCCACATTTAGAAGTTAATTCAGTTTATTATTTAATGTCTTTTTGGTTTCAGAACCTGATATGACATTGTGTAAACAGGTGACTGTTCCCACATCATGTAGATTGTAATATATTTTGTAATTTATTGTTTCATAGTTAAGGTGCATTTTATATCATCTAAAGTTTGTTTTGCAAAATTTTGGACATTGTTCCCCCTAAGCCATATGTGGGGAGTTGGGATTACCCATGGCTTATCATATTTAATCCAGTTTTTCTATGCCAACTACCCATTTATTTTGTCCCTAACCCACCTGAGGATTCTGATCCCTATACACTTAGATTCAATCCCTTGTACCAGAACTGCTAAAGCACACTCGGTTAGCTCCTTCCAAAATCTATCTATCTGTATCTCTGATACCTGTTCCCAACTGGAGCTCCCTCAGGGGGGTGGCCACAATAATAATCTCCATGACTAGTGAACTCCAGTGCCACTGAGCCTTTTGTGCCTCACCTCTAACAGGCCACTGGCAGAGGTCAACTCTAGTGCAGTGTTTGCAGAGGCTTTAACCTAATGTTTCTACTCACTACTTCTCCTTAATGCTCCTGCCTAATGTTCCTATCTACTAGCGTTTCTACCTAATGCTTCTGCCGACATGTTCCTGCCAACTACTAATATCTATTGCTCCATACATTTTACCAAAAGCCAGGGCTAGCACATAATGCTCACCTCCCAAAATATACTCCCTTGATTTTCACCTCTCTTGCTGTTATGTGCATAAGTAGTTATAGTCATTCACTACTTTTAGCAAAGTTGTATTCTGACCCCCTATCTCTCATGAACTCCCATACACTCATTGACATAATTCCACAGTTCCTTCATCGGAAGTGCTAGCCATTCCTTCACTCTTGTCCTCTCATGAACTCTGGACTTTACTCTTTCTCTGCAACTCTGTTGTGTACAGCACCAACACATCCAAGGTTCTCTCCTCAGTTGTACCACCTGTTTCCCTTCTTGTAGACACCTCAACTTGAGGACAAATAATGGTTTGGCTTTCTCTTGTGTTGCTGTTTTTGAAAAGTGACAATAAGGGGAGGAGGGTCTCCAGGCTCTTGCTCCTGCCCTTGTAGTTGCCCATACAACATGCTGGAAATACATGGGCTGCTCTTTCACCCCCTTATCCCAAAGGGTAAAGGAGATTTTTTATTTTAAGTAAGGAATCATTTGAGGCATGTGTAATCAAGTGTTATGTGAGAAATAGAGAGAGAGAGAGAGAGAGAGAGAGAGAGAGAGAGAGAGAGAGAGAGAGAGAGAGAGAGAGAGAGAGAGAGAGAGAGAGAGAGACTGTTTGTTTGTAGGCATGCCTTCCAGTAGCTCTTATTGTAGGTGAGGCTGAAGGAAAGGCAGCAACTTGGCTCAGGAGTGGAGAACGATAGCCATTGTCACTGCTTGCATTGCACAGTTGGTAATACCTTAGTTGTTGCCTCCCTAGGTCCTATATGTAGCACAGTAATATTATGATGGCATTAATGCAGCATGAAATATAATGTATTTTTTCTTTGCTACATAGAAGACAGCAAAGCTGACATAAAATTGGAAGTAAAGACTGAACCAAAAGTTGAGATCAAGACAGAGCCATCATCTCAGCCAGCCACACAACGTTCCACCAAGCCACCCCCAGAGAAGAGACAACGCACTGGGCCATAATGTTTTCAATTAATAGATTATTCATTGATATTTATAAGAATATTATTGAAAAATGTACTAGATTGTTTTCATGTAAAAATGCTCTGTTTTGACTTTTTTTTTTTTATATAAGAACACCAAACAAACATTGACACTGTTGCATACCTGTATATTTTAGACCTGTATATTTCAAAGCAAACACTATAGTTAACATTAGGAATGTTTTCTTGTAATGAGGATATGACTCGTGTCTTTCTTGTTATGAGGACTTACCTGCTAAATATAATCATATAGTCTCATCTTGAATAGGTCTGTCGCTCTGGCATTCATATCATGAGCAGGTACCTCATTTCAGTGTTTTAATGGCCCTATTTGTAAAAAAGAATATATGTCCTTACATGAGGGTAAGATTTTTTCCTCTTTGCCTAAGCCAATTTGCTTCTGGTTATCAGATCCTTGGCTATTTTGAACAGTGTCTTGATAATGGTGTTATTGAATTTATTGAATACTTCTTGAGGCTGTGTGTACCTTAGCCACTTGATTGAATAGGGATTGGAGTGATGTGTATATATTTATGTATTTATTTATTAAACTTGATTGCCGTTTCCCACATCAGCGAGGTAGCACCAGGAAACAGACGAAGAATTGCCCATCCACTTATATACACATACTTATACATAAATGCCCACTTACTTACGTATACATACATATTCATGTCAGCATACACATGTATACATACATATTTATTTATTTATTTATTTATTTATTTTACTTTGTCGCTGTCTTCCGCGTTTGCGAGGTAGCGCAAGGAAACAGACGAACGAAATGGCCCAACCCACCCCCATACACATGTATATACATACACGTCCACACACGCAAATATACATACCTATACATCTCATTGTACAAATATATATACACACACAGACACATACATATATACCCATGCACACAATTCACACTGTCTGCCTTTATTCATTCCCATCGCCACCTCGCCACACATGGAATACCATCCCCCTCCCCCCTCATGTGTGGGAGGTAGCGCTAGGAAAAGACAACAAAGGCCCCATTCGTTCACACTCAGTCTCTAGCTGTCATGCAATAATGCCCGAAACCACAGCTCCCTTTCCACATCCAGGCCCCACACAACTTTCCATGGTTTACCCCAGACACTTCGCATGCCCTGATTCATTCCACTGACAGCACGTCAACCCCGGTATACCACATCGATCCAGTTCACTCTATTCCTTGCCCGCCTTTCACCCTCCTGCATGTTCAGGCCCCAATCACTCAAAATCTTTTTCACTCCATCTTTCCACCTCCAATTTGGTCTCCCACTTCTCCTCGTTCCATCCACCTCTGACACATATATCCTCTTTGACAATCTTTCCTCACTCATTCTCTTCATGTGACCAAACTATTTCATACATACATATACATACACATATACATATATACACTTATACAAATTCATACTTGCTTGCCCTCATCCATTCCTGGTGCCACCCCATCCCACAGGAAACGGCATAACTACCCCTCCTCTTCAGCGAGGTAGTACTAGGAAAACAGACAAAAAAAAAAAAAGCCACATTTATTCACACTCAGTCTCTAGCTGTCATATGTAATGCACTGAAACCACAGTTCCCTATTGATATCCTGGCCCCAGAGACTTTCCATGGTTTACCCCAGATGTTTCACATGCCTTGGTTCAGTCCATTGACAGCATGTCCCTTGCTATACCACATTGTTCCAATTCACTCTATTCCTTGCACACCTTTCACCCTCCTGTATGTTCATGCCCTATTGCTCAAAATCTTTTTCACACCATCTTTCCACCTTCATTATGGTCTCCTGCTTCTCCTTGTTTCCTCCACCTCTGACACATATATCCTCTTTCTCAACCTTTCCTCACTCATTCACTCCTATTTCCAAACTATTTCAATACACCCTTTTCTGCTCTCTCAACTTCACTCTTTTTATTACCACACATCTCTCTTACCCTTTCATTACTTAGTCGATCAAATCACCTCACACCCCATGTTTTCCTCAAACATTTCATTTCCAACACATCCACCCTCATCTGGACAACCCTATCTATTAGCCCATGACTCACAACCATATAATATTGTTGGAATTACTATACCATCAAACATACCCATTTATGCTCTCTAAGATAATGTACTCTCTTTCCACACATTCTTGTTTACAGAACCTTTGCCCCTTTCCCCACCCTGTGACTCACTTCTGCTTCCATAGTTCCATTCCCTGCTAAGTCCACTCCCAGATATCTAAAACACTTCACCTCCTCCAATTTCTCTCCTTTCCAACTTACATCCCAACTAACTTGTCTCTCAACCCTGCTGCACCTAATAACCTTGCTCTTATTCACATTTACTCTCAACTTACTCCTTTCACACACTTTTCCAAGTTCAGTCACCAACCTCTGCAGTTTCTCACTTGAATCAGCCATCAGTGCAGTATCATTGGCGAACAACAACTGACTCACTTCCCAGGCCCTCTCATCCCCAACGGACTGCATACTTGCTCATATCTCCAAAACTCTTGCATTTACCTCCATAACCATCCCATTCATAAACAAATTAAACAACCATAGAGACATCACACACCCCTGTTGCAGACTGACCTTCACTGAGAACCAACCACTCTCCTCTCTTCCTACTTGCACACATGCTTTACATTCTTGATAAAAACTTTTCACTGCTTCTGGTAGCTTACCTCCCATGCCATATACCCTTAAGACCTTCCACAAAGCATCTCTGTCAACCCTATCATATGCCATCTCCAGATCCATAAATACTACATACAAATCCATCTGTTTTTCTAAACATTTCTCACACATTCTTCAAAGCAGACACCTGATCCACACATCCTCTACCACTTCTGAAATCACACTGCTCCTCCCCAATCTGATGGGCTGTATGTGCCTTCACTCTCTCAATCAATATCTTCCCATACAACTTTCCCATAATACTCAACAAACTTATGCCTCTGTAGTTTGAACACTCATCTTTATCCCCTTTGCCTTTGTACATTGGCACTATAAATGCATTTTGCCATCCTCAACAGGCTGAATCTTATATGTGAGGCAGTTGGGGGAAACCATGGAAAGGTTCATAAGGCTTGGTTTTGGTGCATTGCACATAACAGCTAGAGATCTGATGTGAGCAAATGTGGCCCTTCTGTTTCTGATGCTACCTCACTAATGCAGGAAGCAGTTAACAATTATTATGTTTGGGTTGGGGTGTTGTGCAAAGTGAGGAGTCATGAAGATTGGTTTGGTGAAGAACGAATGAGTGTTGAAAGTCTTGTGTAAGATGAACCATGGCAAGGCAGCTGGAGTTGATGGTATTGTATTTGAATTTAGTAAGAAAGAGGGTGACTGTGTTGTTGATAGGTTGGTAAGAATATTCATTGTACAGATTATGTTGAGGTGCTTAAGGATTGGCAGAATGCATGTTTAATACTATTGTGTAAAGGTAAGGGGGATAAGGGTAAGTGGTCAAACTACAGAGGTATAAGTTTGTCGAGTATACCTGGTAAGTTGTGCAGGAGGGTATTGATTGAGAGGGTGAAGGCATATACAGAGCATCAGATCGGGGAGGAGCAGGGTGGTTTCAGATGTAGTGGAGGATGTGTGGATCAGGTTTTTGCTTTACAGAATGTGTGTGTGAGAAATACTTAAAAAAAAAAAAGCAGATGGATTTGTATGTGAAATTTATGGATCTGGAGGAAGTATATGACAGGGCTGATAGAGATGCTTTGTGGAAGGCCTTAAGAATATATGATGTGGCAGGAAAGCTGCAAGAAGCGGTGAGAAACTGCATTAGTTAGTGATTGAATTTGGAAGTGTGTGAATGGAGAAACTTGAGCATAAGTATGAATGAATGCAAGGTTATTTGGCTTAATAGGCCTTAGGGGCAGGTTAGTTGGGATGTGAGTTTGAATGGAGGAAGTGAAATGTTTTAGATGTCTGAGAGTGGATATGGCAGCGAATGGAATCATGGAAGCATAAGTGAGCCATAGGCTGTGGAATGGGGTGGGGGGTGTTAAAGGTCTTGGGAGCACTGAAGAACATGTGGAAAGACAGAGTAAAAAAAATGGGTATGTTTGAAGGAATAGTAGTCACAACGATATTATATAGATGCAAAACATGGGCTATAGATAGGGCTGTGTGGATGAGGGTGGATGTGTTGGAAATTAAATGTCTATCTGTCTGTATCTCCGATACATATTCCCACCTGGAACTCTTTCAAGGGGGTGGCCATGGCAACAGTCTCCATAACTAGTGAACTCCAGTGCCACTTCTTAGCCTTTAGCACCTCACCCTTAACAGGCCACTGGCAGAGGGCAACTCTAGCATGATGTTTTCAGAGGCTCCTACCTAATGTTCCTACTGAGTACTTCTACGTAATGCTTATGCCTAATGCTCCTACCCGCTACTTCTACCTCATTTATTTATTCATGATTTATATTTTATTTTGCTTTGTCGCTGTCTCCTGCTTTAGCGAGGTAGCGCAAGGAAACAGACGAAAGAATGGCCCAACCCGCCCACATACACATGTATATACATACACGTCCACACACGCAAATATACATACCTATACATCTCAATGTACACATATATATACACACACAGACATATACATATATACACATGTACATAATTCATACTGTCTGCCTTTATTTGTTCCCATTGCCACCTCGCCACACATGGAATAACAACCCCCTCCCCCTTCATGTGTGCGAGGTAGCGCTAGGAAAGACACCAAAGGCCCCATTCATTCACACTCAGTCTCTAGCTGTCATGTAATAATGCACCGAAACCACAGCTCCCTTTCCACATCCAGGCCCCACACACTTTCCATGGTTTACCCCAGACGCTTCACATGCCCTGGTTCAATCCATTGACAGCACGTCGACCCCGGTATACCACATCGTTCCAATTCACTCTGTTCCTTGCACGCCTTTCACCCTCCTGCATGTTCAGGCCCCGATCACCCAAAATCTTTTTCACTCCATCTTTCCACCTCCAATTTGGTCTCCCACTTCTCGTTCTACCTCATATTTCTACATAATGTTCCTGCCTAAAAGTTCCTACGTACAACTTCTGTTTATTGCTCCTACCATTTAGCTAAAAGGTAAGGGAGGGTTGGCAGTTGGAGTTAGTGTGGGTTCTAGTTAGAGTGTGCCAAGTTCTTGCCAGCGGATCAGTTTCACAGCCACTGTTATGCACCAATCTGTGCTACTTGTGTGTATACCTGCTAATGTGATTTTTCTCCAACCCGTTGTGTTTGTTATAATGGGATCCAAACATTTAGCAACATATTCACCTAATACAGAACCATGAGTTAAAGGGAAGTGAACCTCTCTCACCTTAGAAATGAAGCAAAAAATCTTAAAACACACTGATGCTGGTGAGGGAGCATCAGCACTTGAGTGTGCTTACAACCTGAATGAATATACAATATACAACATAAAGGGGAATGCAGAGAAAATTCAAAGTGCTTTGGTCCACTCTACTCCACTGTTTGCCAAGGTAACCACAAGGGTTAGAAATCCACCTATGGGGAAGATGGAAAAAATTTTACGATTTACGTAAATCATGAGACGAACAAAAGTAGTCTTGATAACCTTCAATTCAGGTTTAGAATTGTGAAGATTTTTGAGCATTTATGGAAAGATGACAGTGTGATGGAGCCACAGCCATTTCAAGCAAGTAAAGGGTGCCTAGCTAGGTTTATCTGATGTCAGAAGCTACATAATGTGAAGGTGACTGTAGAATCTGCCAGTGCTAGCATGCCTGTGAAGCTGCTGTATACAAACCATTGTTCTCTATGATTATTGCTTCAATTTATGCAATTTCTCTTTGTGTGAGGGTTTTGTAGAATATAACCCCCACCTAAAGCAAGGGATGGGCATACATAGTGTAAGGAAAATGAATGAAGAGTAGATTTATTCAGGAATTACATGTATTCATTATGTACAACAAGTAGATTCAGAATCTATACTTTGTTTTCCATACCTTCTCAACATTTGACCATGGTCTTTTGTTATCAGACTTTACCTGCTGGTGGTTATGCCATGAGTGACAATTCACCAGTGAAGCTGTATCCTCAAGGTAAAAACTCTTAAAAACTTCATCTCTAAGGAGTCTGTCCTCTCCCTCTTCCTGATTTTAGTGCAACCTTAAGCTGCAAGAACCCCCTAGTTATATCTGTGTATTAATGATAGTGTTGTGCATCTTTCTCTGTATGAATTACTTGTATTTATGTACATATGTATTTGTACTGGAAGTGGAAGGAATTTTACAGTTGCAGAGCCTCATCTCTTGAACGCTATTATCACACAGCCTTTTGAACTATAAGTGTGTCTGTGCAAAAGGTCCAAACCTTTGACCTCACCCATATTTGTTAGGTCAAATGTCAGTGATATCGAAGATGCATTTATGATGACCTCAAGAATGAAGATATGGGTTCAAGGTTGTCCTTGAATGCACTGAAGGTAAGACTGTGTGGAGATGTGGGTATAGAAGAGAATATTGAACCTAAGTCAGTTAAGATAAAGGGTATTGTGAAGATGTTGATGTGAAGGCCAGATTTGAATACAGCTTAGCAAAGATAAAGGTATTGTGAAGAAGATGGTGTAATGGAGATAAGAGGGTAAGGAAAATAAATTTAAAGTGAACATATGGTATAGTAATAATGAGGCCGTAGTAAAGAAGAGGTCATGGTGAAAGTTACATTGTCATAAATATAAGGGTGCATTGAAGATGTAGTTTAGCAAAGATGAGATTGCAGTGAAGATGGCATTTATTTTACTTGACCCCTAAGTTGAACCAGGCCATGTTAAAGGCCGGTCGAAGGAGCTGGTAATACTAATAATGATTAACTGCCTTATGTCACCAAGCATGGTCGCTTAATTGGCAGAATGTACTGATATATTTGTGTATCTCCATTTTGATTGGTTTTTTTCACTTTCAGCTTTTATAAACCCTTTACTACGTACTTCCCAGTATCATTATCTATATCTATGACGCCTGTTCCAGTTGGAACTCCATCAAAGAGGTGGCATTGGCAATAGTCACCAAAACTAAAGTAAATAAATCTAAGAATATGCGAGATTTAACGTTAATTGGTTCATGATCAGTATAGGTATAGAACAAGAACTGGTGACTTATCACTGATTTTACTGAAAGATATTTTGGTGAGTTCTTTTTTGTTTACCAGAATAGTTTATGGAATGATATTCCACTATCAGTCAAATTGTAGTTATTTTTGAGAAATAAGTAGAATCGATTTTGTATGTGGCTCAAATCTGTTTTCATATTGTCCTACTGTTAATCTTTCCTGTCTACCATCAGTCATTCTGAATGTATTATAAGGACCACAGTGGAAGTAAGTATCTGTGTATATGTGTCATCTCCGTTGAAATATTTGAATGTAATTTTTTTTATATATATATTGGCAAAAAAAACTCTACTCCCTACTCACTGAGGATACCATTAGGTGCCTAGGATGGTGCCTTTCAAAGTATAGAGATATTGTTATCTTTTAGGAAAGGTACGCTAAATGGCTGTCTTGTCTCATGCAGTACGGTAAATTACAGACGTTAATGTGAGTAATTTATATTCAAGTTTCCTACTTCATTTGTGCCATTCAGATAGAAACTACTTAACATAAAATTTGGTAAGTGTGTACTATGTAGAACTTATGCTAGCTCAGTTATGCCAGGGGTGATCTGATTTCTTTTGAAATACATTGTAGCATAAAATATCAGTTTGAAATAGTTTACCTGTAATGCTAGACAAAAAACAAGGTACGATTTGTGCTTTAAAGAAAACTAGTATAAATTTGTAGGGGTAGTATCTATAGATAAGATGTAATAAAAGAATATATGCTGACGTGCAAGATAAGTGCTGCTAGGATCTCTGAGCGTCTAGGAAGACTCCCAATTTCACGACTGATAGAGGAAATGTATCGAGTGGCAACTTATCTGCTTTCTTAACACTGTGGTTTGTGAAGGCTTAACGGCGAATAGGTAGTCACTGCATTTAAGTAAAGCTGAGTCCAATTTGTTTCCTTCTAAACAACTATTGAATAATATCGATACCACTAAGGTAATTGAGATAGAAATGAGATGGAATTAAAGCCACATGTACACAATTTAGGCGTAACGTTAGACCACGCTTACAGGGTGAGGAGAGTATTGCTTCTGACCTACTAAAAATTCACTCAAATTTATCTGCAGAAACATCCGCAATATTGATCTTAGATCTTAAAAGTTTTTTTGTCTCGGCTTTAATTCATTGTCATTTCAACTGTGTTTGTTTATCATGGTATGGTAATCTTTCCAAGAAACTATAGGGTATGATGGAAGGCAATATGCTTAGCGCTCTTCCTGGAACTCATATTGATTTTGATCAATCTAATATGGTTCGTACTCTCCCAGTATATTCTGAAGTGGAACAACTGAAATATGGACAAATGTATAGCATTATAAAGACCCAGAATACATGAGATATTACGTTAAGATGGTTCTATAATCAACACAGCTGTAGAGCGGTAGCAAGTGATTTTTTTTTCTTTTGTTCTGTGTTGGAAGCTCCGGACAAAAGTGGACATCAAGGCTGGGCCTTGTTTAAAATATAGTGAGGATTATAAAAGGGGGGGGGGGAAAGAAGAAACAAGAAAATATTTATGAACTTTGGAGGAAGTGAAACACTCGTCTTTTGAAGTGTTACCAGGTCATATTTATACCTTGAGTAACTTAGGAAGGTTTGGTGGGGTTTATCATGTAGTAAACTGGTATATATTTAGGGTATCATCTGCCACTATTAGTCAAAATATCAAACTACATATTTTTTTTTTAAGAAAAAAATAGATAACCGTTTGTATTTAAATAATGACATGCTAATGATCTTCATGTATTTAATTAATCTTTTATTCTGTTGCAGTAGTGTTGGTACCTGTGGTTATCTGTTTATTATTATTTATCAGTCATTATGTAGTGATTCTAACTTGTATATAGCATAATCATATTTTGTATTTTTTTTCTTATTTTTTTACTCTATGGCATCAATCATTATGATTGTATATTGAGAACCACAACGTAAATATCTTGCTTAAACTTTATGTACTATCCTAGTAAAATGTGTAGATACTTTCACTATTCATGCATCCATAAACATGTATGAATTATAGAGAATATGAACGTATATCCAGTCCTAGGCATCATCATCACTATCATCAGTACTTTCACTATCAAGCATATCAAAGAATGGTCGTAATATTATCTGTGTGGGGAACCCTCACCCACCCTTACCCATTCTGGGTCCACCCATGACCCACCGACCATCTCATGACTTCCATTAGCCTGATGACAGTTGTTCCTTGTTCGGTAGTTTGCTCTGTGACTATTGCATCAGAGGACAAACTTTGGCATTGCTAGGTCGACACTGTATGCTGTCTTGGCTGACACGTCACCATCACAGCTTGTGTTGAGCGTTAACCTGAAAACTGAACATAGTAATTGGTAGTGTTAAGATCACACATGACTGGCTTATCTCTGTAATGGTGCACTCACAGAATTATCAAGGTTATCTACATTACTATCTCTTATCGAAGCGAAAAGGCGAGGTGATCCGTCATGATAAATGTGGCCCATACGTCACGATAAATGTGGCTCACACGTCATGATGAATGTGGCTCACACGTCATGATGAATTTGGACCATACGTTATGATTAATGTAGCTCACACGTCATGATAAATGTGGCCCACACCTTATGATGAATGTGGCCAATACGTCATGCATATGGCCCACACATGATGAATGTGGCCCACACGTCATGATAAATATGGCCCACGTCATGATAAATGTGGACCACACGCTATGAGAAATGTGGCCCACGTCATGATAAATGTGGCCCACACGTAATGATAAATGTGGCCCACGTCATGGTGAATGTGGCCCACGTCATGATAAATGTGGCCCACATGTTATGATGAGTGGCCCACACGGAGCGGACGTGATATTTTGTTTACCTTCTCTTTTTAAACATCTTTAAATCTATTGTTCTAATTTCCACTAGAATTTGAATTAGAAATTCACATTATCGGAGTATCTTACGGTGGGATGTACCCTAAGCTCGTCGGCTCTTATTCTAATATAGGCAAGATGGCCTGAGAGAGAGAGAGAGAGAGAGAGAGAGAGAGAGAGAGAGAGAGAGAGAGAGAGAGAGAGAGAGAGAGAGAGAGAGAGAGGCATATGACACCTGACACAGGTGAGTGTGACAGTCCGGGCTGGTCGGTATGACACAGCGTGACGTTCCTCGTCGGTATGTCACATATCATATTAAAGACTGATGTAGCATGATGTGACACGTCATTATGTCATGACATAGACTGACATGACATGACATGATCGTACATCGGCCGTGCGTATGTCAACAATCGTAGCCCCGCCCACTTGTTTGGCATGTTGACGTACATATTTGTATTTTTCGTCAATATCCATCATACAAAGGTAATGAAATCTTATCAACTCATATATTACCAATTCCTGATAACGTTTCACAAACTTATTCTTGAAAAAAATAACAGATTTGTATCTAATTTGTTCTGTACTCGCCAACGTAACACATTGAAACTACCGTGGACGACAGTTAAAGTGCTTGTTATGGTAGGGTGGCTGGCCACCGTCCACCACCACGCAGGACACGAGGAGAACCAGTCCTGGCCAGACGGTGGTCAGGGTCAGCATGGAGGAGGCGGAGTTCCCGGACATTTGATTTGTGATAATTTCTTATTTCTAGACTAGAGATTTGGATGTGACCGTGTGACACTCGCCATCGTACTGACCCGGGTATGTAAAGTGGATCAATTGATTAATATGTAAAGTGGATCAGTTGATTAATATGTAAAGTGGTTCAGTTGATTAATATGTAAAGTGGATCAGTTGATTAATATGTAAAGTGGATCAGTTGATTAATATCATCTCCGCCGCGAGTGTTAATACGTTATGCAAAGTTATTATACTATGGGAAAGATTATTGCTCAAGTGATTTATCTATAATCCGGTAGATTTTGGTAGATTTAAGGACATAGAAAATCTATATCTACTGCCACTGAGACATTGATATATTTCTGGCACAAAAATGAAGTGATTTTTTTTTTTAAATGTTTGTGAGCTGACGTTGACTAGGTTCGGGAAGAGATTAATTTTGAGTGGAACATCTACTCTTGCGTGAGTCAGTGATTAACGTACGACTGGAAATATTAATCATTGCAGTATATCATTAGTGAGCAGTTCATGGAAAAACTGACTGATTAATGATTATAGTGATTCGTGAAAAAATATGGTGAAATACATTGCAATATTTAGTAATAACACATAGCTTCTCTACACTACAACCTAAAGAAAATATATCCCAAACCTGAATACGTTGTGAGTTTGTGGAACATTGTAAAGTGATTAATTACTTTGGAGTCTCGTACGTAACTTGTCACTGTTGGGTTCCACGTTCCTACAGCTGCCCAGTGGAGGAAGGTAAGTAACCTAATTACTATTTAACTGTGTTGTTTGAGCATCATTCACCTGATTGTAGGTGATAAGGTCAGTGTTGTTTGACCATGATTCAAATGATTATAGGTGACAAAGCCAGTGTTGTTTTGAGTATGACGACGATTCACCTAATTACAGGTATGTCGAACTAATTTTTTTCGATTATGTTTTGCTTCCCTATTGGTTGATGTGTTGGACATTGTTTGACGATCATGTTTCACTTGATTACAGGTCATGTAAGACTACATAAGGCCTGTTAGCCTATGTATGGTCAAAATCATGTTCATGACATAATTTAAAATTCCTAATTACGTAAAGAATAGGGATTGATTAATATTGCCTGGTTAATGGTTGTCATTTGCTTTGTTGCTTTGTAACCTAATATAAGATATTACGAGATGTCAAAACTAACGTGTAGAATAATAATCATCATGGGATTTGAACAGATGACCTTGTAATCATGTGCCAGAAGTGTCTATATCGCTTAGATATTGGCAATTAAGTGTAATAATGTATGTTTTTTAAGTTAGTTTAACTGTACAGATGTGCTCGCCAGTCATGGCTGGCAAAACAAAAAAAGTAAGCGTAGGTCGGGAATAGTTCGACAATGTTGATATGACTAATTTCATTAAAGAAATTATCTTCAAGCACAGTTTATTCACAGAATTTATTGATATAGTTAACATCATTGTAGTCACTCACCGGGGATGATACAGTATATGATTATTTGTGCAGATAAGTCATGATATCTGCAGCGATAGCCTAAAAAAAAGTTATTATTGTGTCACATATGTCGATTTGAAGTAAAAATGACTTCGTTATGCACTGGTAATGTTATTAGCTTATATGGTACATAGTATAGGAACCGGAGCCTTATTTTTTTTTTTTTTTTATCTTTTCGTCACAGATGTGTTGATAGTGGGGAGGGTTATGAAGATAAAGGAAAACGAGGGGAAGAAAATGTGTAAGTCACTGGAATATGCTTAAGAATAAAAATATGACCACTGAAGTCTTACCAAACTTTCTCTCACAGCCAATGTTTTCCTTGTTTTCATTGTTATTTGCTAATCGCGTGAACTTTAGGGTTCAGTGTTTACATGCATTTTTTTTCGGGGGTGGGGGGGAAACGTTGTGTGCGTATGTGCGTACATCTTCCAGTATACGACAAAATGCAGCAGACATCAATGGCGCTGGTATATATTTCCACTAAATCTGACGCTTCAGGTGAAGTGAAGTGAAGTGTGGTTTTCATAGTGTCTGATTATTTTTTCAAGGCGTGCTGTCTTTTATATTATCCAACATTTCCCCTATTTTCATAGCCCTCCCTGCTATCAACTTATTATTATCAAAAAAAGAATAATTTCATCGTGCTCTCCACATAAGACTAGGCTATTAGAAAGGAATTATTACTGTTGCACATTTGAAGTGGGACTTTAATAATATATTTCCTTTGTCGGTTGTAAAAAAAAAAAAAAAAATTCATTGATCTATGAGTAAATGATAATCTTTGTTACATTCTAGGAAAGTTTAGAGCAACTAAGTTGATCTGCTAGAAAGCCATATCACATTTGTACAGTAACATACAATTACAAAACCGTATTAAATTTTTACATGAACAATTATAAAAGAATCTTAGTTTTCTTTTTTTTGGTTGAGGAAGAAGCAGTTACTTGTATTCTAGACATTTTACAAACAGATCCTTATTAGTTAGTGGGGAACTCGGCACAGATGAAGCCGAAGTCTATACACCACATGCCACCAAGCCAGTGGTACTGGTGGATCACGAGTGATACATAATAACCTCTGGTTGTATCGTCATGCACGTCCAGCAGGAGACACTATCATCCAAGCCCTTTTTACTCCCGGGGCTGGAAAACAACTCCATGACACAATCCTCGTTCTGTTTATTGCTTGGCAGTCAACCGAACCTTGCGTTTCCAAGTCGCTTGAGGAGAGGAATACTATGAGAGTTATGATAGCATTGTCTTCATCGTGTATGATGCCTGGTTACTTCAGTCATGCAGTACGGACAAGCATTATTATCATGATATGGAACCACACACGTCTTGAGGAAGCACTCCATCTCAACACGGAAGGATCATCCAATTTCTCAGCTGACGACGTGTTTGTTGTTACCTGGTCATTGTTGGGTGATGATAAGCGGTGGGTTAGAGCATGATAAGCGGTGGGTTAGAGCATGATAAGCGGTGGGTTAGAGCATGATAAGCGGTGGGTTAGAGCATGATAAGTGGTGGGTTAGAGCATGATAAGCGGTGGGTTAGAGCATAATAAGCGATGGGTTAGAGCATGATATGCGGTGGGTTAGAGCATGATAAGCGGTGGGTCAGAGCATGATAAGCGGTGGGTTAGAGCATGATAAGCGGTGGGTTAGAGCATGATAAGCGGTGGGTTAGAGCATGATAAGACGTGGGTTAGAGCATGATAAGCGGTGGGTCAGAGCATGATAAGCGGTGGGTTAGAGCATGATAAGCGGTGGGTTAGAGCATGATAAGCGGTGGGTTAGAGCAAGATAAGCGGTGGGTTAGAGCATGATAAGCGGTGGGTTAGAGCAAGATAAGACGTGGGTTAGAGCATGATAAGCGGTGGGTCAGAGCATGATAAGCGGTGGGTTAGAGCATGATAAGCGGTGGGTTAGAGCATGATAAGCGGTGGGTTAGAACATGATAAGCGGTGGGTTAGAGCATGATAAGCGGTGGGTTAGAGCATAATAAGCGATGGGTTAGAGCATGATAAGCGGTGGGTTAGAGCATGATAAGCGGTGGGTTAGAGCATGATAAGCGGTGGGTTAGAGCATGATAAGCAGTGGTTAGAGCATGATAAGCGGTGGGTTAGAGCATGATAAGCGGTGGGTTAGAGCAAGATAAGCGGTGGGTTAGATCTAGGAGAGCAAGGCACACAGATATTACTACCTCAGTTTCCAACAGCGAGCCGTTTGTATCAAGGTACATCCTAACCCCACACATTGTTAGTGCAGGAGAGATACTGAATAATATATTGACGCTCTTTCCATTATTAGGACTAGGTTGCTGGAGGGTAAAGGAGACGGTGGAATCCTATAGGATGTATGGAAGTGCCATAGACAATCGAGGTAATGCTACGTTGCCCATCCGCCAGAATTGATGTATCATTGTCGACTGTCGAAAGACCAGGGTAAATACGATGGGTTATCACCAAATTTTTCGACTGTTTAGTTCTTTGATCAAGTCTTGACCATATGATCATGATATTCTTATCATGTTCTGTAAACTGGCCAAACATGAGCTGACGTGTTGCTAATAGGGAATCAATCATACTCCACTGTAGTGCAGTTTTGTAAGACATTACAACCTGCTCTCTTCCCCATGAAGTCATTAATTACGGGTTGTGAAAGACAAAGAGTACACTCAGACATGGAGGCTGATAAAGATCTGATGATAAGTTCTGCTGGAAACGTAACCTTAGTAATCATGTACACTTGTCCACAGGAGTTTTCGAGCGCGTATTTAGTATGTTTATGTCAAGTGAGCTGGTAACATTGTATTGGGGGAAAGTACGTGGAACACAGCAGAGTGACGTGAACTGTCAAACAGATAACCAGTAATATAACAGTTTACTTGTTACTGCAGATAGATAGGTCTGGTGTCATGTATAATTGATGACGACCAGGCACGTCAAGTACCACCCATGAATGTTTATGAACGTAACATTCCGTCGTGTTGCTAAGGTCTGACGTTGTCTTAAAGCACCTGTTGTCAATTATCACAATAATTATGTCATTTAACACTTTATTAACATGTGTCCTCCTGTGACAGTCCATGCAGGATTCTGCACACCGTAGAGTTGAAGACAGTAACTGTGTCAAACAGTTATAAACTTCCTTCAGTGTTACACGAATGGTTATACAGGAGTGACCAAAGGGTAAGGAGAAAATGAGTATGAGCTGGTGAACTCAGCATAACATAACATCGTTATTATAGACTCCAAACTGGCGTTACGTAAAGCAATGATGCTATACATTGACCACAGTGGAATATGTCACATTGAACGCAGGCTCAACCACCTCTTTGAATGATGGTTTGCGGGGGAGGAGGGAGGGTAGAGGAGAGGCTGAAATGGAGGGAGGGAGGGAAGGAGGGAAAGAGGACGGGTTTCAGGTACATGACGGTGAGGATGGGTTAGGATATTTTCAAGAATAGCTTCTTATCCCATGTTGGTCTGCACGGTGTGAGGTGCGCCGATTTGGGAGTTTGTAATGCACTTAGAAGTTTGGGGAGGAAGGGGTTAGATAGCGTCCTGGAGACCGGGGGTTGGTAGGGGGGGGGGGAGTAGGAGGTGTTGAATGTCCAGAGGTCACAAGATAATAATTATTATTTGCCTACGTAAATGGTCCATGTTCGTGTTAGACACACACACAGTCGTTCTGTTTTGTACTTTGTATTTGATACAGACTCCTGCATGGGGCTTCACAGTAATGAAGTGTCATCTGACATATTTATTACGTATGACAACTGCAGTTCTTGACGCCATCACGAAATATTACGTTCATTATCATCATTCATGAATGTATTATTTTTTTTAACACTCATCTGATCATTATCAGTTATATAAAACATGGCTCTAGGTCTGTCTATCTACAAGAGCAATTTGACTGTTTCATTACAGGTCATCTGTTTAACAGTTCACGTCATTCTAGTATGTTCCACGTACTCTTACCTCCCCCCTCAACCCCCACCTAGCAGTGTTACCAGCTAAGTTGACATAATCATTACTAAGTACATGCTCGCGAACTCCTGTGGCCGAGTGTACACACACACACACACACACACACACACACACACACACACACACGTAACCATTAGTTGCATGCGTTTCGTAGAAGGCGACTGAAAGGGGTGGGAGCGAGGGGATGGAAATCCCCCCCCCTCCAGTTTTTACTTTTTTCAAAAGGGGGAGCAGAGAAGGGGGCCAAGTGAAGATTTTCCCTCATGGGCTCAGTCATCTGTTTCTGTGCGCTTCCTCGCTAACGCGGGAAATGAAGATGTATGAAAGAAAATATATATTATCCCTGGGGATAGGGGAGAAAGAATAGTTCTCACGCATTCCCTGCGTGTCGTTGAAGGCGACTAAAAAGGGTGGGAGGGGGGGGCTGGCTGGAAACCCTCTCCTCCAGGTTTTAATTTTCCAAAAGAAGGAACAGAGAAGGGGGCCAAGTGAGGATTTTCCCCTCAAAGGCTCAATACTCTATTTTTTGCGTTGCCCGCTAACGCAAGAAATGGCGTATATGTATGAAAGAGAATATACAAGATTAATGGACGGGGTAACGCGAATATAAAAGCTCTCTCGCCATAACAACACAAAACTGGTAAACACACAGACAAAAGACGTCTGGAAAGCGAGGGAGTCACAGCGATGTGTGGTGGCGACGACACAGGCTTAGCCAGCCGGCAGGTGAGGGGTGTTGAGAGGCCAAGGAACTACTGTGGTAGGAGGAGGCAAGAGGGGGAGGAGGAGAAGAGATACGGCGCAGGAGGAGCAGGAGCAAAAGATACGGCGCAGGAGGAGGAGCAGGAGGAGGAAAGATACGGTGCAGGAGGAGGAGCAGGAGGAGGAAAGATACGGCGCAGGAGGAGGAGCAGGAGCAGGGAAGATACGGCGCACACAGAACATCGAAAGTATATTGGACGAGTCAGAAGACCATCCCAAACTTCTCTTGTGTTAAGTGTTAGTTAGAGAGTAGCCGAGCAGGTTTAAGTATTCACAGGGAAGAAGTGCGGAGGAGGAGGATGTGCAGTGGGGAACTGAATGATACGTTCGAAAGTATCACCACAGTGGGGGACACCACTTCGTCCCACTGTGGTGAGATGGAGTAATAAGGAGGTGTTGGGAAGCACTAAACTATATATACTGTAGAGAGGACACAGAATACGACATAGTCTTGACCAATTTGAGACTTGTGGTTCTGGGGATATATGTGTGTGTGTGTACCTCCGTAACTCTGCATGAAAAAGCACTTGGGACGTTCCTTATGATGTGGCCAGGGGAAAGTGAGGCACCAGGAGAAGGCGTTCAACTACTGAATGGCCAGTTTGATGACGTAGACGTTGATGACGTAGACGTTGATGACGGAGACACTGATGACTTAGACACTGATAACGTAGACATTTATGACGTAAACGTTGATGAAGTAGACACTGATGACTTAGACACCGATGACGTAGACATTGGTGAAGTAGACACATGACATAGACACTGATGACGTTAGACATTGATGAAGTAGACACTGATGACAGACACTGATGACGTAGACATTGATGAAGTAGACACATGACGTAAACTGATGACGTACACATTGATCAAGTAGACACTGATGACGTATGCATTGAAGTAGACACTGATGACGTAAATACTGATGGCGTAAACACTGATGACGTTGACATCGATGAAGTAGACACTGATGACGTAAACACTGATGACGTAGGCAGTGATGACGTAAACACTGATGACGTAGACACTGATGACGTAGACATTGATGAAGTGGACATTGATGAAGTAGACACTGATGACGTAGACATTGATGAAGTAAACACTGATGACGTAGACATTGAACATTTACCCGCAAGGTGTTGGTAGGGATTGTATAACCAGAGAACAGAGCATGAATGAAAGCAAAAAACGTGTTAGAATAAAATAAAGATAGTGTATAGAAGAGCGTGATAGTGTATAGAAGAGCGTGATAGTGTATAGAAGAGCGTGATAGTGTATAGAAGAGCGTGATAGTGTATAGAAGAGCGTGATAGTGTATAGAAGAGCGTGATAGTGTATAGAGGAGCGTGATAGTGTATAGAAGAGCGTGATAGTGTATAGAAGAGCGTGATAGTGTATAGAAGAGCGTGATAGTGTATAGAAGAGCGTGATAGTGTATAGAGGAGCGTGATAGTATAGAAGTGGTGGATGACTGTAGGAAGCTGAACGAGGAAATAGGAATTGCAGATGAATTCTGAAGTTTAAAAAGTTGTATTAGAGATGGTACAAGAGATGGGGCCCCACGAGTGTAGAACTCCCTCCCCGTACAGTACAAGAGATGGGGCCCCACGAGTGTAGAACTCCCTCCCCGTACAGTACAAGAGATGGGGCCCCACGAGTGTAGAACTCCCTCCCCGTACAGTACAAGAGATGGGGCCCCACGAGTGTACAACTCCCTCCCCGTACAGTACAAGAGATGGGACCCCACGAGTGTACAACTCCCTCCCCGTACAGTACAAGAGATGGGGCCCCACGAGTGTACAACTCCCTCCCTGTACAGTACAAGAGATGGGACCCCACGGGTGTAGAACTCCCTCCCCGTACAGTACAAGAGTTGGGGCCCCACGGGTGTAGAACTCTCTCCCCGTACAGTACAAATTGTTAATTACACACTCGCGAGTCAGGACGGGCCCGCATGTGTTCGAATCCCGGGCGAGGCTTTCGACCCACAGCCGACCCAGGCGCCATACTCCCACCAGGGCTGGCTGACAAATAGGCAGTGCCTGGCCTAAGATGGTGTGTGTGTGTGTGTGTTACGTTACGTAGGAGTAAATACATAGTATATATATATATATATATATATATATATATATATATATATATATATATATATATATATATATATATACATACAAGGTTAAAGAGACGAGTCACCACGAGTGTAAAAAAACACTCTCCTTGTAAGGCAAGAAAAGTAACACACACACACACACACACACACACACACACACACACACACACACACACACACACACACACACACACACACACGAGCCAGCTTCGTGTTCCATGCAGGAAATATTCATTTGTCTCGTACTTTACTTACCTGCTCGTCCTGGGCCTGGCTGGCCTCGGGCCGGAGATGGTGAGTGTGTGTGAGGAATGAGTGAGTGTTCCCCCCCTCCCCCCCCTCTCTCTCTCTCCCCCTCAGGCATGAGTCTGTGAGGGACAAGATGAGTGAATGTAAGAAGATATCACTGGACATTAATGAAACGCAAGTTTTAATAAATAATAGAACTAGAATATATATATATATATATATATATATATATATATATATATATATATATATATATATATATATATAGTAAACGACTCTACTAGGATTAGGACGAGGAGAGGAATATTCCTGTGTATCATAAATGTTAATAAAATAAAAGAGAAACTCGTTAAGTTGTCGTTTAAAACCTGACTTCCGCCCGCGGTTGCCGGTTCGTCAAGGACGCACATAATAAGCGATTACTTTAAACCAAACCGGATTCTGGTGTTGATGCTGTGCTGAAGATGCTCTGGAAATATCTTACGATATCGTAGATTTATCTGATCACTAATTCGTAAGGTAATAGTGGTAGGAAATGTGTTATACGTGGCTCGAGTGTCAATAAGTAAAGCTGAAGCCCATGCCGAAGGGAGCGTGCGAACAGAGGCGATTAGCACCTTGCTCAGGGCTCAAGTGTGTGGAAGGAAGTGTGGGATTATCGCTGATTGGCTAATTACGGCGGGGGAGTGATACACGTGCCATGTGCCAGTCAGTGCCAGCGGGGAGACGCCCGCATGTACCACCTCTTTTGCTTTGGTCTGGTCCGTTGTTGTTGTGGGTGGTCAAAACGCGCGCGCACGAGAGAGAGAGAGAGAGAGAGAGAGGCGCGCAGGTGAAGCCAACGCCAGTGTGGCGGAGGCGCTTGGCGGCCAGGCGCGCGCAGGCCAGGCGAGAGCCCCGTGCGCAGGACGGGCGCGCGCAGGAGGCCGTTCATTCATAGTTTCGGACGGTGGCCGCACCTGGTGTGATTTACCCCGGGCGTTCGAAACGTTCGTTCGCTCGGCAGAATAGAGCGAGCGCTGCGCTAAGGATAGACCCCACGGGACGAGCTTGCCGCCGTCGTGGGCCCTGGGTGTCAGGGGGGGAAATTAAACTTAATAGGATCATAAAAATGGCGTTGATTTTGCATGATTTTTTGGGAGTTAGATGAACATAAGACGTCACCATCGAGTTGTTGACCCCCAACACATAATTTTAAGTGACCAGTTAACCTTACCTAACAACCAGTGTAAACAATGTAACTACCTCAACTGAGTTATTAACCTGGTTTAATTGTCCGATACTGAATGTTTACTTACGGATTACGCTTCAATAAATGATTAGGAAGTACAATTTATATTTGTCCCCGTAGATTTTTTTTATTTTATTTTCCATGTTACATGAAAATACAGCTATTTTATGATTCAGGGTTAGAAAGGAACTCAGTTTTATTTTTATATTTATGTGTTACGTTTGTGTGTGTGTGTGTGTGTGTGTGTGTGTGTGTGTGTGTGCCCACCACACTGGTCCGTGATAATCATATGAAGTGATGATTGATCTTCTGTCAGTTGTAGTTTAGATGGTTTTGTTTAATGAAACAAAAACATTGACAGGGGTCAATTGAGAGGCCATACAATTACACACCCAATGATCGTACCGTCGTGCTCAAGGGTCGTACCGTCAAATCTCTCGGGTCGTGTCGTCGTGTTCATGGGTCGTACCGTCGTGCTCAAGGGTCGTACCGTCAAATCTCTCGGGTCGTGTCGTCGTGTTCATGGGTCGTACCGTCGTGCTCAAGGGTCGTACCGTCAAATCTCTCGGGTCGCGTCGTCGTGTTCATGGGTCGTACCGTCGTGCTCAAGGGTCGTACCGTCAAATCTCTCGGGTCGCGTCGTCGTGTTCATGGGTCTGTGTACAGTTCACTAGAACGGTAAATCGTGTTTCATATCTTTGGTTGCAGTAGATAAACTATGGCTGAGGAAGTAGATGAATATGAATTAAAAAAAAAAAAAACCTAAATGTTATACCGCCATTTCTCTTCGAGTGATTCTAATCTTTGCTAACAAGAATTGTTTACTGGTTTGTTTGTTTATTGCTTTGTTGATTGTTTCAGAGTCAAAATCCCCCCTCCCCCCCAAAACAAAAAAGTGTAATCTTCTTATATGTGTTTCTTGTTATTCTGTTTTGAATCATTTCTATTCCCCCCCCCCCCCCCCTCTCTCTCTCTCTCTCTCTCTCTCTCTCTCTCTCTCTCTCTCTCTCTCTCTCTCTCTCTCTCTCTCTCTCTCTCTCTCTCTCATTTTTCCTATTTCACTGGGAAGTAAACATGGGGTGGAAACGTACACCCATCGAGGACTGACTCCCTGTGTACACTCCCCCCTCCTCTACCCATCCCCCATTAATGGGTACATGACCTGGGCGCGCAGCGGCCTGGTGCCCCACACCTGTTGACCTCGCGTCTGGCAGAGACACGACCAGCAGAGATGACACAGGTCATGACTTGAAAAAAAGAATTCAAAAGGGAACTTGTGATTATTTTTTTTTATCTTTTATCATTATCATGGGGAAGGAGGGGGGGGGGGGGAAGGTTATCATGGGGGGTTAAATATGATAACTGGTCACATTAAGAAATTATGAAGGAGGTCGAGATAATGTGTGCTGGCGATGGAGGTTAGGTCAGGTTAGGTCAGGCCATCGCGAGGGTCGTAACGGTCGAATTCAGAGGTCGTAAGCGTCGGGTTCAGCGTCGTAACCTCGTACGCAGGAAATGTAGTTTGACGTTTTGAATACAAATGTAGTAGAAGTCAAAGATGTTATTTTGTATTTAGTTTTAGTAGATAATGTATTTGTTGAACGCTGAAAGGGTCTTGATGTATTATGGGTTGCTGTATTTTGTTGTATCATAGTTATTGCCATGACCCACAGCCACAGTACCATGACCCATGACCACAGTACCATGACCCATGACCGCAGTACCATGACCCATGACCGCAGTACCATGACCCATGACCACAGTACCATGACCCATGACCACAGTACCATGATCCATGACCGCAGTACCATGACCCATGACCACAGTACCATGACCCATGACCACAGTACCATGACCCATAACCGCAGTACCATGACCCATGACCGCAGTACCATGACCCATGACCACAGTACCATGACCCATGACCGCAGTACCATGACCCATGACCACAGTACCACGACCCATGACCACAGTACCATGACCCATGACCGCAGTACCATGACCCATAACCGCAGTACCATGACCCATGACCACAGTACCATGACCCATGACCACAGTACCATGACCCATGACCACAGTACCACGACCCATGACCACAGTACCATGACCCATAACCGCAGTACCATGACCCATGACCGCAGTACCATGACCCATGACCACAGTACCACGACCCATGACCGCAGTACCATGACCCATGACCGCAGTACCATGACCCATGACCGCAGTACCATGACCCATGACCGCAGTACCATGACCCATGACCGCAGTACCATGACCCATGACCGCAGTACCATGACCCATGACCGCAGTATCACGACCCATGACCGCAGTACCATGACCCATAACCGCAGTACCATGACCCATGACCGCAGTACCACGACCCATGACCACAGTACCATGACCCATGACCACAGTGCCACGACCCATGACCACAGTACCATGACCCATGACCGCAGTATCACGACCCATGACCGCAGTACCATGACCCATAACCGCAGTACCATGACCCATAACCGCAGTACCATGACCCATGACCGCAGTACCATGACCCATGACCACAGTACCATGACCCATGACCACAGTACCATGACCCATGACCACAGTACCATGACCCGGGATCAGACCACTATGATCCAGGACCTGGGAGGGACCGGCCGTCGAGGTATCCCCGCCTGCGGCCGGGCGGGCGGACGAACGGTGGCGGCACCAGGCGAGGACCTGCGGAACGCCGGCCTCGTCCCGCGGGCCATCTCCGGGTATTCTCGAGGTTGACGTCACTGGCCTGCGGCTCTCCTCCGTTCACCCATACCGCAGCAACAGCTCACCCACCTCCTCAAACACTTCTCCCCCCACACACCCCACCCCACACCCCTCCATCTCCCCATTCAGACTCCCTCCCTGCCTTACTACCACCCCCCCTCCTCCCCTCTTCCCCTCCCCACCCCCACCGGACCTAACCTGCCAACCCCCGTCTCCCCCTCCCTCCCCAGCAGCCAGAGTCCCGCCCTCTGTGGGTTATTTGTTTTAGCGACATCATACTCCGTGTCCCTCTACCCCTCCCCTCCCCTTTTCTCCCCCCCTTCCCCTCCCCCGCGGGAGGAGGAGGAGGAGAGGAGAGGGAACCTTCACAGGGACCGGGTTGCCGCGGGAGGAGGAGGAGGGAGAGGAGGGGAGGAGGAGGAGGAGGAGGAGGGGGTAGGTATGTTCCGTCCAGGTGAGACGTGGCCATCATTGAGGCCGGGGGGGAGGGGGGAGGGGAGGGGGGATGATCAGGTGTTTGGGGTGGTGGTTGGTGGGTGGGGGGGGGGGCAGTCTCTGACGTCTGGTTATCACGACCGATGGAGAGTAATGGATGGTATGCTAATATATATTTCTCTCTCTCTCTCTCTCTCTCTCTCTCTCTCTCTCTCTCTCTCTCTCTCTCTCTCTCTCTCCCCTTGCCCTGGCTGGCTGGTCGGTGTTCCAAGTTGAACATTTGTGAGACTTTTTAACGGTATGACAGGACCTTGTACCTCCTAAGAGATGGCCGGGACCAGAGATATAATACGTGACAGACGAATGTAGGAGGAGGAGGAGAGAGGAGGGAGGAGGAGGAGGAGGAGGAGAGAGGAGGAGGAGGAGGAGGAGGAGGAGGAGGAGAGAGGAGGGAGGAAGAGGAGGGAGGAGGAGGAGGAGGAGGAGGGAGGAGGAGGAGAGAGGAGGGAGGAGGAGGAGGAGGAGGAGAGGAGGAGGAGGAGGAGAGGAGGAGGAGGAGGAGGAGGAGAGAGGAGGAGGAGGAGAGAGGAGGGAGGAGGAGGAGGAGGAGAGAGGAGGAGGAGGAGAGAGGAGGAGGAGGGAGGAGGAGGAGGAGGTGGAGGAGGAGGAGGAGGGAAGAGGAGGAACAGCTTCGGTAATTTGACCTTGATTTATGTTGACATACGATCGAGTTCGAAGCGTTCCAGCAAGAGTGATTCCTTCTCGTTCTATATCGATAGTTCGCTTGTTGTTCTCCCCCCCCCCCCCCCGTCTGCTCCTGGTCACTCCCCTCGTCACGTGACCGGAGTACCCCCGCGTCACGTGACCGAAGCCCTGGCCAGCCCGGAACAAGAAGTGGTAAACAAACCTGAACACATTTTCCTTTGTGTGTTGGTCAGGTCTGGAGACCCGGGCCAGGTGGTGGTGGTGGTGCCTCCCGTCGCTCGCTCGCTCGCTCCAGCTGGTGGTGCCCCCAGCTGGCTTACCAGGCCCCAGCTGGTGTGGCTTATGTTATTCACCTCCGGTGGCAGGAAAAAAAAACCTCGCCCAGTAGCCTGCAGGAGCGAGGGGCGGCCCGCCCGCCCGCCCGCCCGCCCGCGTCCCAGTCCGCGACGACTTCGGTTTCACGTTTCGTAGCGGCATTGGTGACGCGTCGGTCCGCCAGCCGCCCAGCCTCCTTCCGTCCGTCCGTCCGTCCGTCCGTCCCTCCCGCGCTTGCGCGTCCGTCCGTCGGTTCGTCCGTCCAACTTTTATATATACATTTTTTTTTCATGATTTTCTGCCGCTGGAGGAGTTTGTGCTCCGAGGTCGTGCTCTTCAAGTGACAACTCCCGCCCGCGTCTCGTGGTGTACGAGTTGCGTTATGATGTCTCGATTTTGCGTCTCGTGGTGTACGAGTTGCGTTACAATGTCTCGATTTTGCGTCTCGTGGGGTACGAGTTGCGTTACGATGTCTCGATTTTGCGTCTCGTGGTGTACGAGTTGCGTTACGATGTCTCGATTTTGCGTCTCGTGGTGTACGAGTTGCGTTACGATGTCTCGATTTTGCGTCTCGTGGTGTACGAGTTGCGTTACGATGTCTCGATTTTGCGTTTGCCGAAGACTGACTGACTGACAACAGCGCGCACGGATACGCCGCCGCGCTCCGTCGTGCTCTGGAACGCTCCGTCGTGCTCTGGAACGCTCCGTCGTGCTCTGGAATGCTCCGTCATGCTCTGGAACGCTCTCTTGCGCCCTGGAACGCTCCGTCATGCTCTGGAACGCTCCGTCGTGCTCTGGAACGCTCTCTTGCGCCCTGGAACGCTCCGTCATGCTCTGGAACGCTCCGTCGTGCTCTGGAACGCTCCGTCGTGCCCTGGAACGCTCCGTCGTGCCCTGGAACGCTCCGTCATGCCGTGGAACGCTCCGTCGTGCCTTGGAACGCTCCGTCGTGCCTTGGAAGCGTTCTCTAGTAGTGTATGGAGACTCCTTCACCCACACCACCTCCCTCCCTCCTCCTCCCTCACCCTGTCCTCCTGCACTACAGCCACAAGCAAAAAAAAAAAAAAAAACACAGAGCGAACGTTCTACTGTGACCCGGTGTTGGTGGGGGAGGGGGCGGGTAGAACCGTCCCGAACCACTACACAGATGACGGATCGAGTCGTAACACTGGCCTCGTTACGTGGTTGGGGGTCGTTGAGGCTTCAAGATGGCGAAGCGAACAAAAGCGTCCAGCCCAGCCATTATCAGCGAGGGAGGGGGGGGGGAGCATCGGCGGACGTGTTGACCCATGACAGGTCGTTATCAGCACTCGCTAACAAGTGTTGACCCATGACAGGTCGTTATCAGCACTCGCTAACAAGTGTTGACCCATGACAGGTCGTTATCAGCACTCGCTAACAAGTGTTGACCCATGACAGGTCGTTATCAGCACTCGCTAACAAGTGTTGACCCATGACAGGTCGTTATCAGCCCTCGCTAACAAGTGTTGACCCATGACAGGTCGTTATCAGCACTCGCTAACAAGTGTTGACCCATGACAGGTCGTTATCAGCACTCGCCAACAAGTGTTGACCCATGACAGGCCCTTATCAGCACTCGCTAACAAGTGTTGACCCATGACAGGTCGTTATCAGCACTCGCTGAGGCCCCTGGGAGAGTGGTGGAGGCGGGTCACAACAACTCAGTGAGGTGTGTTGGCGAGAGCCAAGTGTTGCCCCAACACAGCCTCTGGAATTACGACTGAGCGACGTTCGCATCAGCTGCCCTCTCGTCCGTCCGTCCGTCCGTCCGTCCGTCCGTCCGTCCGTCCGTCTCTCTTGACGTCTTATTGAACGTCTTATTGACGGGGAGGGAGGGAGGGAATGGGGAGGGGGAGGGGGGGGGGTGGGGATTAGCGGGGTCACTCTGGGTTTCTGTAAACACCTACGGCAATGCTTGCAGGGGCGTGGAGGAGGGAGGGAGTGGACCTCCCTCCCTCAGGAGGAGGAGCTGTCTTCCTTGTGGAGGATGCCATCCACCACCGACCACGTGTGTGGAAGATGCCATCCACCACCGACCACGTGTGGATGATGCTATCCACTACCAACCGCGTGTGGAAGATGCTATCCACCACCAACCACGTGTAGTGGATGATGCTATCCACTACCAACCACGTGTGGTGGATGATGCCATCCACCACCACCCACGTATCATCCACCACCGTCCATACAGCCGCTCTCCACACAGCCACACAGCTACGCTCAAGTAGATTGTCTTCAACATTGGCCTCACAGAACTCTGGCTTCCACAACCCCCTTCCTCCTCCTCCAGCTTGACTTCAACATGGCGAGCATTTTGGCTCGTCCTCGTCCTCGTCCCCCCCTGATCAACATGGACCCCTCCTCCCGGAGTGCTGGCCACCCTGCCACCTCGGCCCCCTGCACCAGCAGGCGACGTTCATTCAACGGCTGCCCTGCGAGTACTGGACTTGGCCGGCCTCCAAGTTGACTGACCTCTGTGCTCGCTCGCCCTCACCTGTGTGTGTGTGTGTGTGTGTGTGTGTGTGTCTGTGTGTGTGTGTCTGTGTGTGTCTGTGTGTGTGTGTGTGTGTGTGTGTGTGTGTGTGTGTGTGTGTGTGTGTGTTATCTCCACTCTTAAGTGTCTCTCTCCTCCTCCTCTTCCTCCTCCTCCTCTTCTTCTTCTTCTTCTTCCTCTTCTTCTTCTTCTTCTTCTTCTTCTTCTTCTTCTTCTTCTTCTGCTTCTTCTTCTTCTTCTTCTTCCTCTTCCTCCTCCTCCTCTTCTTCTTCTTCTTCCTCTTCCTCCTCCTCCTCTTCTTCTTCTTCTTCTTCTTCTTCTTCCACTTCTCTGTTTTAAGTTATAATTTCTCATGAACAACAAAGCACATCAGTATATAAAAAGAAAATCATTCCTTAAGTTTTTTATTTTTTTGAATTACGTTACGTAATCGTATTTGAAAATGTATTATCTATAAACCATATACATTTCCCTATGATATATATATATATATATATATATATATATATATATATATATATATATATATATATATATATATATATTAAGAATATATGGTGTGGGAGGCAAGTTGTTAGAAGCAGTGAAAAGTTTTTATCGAGGATGTAAGGCATGTGTACGTGTAGGAAGAGAGGAAAGTGATTGGTTCTCAGTGAATGTAGGTTTGCGGCAGGGGTGTGTGATGTCTCAATGGTTGTTTAATTTGTTTATGGATGGGGTTGTTAGGGAGGTAAATGCAAGAGTTTTGGAAAGA